>NW_004444092.1:3133031-3166025 GCF_000243295.1 Trichechus manatus latirostris
CAGGTTGTTAATGAGTCTTCTTCCAATCCTGATGCCCCATTCTTCTTCATATAATCCAGCTTCTCAGATTATTTGCTCAGCATACAGACTGAATAGATATGGTGAAAGGATACAACCCTGACACACACCTTTCCTGACTTTAAACCACCCACTATCCCCTTGTTCTGTTCCAACGACTGCCTCTTGATCCTCACGAGCACAATTAAGTGTTCTGGAATCCCTATTCTTCCCAACGTTATCCATAATTTGTTATGATCCACATAGTCAAATGCCTTTTCATAGTCAATAAAACACAGGTAAACATCTTTCTGGTATTCTCTGCTTTCAGCCAGGATCATTCTGACATCAGCAATGATATCCCTGGCTCCATGTTGTCTTCTGAATCTGGCTTGAATTTCTGGCAGCTCCCTGTCAAGATACTGCTGCAGCCACTTTTGAATGATCATCAGCAAAATTTTACTTGCATGTGATATTAATGATATTGTTCAATAATTTCCACATTTGGTTGGATCACCTTTCTTGGGAATAGGGATAAATATGGATCTCTTCCAGTTGGTTGGTCAGGCAACTGTCTTCCAAATTTCTTGGCACAGATGAGTGAGCACTTCCAGCACTGCCTCGTTTGTTGAAACATCTCAATTGATATTCCATCAATTCCTGGATCCTTGTTTTTTACCAGTGCCTTCAGTGCAGCTTGGACTTCTTCCTTCATTACCACTGGTTCCTGATCATATATGCTACCTCCTGAAATAGATGAACATTGGCCGATTCTTTTTGGTACAGTGACTCTGTGTATTCCTTCCATCTTCTTTTGATGTTTCCTGTGTCATTTAATATTTTCCCCATAGAATCCTTCACTGCTGCAACTCGAGGCTTGAAATTTTTCTTCAGTTCTTTCAGCTTGAGAAATGCCAAGTGTGTTCTTTTGTTTTAGTTTTCTATCTCCAGGTCTTTGCACATGTCATTATAATACTTTACTTTGTCTTCTCGAGCTGCCCTTTGAAACTTCTGTTCAGCTTTCTGACTTCATTATTTCTTCCTTTTGCTTTAGCTACTCAACGTTCAGGAGCAAGTTTCGGAGTCTCTTCTGACATCCATTTTGGTCTTTTCTTTCTCTACTGTCTTTTTAATGACTTCTTGCTTTCTTCATGTATGATATCCTTGATGTCATTCTACAACTTCTCTGGTCTTTGGTCACTAGCGTTCAACACGTCAAATCTATTCTTGAGATGGTCTCTAAATTCAGGTGGGATATACTCAAGGTCGTACTTTGGCTGTCGTGGACTTGTTCTAATTTTCTTCAGTTTCATCTTGAACTTTCATATGAGCAACTGATAGTCTGTTTTGCAGTCGGCCCCGGCCTTGTTCTGACTGATGATATTGAGCTTTTCCGTCATCTCTTTCCATAGACGTAGTCGATTTGATTCCTTTGTATTCCAGCTGGCGAGGTCCATATGTATACGTGCGGTTTATGTTGGTGGAAAAAGGTATTTGCAATGAAGAAGTCGTGGTCTTGCAAAATTCTATCATTTGATCTCCAGCATCGTTTCTATCACCAAGGCCATAACATCCCACTACTGATTCTTCTTCTTTGTTTGCAACTTTTGCATTCCAATCACCAGTAGTTATCAATGCATCCTGATTGCATGTTTGATCAATTTCAGACTGCAGAAGCTGGTAAAAATCTGTTTACAAACAGAAAAAGAAAATCTTTGATGGTTACAAAGGAGAAGGAGAGGTGAGGAGGAGAAATCACTAACTAGATAGTAGACAAGTGTTAACATTGATGAAGGGAAACACAATACACAATACAGGGAAAGTCCACACAAATAGACTGAGGCAAAGTCATAGAAGCTTCCTAGACACATCCAAACATTTTGAGGGACCAAGTTGCTGGGGCTGAGGGCTGGGGACCATGGTCTCGGGAGACATCTAGGTCAACTGGCGTAACATAGTTCATAAAGAAAATGTTCTGCATCCTACTTTGGTGAGTACCATCTGAGGTCTTAAAAGCGTGCGAGCAGCCATCTAAGATACATCTATTGGTCCCATCCCGTCTGGAGCAAAGGAGAATGAAAAAAACCAAAGACACAAGGAAAATATTAGCCCAAAGGACTTAAGGACCACTTGAACCACAGCCTCCACCAGCCTGAGCACAGAAGAACTAGATGGTGCCCGGCTACCACCAGTGACCACTCTGAGAGGGATCACAATAGAGGATCCTGGACAGAGTAGGAGAAAAATGTAGAACAAAATTCAAATTGAAAAAAACCCCAGACTTACTGGTCTGACAGACTGGAGGAACCCCTGAGACTGTGGCCCCTGGACACCCTGCTAACTCAGAACTGAAGCCCCTCCTGTAGCCTACTTTTCAGTCAAAGATTAGACAGGCCTATAAAACAAATGTAACGCATGTGAGGAATGTGCTTCTTAGTTCAATCAAGTATACGAGATCAAATGAGCAATTCCTGCCCAAAGGCAAGACGAGAAGGCAGGAAAGGACAGGAAAACTGGATGAATGGACATGGGGAACCTGGGATGGAAACAAGGAGAGTGCTGACACATTGAAGGAGTTGCAAACAATGTCACAAAACAATACGTGCAGAAATTTTTGAATGAGAAACTAATTTGTGCTTAAACTTTCAGCTAAAGTACAATAAAATTAAAAATAAATAAATAAATGAATAAAAAATAAAAACAAATCTGAACCTACATAGGGAGAGGATTATTCAGAAAAAAAGGGGAAGGAGCCTATTGCAATAGTGAGAATGCTCTGAATAGAATATGGTTACCAAGTATCTCAAGAGTTAGGCAAAAAGTGTTTTACTTTATAGAGATGAAAGAGTGATGTGATATAAGTAAATCAGACTCTTATTTTCAGGTTAGCCTCTTCTCTAAGAAGGGCCCTTAAGGAGTTTTTTTTCTAACATAATAATAATTACTGGTCACTCTCCTATTTTTCATCCATTTTGTCTTTCCCCAGTCAGCAAGGCAAACATTAAGACAACTCTTACACAGAAATAAGTTGGCAGAGGAGGAATGTTCTTCCCATGAATCCTTCCTCAGCACATCAGCTTCCAAGCTACAATCTCAAGTTTTTAGGATGAACTTTTTAGTCTTTCCTCAACTTAATTTTGTCAGCTATGGTGGCGCAGTGGATAAGAGCTTGGCTGCTAACCAAAAGGTTGGCAGTTCAAATCCAACAGCTGGTCCTTGGAAACCCTACTCTGTCCTATGGGGTCGCTATGAGTCAGAATCGACTCGACAACAACAGGTTTTATTTCCTGCTAGTCAGTCTACTCTTTTTACTATATCCAATTCTGAAACACCCCTTTCAGTCCTAATTTTAATTCATTAGGGACAAGACTCTATGCAAATATTAACTTGCCTAATATTCTCTATGGGGCAGTTCTACTCTGTCCTATAGGGTCGCTATGAGTTGGAATCGACTCGACGGCAATGGGTTTGGTTTTTTTGTTTTTTTTTTTATATAATAGGACTATATTTTTGTGATAAAACATTTCTAGAGCCAAGGTCATAAAATATGAAACATTTGCTTAGTTGCAGACTCTATGAAGCCATCACAATTGGATCTGTAAGCACTTTCTAAGCATGGAGGGAGCAGACCTGTGAACCTCAGGAAGACTTGTGATTTGTTTTCATGACACTGAGATCAATAAATGAAGGGACTCATTTTGTAATGATTTTCACCAGAGGTTGATAAGGTTTCAAATGGTTCTTCTGAGCGCTGGCTCCTCTGGCCTCCCCACATTCTCTCCATTCCCCAGTGGATAAAGGCTCTAAGACCTTGTCAGGGAAAAGCATGTGCTGGTGTTTTTTTTTTTATTATAGCATTGCTGAAAAACTAAGAGGAAAAGGCCAGAAGAGCTAGAGGTCATTTTGAGAACTAAATAATTCAAGATCTGTAACCTAGGTTACTAGTTTCCAAACTGAGAGTTGGGAATTACGGTGGCACATGAAGAACTGTGGAAGCCAGAACTGGAAAACAAAATCTGAGTACAAGCTTTATCAGTCATGTGTTGTCCTCCTCAACAGAACTGGCTTTCAACTGCACAAGAAATCATTCTTTACTATGAACATTTTTTATAACAAGAGATATATACTGTCCAGTTTAATCACCCAGTGTACTTGCCAGACTTGACTATTTTCCAAAATCAAGCACACCCTCAAAGCAAGAAGATAAACTGTCTGAGAAATATTCAAAAGAATATGTCAGCATATGTTTATGTTTTTAATCTCTTCTTAGTTATCCCTGGACTCTGGACTAAATGAGTTGACACAATTAGGTTTTGCCCCATTAAGGTTGTAAATACATGCCTAACTAACTTGGATTTTTTTTTTTTTTTTTGGTGAATGTTGCAGTAAGTTGAATATCACTTGTCAATGAAAGGATTTTCATTTGTAAATTAATTTAATAAAAACATATCTCCTAGTTCTGTTACTGTAATTAATTATGTCCTTTCAATGTCTTTCTGAAATTCATAGCATTCTAAAAAGGTAATGAAATGAACAGAGTTTTACCATCCCTATGAAAAAGATTTAAGAAACAAATTTGCAAGAAAAGTTAAGCCAGATAGAAAGATTCTAAGATAGCAAATACATGGTTATATGTATACATAATTCATATTCAGCCATTGATTTTTTTGTTTTGTCTTTGCTTGTTTGTTTGTTAGAACAAAATTCTATTAAAGATTTTGACTTAGGTGGCACTTCTCTTCACCATTGGACTTTTATCCTTGTCATTGAGGCAGTTCCATTTTTGCCTACATTTGTGAAATGTCACCTGACACCATTTTTTTTGGTATGTGGTACTATTTTCTTAATTTAAAAAAATCATTGTTTTTTCCATAAATTAAATGTGTCCAAAACAATTTAAAATATACTTAGAGACTTTAAGCTTGTGAAACTAAATATTATGATGTGAATTAAAGCCAACTAACTTCTACGTAAGTCACATTCACATAAGAACCAAGCAAAATACTTCACAAATCTGGAAATAACCAAGATGCATAAGAGCTATGTGGAATGGATTTTTAATTCAAAGGCATCAATTGCAGACAGCCTATTCATGGGTCCTCTGTGGTGTTGAAACTCAGTGAATTTGGAATAGATTTACACAAAATTATGGCATTATATAACGTCAGACCCAGACTAGCAATCTTGTCCAAATCTCTTTTGCGGCAGAGGAGGAAGCTGAAAGCCCAAGTGGGTATATGATTTACCCAAAGTCATAACTTAGGGCAAAGTAGTTTTTGAGGCCCATCACCAGACTCCTAGGCCACAGATTTTTGCCTCCTTTTTGCTTTTTTCAGGAGGGTGAAAAAAATCTTACCCTTTTAACATATAAAACACAGACACATAAAGTATATAAACAAACAGTATATATGGGGCTTTAAAATTCATTGGGGGGCTGGCAATTAGAAAAATATATATTTTAAAAGGCTCCTTAAGGAAGCGATAATTTTAAAAAAAGGGAAGGGGGAGTGGGAAACACTGATTTAGAAAATTTAACAAGCAATAAGTGATAAATAATGTGGTAAATGCTAGGATAAGTCAAGAGGACTGTGGGAGCACAAAAAGGGATGCCTAACCCGGATTTTGGGAGACAGGAAAGACTACTCAGTATGCAACGTATAAACTGAGGTAAAAACGGAAAGTAAGGACCAGAAAAGGGATAATAAGGCATTCCAGAGAGATGGAACATTCTATGCAAATCCTAAGGTTGAGAAAGAAAGCATGCCACATTAGTCAGATTACAAGAGGTTCACTAACTCCGCCAGAAAGTTCAAGTTTGAAAGTGGAAGAAGTAAGATAAGGTTTCTACTCTCACTCATTTTCAAAGTAACCCATATGGCTGCCATTTTTGTGTGAGATCCAAAGTAACAGAAGGCTCTGCAGCAAGTTAAGACTGCAGGGCAAGCTGCTCTTCTGGTTGGGCCTTCTGACTCAGTAGATCCAATGATACACAAAATGTGTGTGGCAAATATGGGTAATGTATGAAGCCTCTGGCAAGCACCATAAGGAGAATCATAGCATAGAAAGACCTCTAGAGTTTTGAAGCAAACTCACACCCTCTTCTGCATATAACTGTCCTCCTTTTAAGAAAAAGCTTTTGGCTTCTTGTAAGACACTGATAGAGATTAATTAAATGCCTAACCATGAGCCATCAAGTGACTATGCAAATTGAGCTGCCTATAAAGAACTAGGTGTTTTCTGACCCACCAAACCACAATGTGGGTGTATACCAGCAATGAGCAGGCTCTCCATGCCCCAACTCCCCCTGTGTGCCTGCTTGCTTACCAGCCTCAGACCATCCAAAACCCAGAGATTGTTTCCTGTGACCCTCCAGACAAGAACAGTGCACCCTGAGGCCCCATACCCTCTGTGTACCTGCTGCCAGCCTTAGCCTGCCTGTACTCCATAGCAGTGTTTCCCAAGGCCCTCCCAGTACACACACTGCATTAGGCTGTGACGCTCATCCAGTGAGCAAGATGCCAAAACCCAGCTCCCTCAGCAAACTTGTCTGCCAGCTTCAGCCCATCTGCCAGGTTGTGTCCTGTTTGCTCAGCAAATACAGACTAGCTCTAGCCAGGGCAGCCCTAGAAACTTCTCTGTACAATGGGATGCAACCACTCCTTCTCCAGTGAAGTCTGAATCCCAGCCTTGGGGAAGGGCCTTTTTTCCAAATTTGTCCTTGTTTTGCCACTCTCCTTCAGCCCTAGGGTATCCTTTAGAGTTCTCCTACATCTTTAAACAAACAAAACCCATGCTGTCAAGTCGATTCCAATTCATAGAGACCTTACAGAGACCCTATAGGACACAGCAGAACTGCCCCATAAGGTTTCCAAGGCTGTAATCTTTATGGAAGAAGACTGCCACATCTTTTTTCTGTGGAGCAGCAGGTGGGTTCAAGTTGGCAGCCGAGGGCTAAACCACTGCTTCATCAGGGCCCCTTTCTTTACAGTTACAACCCTATTATACTTCCTACTTTTTTATATTAAACTGTGTTCAAATTAATGGTGGTTTCTATCTCCTGAATGGATCCTAATACATTATTTTTAGCTAATATTACTTTACTTACCATTCAACGAATATTTTTTGAGTCCCTACTGAGTTGCTGGCACAGTTCTAAGTAGTGGTAAACAGTACACAAAATTCCTGCCCTCATGGGACTGTGTTCTCTATAAGACTGAGATTGAGGCAACAGTTATGTAATGATGTGACATGTCTCTCTTGCCCTAGAAGGCAGAATGTACTCCTCACATGTTTCATAAAACTAAGCTTTGGGAGCACTTACACCTCCTCCCTGCTTTAAACAAGTTGGTTTAAAACATCGATTAATCTAAATTCAGTTCATTCAAATGTTTTTACCATAATCTTTTTGTTTAATCATATTTTAAATTCAAATTACTTTTGAGTGAGCTTGCCTTACAAGTTTATTACGATATACATTTTAAACTTTAAACTTTTACTATTCTTATATACTGGGTTGGTTCTCTCTTCAGTCATCTACGTGTGAGTGGCAGCATTCACTAGATACGACATTACCGTGCAGATAGCTATTCTCTTAAAGTTGCTTGTTGTAGTTAGGTGTCATCAAGTCGGTTCCACACAGCGACCCTATGTACAACAGAACGAAATGCGGCCAATCCTGCGCCATCCTCACAATCGCTGCTATGTTTGAGCCCATTGTTACAGCCACTGTGTTAATCCATCTCGTTAAGGGTCTTCCTCTTTTTCACTGACCCTCTACTAAGCATGATGTCCTTCTCCAGGGATTGGTCCCTCCTGATAACATAATCCAAAGTACGTGAGATGAAGTCTACCATCCTTACTTCTAAGGGGCGTTCTTGCTGTACTTCTTCCAAGACAGATTTGTTTGTTCTTCTGGCAGTCCATGGTAAAGTCAATATTTTCCACCAACACCATGATTCAAATGCATCAATTCTTCTTCAGTCTTCCTTATTCATTGTCCAGCTTTCCCATGCTTACCAAAAACCAAATTCACTGCCATCAGGTCGATTATGATTCCTAGCAACACTCTAAGACAGAGTAGAACTGCCCCCATAGGTTTCCAAGGCTGTAAATCTTTACAGAAGCAGACTGCCACATCTTTCTCTCACAGAGCGGCTGGGGGGTTCGAACCACTGACCTTTCAGTTAGCAGCCGAATGCTTAACCACTGCACCACCAGGGCTCCTCTTCACATGCTTAGCAACAATTATTATTAAAGTTGCTTAGCAACAATTATTCAGCATTCAACTCCTATCAGCTTTTACAATAAGTTGTTTTGAAAACCTGAAAAGTGTGTACTATTTCACGTACCCAGTAATGAACTCTATCATTTCTTTGCTAAAGCAGCACAAGTTAATCTTATAATTTGCATAAAAATAATACTTATATTTCTTAAAGCCCATAATAATTGCCAACTGAGCCCAGCACTTCTGCATGTTTCTGTATATCAGACTTAGAGATATTCAAAACACAAAACCAGTTGGAATAGTGAATTTTTGTTTCAAATTCACAAATCCTGAGTTAAGATGCATTTCTTGATCAAATAAATTCTGAATATGAAAATATGAACAATGTGGTTGGACTAGATAAACTTATTGGCCTCTTCAAATCCTTCAGATTCAATAATTTTGCATGCATCTAATTGACATTAGATTCTGTAGCCTTTCCTCTATCAGGTCTTTTATCAAAAGAATAAATTATAGAGACCAAAGGGAAAATGCAAACATCCCTCAAGTGTTCACTGCAAAATCAATTTTATTTGAAACACATCAAAAGAAAATGGTGCCAACTGCTAGAAAGTAAAAGTTTTATAAAAAAGCAACAAGTACAAATCTAGAAGTAACCATTACCTTTATTTTCGCCCTCAAACAGGTTATGTTCTTACATTACATATTGAATAAGTTTATGACATGCTATGAATAAATTAAAATCGGGGGGAGTTGGATTATGCTAAAAGAAGGAAGCTGTTGCTGTTGTTAGCTGCCGTTGAGTCAGTTCCGACTCATAGTGACTCTGTGAGTGACTCTGTACAACAAAACAAAATGCTGCCTGGTCCTGCACCATCTCTCAATTATTGCTATGTTTGAGTCCATTTTTGCAGCCACTGTGTCAATCTATCTCACTGAGGGTGTTCCTCTTTTTCACTGACCCTCTACTTTACCAAGCATGATGTCCTTCTCCAGAGAGTGCTCCCTTCTGATAACATGTCCAAAGTAAGCAAGACCAAGTCTTGCCATCTTCGCTTCTAAGGAGCATTCTGGTTGTACTTCTTCCAAGACAGATTTGTTTGTTCTTCTGGCCGTCCATGGTATATTCAATATTCTTTACCAACACCATAATTCAAATGCATCAATTTGTCTTCAGTCTTTCTTACTCATTGCCCAGCTTTTGCGTGTATATGAGGTGATTGAAAATACCATGGCTTGCATCAGGCACACCTTAGTCCTGAAAGTGACATCTTTGCTCATTAACACTTTAAGAGGTCTTTTGCAGCAGATGTGTCCAGTACAACAAGTTGTTTGATTTCTTGACTGTTGCTTCTGTGGGCGTTGATTGTGGACCCAAGTAAAATGAAATGCTTGACAACTTCAATCTTTTCTCCATTTATCATGATGTTTATTGGTCCAGTTGTGAGGATTTTAGTTTTCTATATGTTGAGGTGTAATCCATACTGAAGGCTGTGGTCTTTCATCTTCATCAGTTAAGTACTTCAAGTCCTCTTCACTTTCAGCAAGCAAGGTTGTGTCTGCATATCACAGGTTGTTCATGAGTCTTCCTCCAATCTTGATGCTGCACTCTTCTTCATATAGTCCAGCTTCTTGGATTATTTGCTCAGCATACAGATAGAATAAATATGGTTAGAGGATACAACCCTGATGCACACCTTTCCTGATTTTAAACCATGCAGTATCCCCCTTGTTCTGTTTGAACGACTGCCTCTTGGTCTATGTACAGGTTCCGCATGAGCACAATTAAGTGTTCTAGAACTCCCATTCTTCGCAATGTTATCCATAATTTGTTATGATCCAGACAGGTGAATGTCTTTGCATAGTAAGTAAAACACAGTTAAACATCTTTCTGGTATACTCTGCTTTCAGCCAAGGTCCATCTGACATCAGCACCAATATCCCTATTTCTACATCCTCTTCTGAATCTATTTTACTTGAGTGTGATATTAATGATACTGTCTGATAATTTCCACAGTCAGTTGGATCACCTTTCTTTGGAATGGGCATGATACGGATCTCTTCTAGTAGGTTGGCTAGGTAGCTGTCTTCCAAATTTCTTGGTATAGATAAGTGAGCACTTCCAGTGTAGCATCCATTTGTTGAAATGTCTCAATTCTATCAATTCCTGGAGCCTTGTTTTCCACCACCGCCTTCAGTGTAGCTTGGAATTCTTCCTTCAGTACCATCGGTTATTGATCATATGCTACCTCCTGAAATTATGCTAAATGAAGGAAACCTGTGGTTGATCCTTATTTGAAACAACCCTTTTCTTTGTTTTACTCATTCAAGGTTTATTGCTTTTTTCTCTTTTTTGCTTTTAATAAGGCAGTACAACTCAATCCCAGAAGCTCAAGAATTTCTTAGCTTTTAAGAACTATAGAAGCCCAGGCCTATTTGAATTTGTGAATTGCTTGTTCCAGTTTTTGGCCCATTTTCCTATTAGGTTGTATGTTTTTCTTATTAATGTATAGAAATTCTTTAGATGTTTTATATGATTCCTTTTGCCATCGTATGTGTTGCAACTATCTCGTCACACTCTGAGGCTTGCGTTTACACCCTTTACTACTTTTGATGAAAATATAGTAATGCAGCCAGAATTGGTTTTTTTTTCCTTTACAGTTAGAGCTGGTCTTATTTAAGAAGTCTTCTCCTAAAACCAGTATTTTGAAAATATTCTTTATCTTACTTTCTAAAAGTGTTATAGTTTTGTCTTTCACTTTTAGATCTTTAAGAAACCTAGAACTAATTCTATGGGCCAAAGGTTTTTTTTTCCCCATAAAAATACTCACTTATTGAAAAGCCATCCTTTCCCCACTGTACTGCAGTACCACCATTGTCATAAATCAAGTGTCCATATAATAAACTGTTAAACTATCTTAATAACTATGTTTTGATATCAGGTAGGGTCTTACCACACTGTTCTTCTTAAAGCGACCTAGGCTATTTTTGGACCTTTGCATTTCCATATAAATTTTTAAAATTTTTAAAATAAACTTGTCAAATAAAAATAAAAACATTTGGAATTTTGATGGAGAGTGCATTGAAATTACAGACTATTTAGGGACAATTAACATCTTTACAATATTAAATCTTCTCAACCTGGAGAATGGAATACTACTTCACTTCAGGTCTTCTTTGGTGTCTTTAAGAAAAATTCTGTAAGTTTCTCCAGAGAGTTTTGAACATCTTTTGTTAAGTTGGTTTCCAAGCACTTAGTATTTTTTGATACTACTTTATTGGTACGTTTATAAATTTTCATGTTCTATTTGTTGCTAGGATGTATAAATGCAATTTATGACTGTATAGCAATTTTTGCATTTAGCAAACTTGTTAAATTCTCTTATTCATTCTAATAATTTGTAGATTGTTTTAAATTTTAAATTTCCTATATATACAATCTTATTATCTGAGAATAAACGTTTTCTTTGTTTGTTTTTTAAAGTGGTGACAGACATCCTTGGCTTTTTCCCAATCTCAAATAGGAAGCTTTTAATGGTTCATCATTATGCTCGGTACAGATAGTTGGTAGAAATCTTGTAATTAGACTGATGAAGTGTCCTTTATACCTAGTCTGTTAAGAATATTTTTATCATGAATGGATATTGAGTGTTTAGCAAATGCTTTTTCTACATCTAATAAGATGATCATAATTAATTCTCTTTTAATTTGATAATATGGTGGATCATAATTATTGATTTTCTAATATAAAAACAACTTTGGATTCTTGGCATAAACCTAACAGGTCATGTTGCTGGATTTGTCTTGAATATTTGACAGAATTCACCAAAGAAGTTGTTCAGGGCTGGAATTTTCTTTCTGGGAATACTTTAAACTATTGACTCAATTACAATAATGGCTGTAGAACCATTCTTTTGTCTATTTTTGGTAAGCTACATTTTTTGAGAAATACGTTCATTTCTTCTGCATGTTACATATCTACTGGCTTTAAGTTGTTCACAATATCTTATCCATTTTATGTCCCAATAGGAATAGTTATGTCCTCTTTTTCATTCCTGATATCAGTTATTTGTGCCTACTCTTTTTTTCCTTGATTAACTTTGCCAGAGGTTTGTCACTGTTACGAGTCCTTTTCAAAGAATAAACTTTTGATTTTTCATTACTTTCTAATCTTTATTTCCTTCCTTCCATTTATGGAGTTCATTTTAACTTGAGGTGTTTATTCTCCTAGGAAAATTGTGACCCTAACATCCTCCAATGAGGATTTGTTTACATCTGTCAGGCACTGATTCTTGGGGCCATTTTACACTAAATTCATAGCTTAAATTTTGTTTTACCACCCAAGTGAACTTGAATTTGGGTTGGGCTGCTGTAATCTATCATCAGTGCCTGTCTAAATTCAGGAGGGGAAATGAGAATCAGCATCAGCACAAAGCTGATTCCTATAAGGTAGAGGTCAAACATACCTCCACTCTCTTTTTCACCTTTTCTAACACTAACCATTCTCCCTCCAGCACTATTTCTTCACCAGGTCAAATAATTTGTTGCAATGGGCACACGGAACTCATGATTATGTAACAGGTTAGAACTCAGGATCAGGATTACCTTGGAGGTAACAGGATAAACTCAGGGGACAGGATACAATTCATCAATCAGGACAGCTTCCAACCAAGACAGCTCTCAGCTCTTTAGCCATGCCCGCAGGCAGGCCTTTTGCTTGGACCTACTCCCACTGGGCTCCACTCCAGCCTCGCCTCTGCCCTGCTTGGGCTTGGGCTTTGCCAACAAATGCCCAGAGGCAAGCCTCCTGCCCAAAGGCGCTCAGCTCTCTTGCTCCATAGATCAGCAAGCCCACTGCAGCCATCTCACACTGGTGCCCTAGTTTCCACTGTCTTGTGCCAACTTTAGTGTTACAGCTCGGTTTCCTGGTTCTAAGTGGTTCTCAGTGCAGGGACACTGGGTCCAAAGGACACACTCCATACCAGGCTGTTGCTGGCAGTGAGGTCTCCCCCAATCTCTGTGGGGCTGGCTCTTTTATAAGCCTACTCCTCCCACCAAGACCACAAACTGATCAATCCCCTTGGTAGGCCACAGTCATCTAATTTGCATAGTAATCAGCCAATTCCCACAAGGGTTTTACATATTCTTTTGCATAGTAATCAATCCCTCTGCAAGACTGTGGCCTAGCCAGTCACCCTGACAGAACTACAAACCCAGGGCCAGAAGGCCACATATAAGAGAAACCCACTGCAGTGCACCTGCAAATTTCCACAAGTAGTGGAGGATTAGCTCTAGCTTCCTTTTACCCTGAGGTGTAGTCCTTAGGTCCTGGCTTTATGGAAAAACTGTCTCTTATGACTCTCCTCTTTGGGTAAGCCTTATGCTTTGTCTTCTGTCCAAACAGCCATCAAAATCAAAGCTTAAATTCACTCCCAGGGCAAAAGAGCTTCAACTTTTACTTGCTTCAGTTCCCAGTTTCATTTAGATACTGGCCTTTAATTAATCTTTTGGGATACTGCCAGCTCCTTATTGCTTCTCAAAAATGCTTTCATAGTCTGTCTATAATTTTTAGTTTTCAGCAGGAAGACTGCTCAGATTAACATTCTGTCACATTACTGAAAAAGGAAATAATGCTACGTATTTCATAGCACCTTTTTCTTGCTCATCGATGTCAGGAAAGTTCCCATATCATTAAAAATTCTTTGTAAACCTAAACTGTTTAGTTGTACATATGATTACAACTCATTTAACCTTTCTGATGTTGGAGGCATTTTTGCAATTCTCAATTTCGCACTCTTAATAACATTTCTAACAACATGTTTATATGAAAAACTTCGTCCAAATTTCTGAATTTTTTTTCCTTTAGAATCTGGAAACAGGATACTAGGTTCAAAAGGTAGGATCATTCTTAAAGTTCTTAATACATATTGCCAATTTAGTCTCCAAAAGCTGTTTCAGATTCCCCTCATCCACCACCACCAATGGCAAAATGTCAATTGTGCCATCTCTCACTAACACCGAGTATAATCTCAACACCTCCTTCACCTCAAATTTCAAGCAGGGAAATGATGGGATCAGATTTCCCTATCAGTAAAGCTATACAGGCAGTAGCATGGAGAATATTAAGAAGGTTGGAGATAAGAAAGCCACATATAGATTACTACAGAGAAAAAAAAAAAATCTAAGCCTAAAATCCCACACTGTTACGTGGCGAAAAGGGAATAAATTTGAGATAGTAAGGCAGTAGAGCGTATCACTCTAGCTGTATAACAAACCATCAGAAAACTCAGCAGTTAGAACTACCATTTATTTAGCTTGTGACTGGTGATTGGCAATTTGGGTTGGGTTCAGCTGTACAGTTCTTCTGATCTCAGCTGGGCTCACTCATGTATCTGTGGCTGGCTAAGAGCTGGCTGGTCTAGGATAGCTTCAGCTGGAGTGGTTCACCTCTGCTCCACATGATCTCTCATCTTCTGGCAGGCCCGCCTGAGCTTGTTCACAGTGCAGCTGAGCAGGATTCTAAGAGTTAGTGGAAATGTGCAGGGCTCTGAGGCCTAGACCCTAAGTTTACATAATGCCACTTAAGCCATTCTTTTGAGAAAATCAAGTCACAAGGCCAGCCGAGATTTGAGGAATTGGAAAACCGGTGAAATTCTCAATGGGAGGAGTTTCAAAGTTACATTGCAAATGGTATGGGTACTGCGAGCAGTGGAGAGCTATAGCCATTTTGCAATCTACCACATCGAGTTGTCAGAATTGCTGAATGATGACAAGGAAACCTCTAGGGAGATGGTGAAATATAGACTGAGTTACAGAATTCTGAATTGGTGAATTGAGTATATGTTAATACCATTTACTCACTGAGAAGGGTTAGAAAAGTATCAATTGGAAATGTCTACTGAAATTTCAAACACAGATCTGAAGTTTAGAAATTAGATTTAGGTTGGTATCATAGATTTAAGAGTACAGCTAACATTTGAAGCAATGGGTGTGTGAAGTGAAAGTGCTGAGGATAGAATCCCAGAGAACAACATTATTTTCAAAAAAGATGGAGAAAAATTATAACCTAAGAGTTAGGCAGTATAAAAACAAAGCAGAGTGGTTTAAAAGTAGTAGAAAATAATATAAAATCTCACAAGATAACCTATCAATCTTACACTAATACTCCATTGATTCTGGCAAGTAATCGGTTCCCTTAGTGACAGCAGATACGGTAAAAGGAAAACAAACCAAACCCATTGCCGTCAAGTCAGTTCCAACTCATAGCAACCCTAAGGACAGAGCAGAACTGCCCCATAGGGTTTCCAAGGCTGTAAATCTTTACAGAAGCAGACTGCCACATCTTTCTCCCGTGGAGTGGCTGGTGGGTTCAAATCACCAACATTTTGGTTAGCAGCTATGTGCTTTAACCACTGTGCACCAGGGCTCCTGTAAAAGGAAAAGGAGACCGTATATTCTGTGTGTTGCTAATGGTTGATTGAAGTGAAGGATCACAGAGACTAGGGAAAACTGGGATGAAAATGAAGGCAGTAGAGGAATGACACTGAACAGAGACAAAAACAAAAAACAGAAACAAAAAACTGAGTTTACTGTTAAAGAATACTCCCTGACATACCTATTTCAGTTGTTCCCAAACTGTTTACACACCCTTAGTGTCTCAGCAATTTTTTTCACAGCACACCTAGGCCAGAAGAAATACTTAACAGTTTCATTTATTAAATAGTTCCAAATAACTTAGCGTTTATACCCGAACAACTTAGGTCCCATTGGGCACTACACAACTTCTCAAACTTCAGAATCAGATCAGACACCACCCATCTTCATTTTCTGTTACAATTTTTGTGTGATATCTGCCTTTTTATCGCAGCAACTGCTAAAAACCCAGCTTCACAGATATGTCATTGGAAAGAATATAGCAATCTAATGGTGAAACCGTGAACTACTTAAAGCTAGTAACTCATGTGGTATCTAATAAATATTGCTGTGATTTCCTCAAAATTCTTAAATATCCCACAGCAACCCTATGAATTCTCTGTGGTACTCCAACGCATCTCAGTTCACAGTTTGGGAACCACAGTCCTATCCCCTATCCCTGCTTTATTTTTTCTCCATAATACTTACCACCTATATATTTTCTATATGGACTTTGTCTCCTTCCTTTAGAATGTGAGTTCCATGAAGATAGACGTTTTGTCTTTGATCATTGCTATAGCCTCTATCTCCAGAATGATGCTTGGCATGTGGAAGATTCTCAGTAGGTATTTATTGAAAGAATGACTAGGTGCAGTGGGAGTAAGACACTTACCAAATTGTTAAGATAGGAGACAGTGATGAAAACATGGGATGTTGTAATTCATAATTTCAGATGTGGAATAAATAGTTCTAAAGTGACCATTTAAATATAGCCATGACTATAAGTTAAAAGGACCTTTGGTAGTATTGTGGTTAAGCGTTCGGCTGCTAACAGAAAAGTCAATGGTTCAAACCCCCCAGCTGCTCTGTGGGAGAAAGATGTGGCAGTCTGCTTCTGTAAAGATTTACAGCTTTGGAAACCCAATGGGGAAGTTCTACTCAGCGGTGGTTTGATTTGGGTTTTTATAGGTGGTTAGATGAGTATAAGTGAATAATGTCAAAGAATCGTTAGCCTACTGGTAAGTCAACCATATGGATACAGAGGTCACAAAAATGAGGACTGGACTTGAGATGGGGAGGTGTGAGCCAGGTACCAAAGAACAGAAAGAATAGGAAAGTGTAACCAAAAAAAGAAAGACAAAGAGATCTTAAGTGAGGGTGGCCTAGTGATGGTTTGAAAGGAACAAGAGGTGGTGCTATGCCACAGTGAGTTTGTAAAAGAATCCACAGCTCCCACTTCCCAAGAACAGAGGAAGCAGTGTCATCACAGTTGTTAGGTTTCTGCTAGGCAAGTAGATGAAAAAGACAGTATTGTAATGAGTTTGAGGACATAAAGTATTTGTTCATAATGAAACAAGGTTTCTGAATACACAACTAGATTTTAAACTTCTTGAGGACAGGGGCTTTGTCTTATTCCCTGTTGTATCCCTGGAGACTGTTACAATGTAGAGACTATTATAAACTGATAGGCTGCCTATCGTTCAATGAGAAGACGACCAACTGATCAACTGACAGACTGACTTAAAGAGGGATGGAAGAAGGATTAAGGGGCCAGGAGCCATACGCAAAGAGAAAGCCCATAAGACAGCAAAACCAGAAAGAGAAAACACGAATCAATTTTTAAAGAGCTGACATAAATGCAACTACAACTGAAAAATGATTCCTTCCATAACTAAACACCCAGAGTAAATATCCATAACTAAAGACACAAATAATTTTAGCTCATTATATTTTTTAAAATTCATGTATGTATGTTTTATAATTTGAATGGGTTTACCATTTGATTTTTGTAGTTTATAAATCAACCTAAATGTTAAGAAAATTCTATGTAGTGTTTCATCTGCCCAACCATTAAGCAATAGGTGAGATTCTCAGGGCAACTACAAATTACTTAAGGGGCCATTTCTTATTAACACTGTAGAAATATATTACACTTTGTATAATCTATTATACAAATGACAGTATAATACTAAATCTTAAAGCTTCTCCTTAATCTTTCATTATGGATAAACATGACTCAAGGAGGAAGGACTTCCAAAAGAATCATATATGTGTTATTAGAGTAGAAATGATGTAAGTTGCAGAATGACAATGTAGAATGATATACAACCCTGTTGGAATTCCACATCTATCATTATCAAGATAAGCTTATCTGATGAAGCCACAGAAAAGTCATGAAGCTAATGCCTGAACAATGCAAATTTATATATAAAATTTTTTCAGCAAAATTCTATAAGTTTATCCATTTTGCAGCCACTCTTTCTGATCCACATATCTTCCTGATCCACATATTGCAGAAAGCATTTGTAACATCCAAAAATAAAAGAATATTTCATTAACAGTAGTGTGATGGTGAAGACTGTGTCAACTTGGCTGGGCCATGATTCTCAGTGTTTTGGCAATAGTATGTTGTGATCACTTCCCTGTTGAGATATGTGATCACACTCATGATGCGATCTGCTGTGAGTGGCCAATCAGTTGAAAGGGAGTTTCCTTGGGCATGTGGCCTGCATTGAATGTAAGTGGACATTCTGGCAAGGCTTGGGGGCTTTTGCCCATTCCGGATCCTGCAGCTGGTTCTTGTTCATCTGACCTCTGGTTCTTGGAACTTGAGCTAGTAGCTTATCTGTGATCTTGCCTGCTGATCTTGGGATTCACTGATCTTCACAGCCTGTGAGCAAGAGCCCTGCTCTCCAACTCGTTAATCTTGGGTTTGCCAGCCCCCGCAGCTATGAGAATCAGGAGAAGCTTCTATCCTGACCCATGGACGTGGGACATTTCAACCTCTACAACCACGTGAGCCATTTCCTTGATGTAAATCTCTCTATATTATATATTTTTACACTTTACTGATTTTGCTTCTCTAGAGAACCCAGCCTAAGACAAGTAGTTATTCTCTCAAAGCCTAAAAGCTGAAGAAATAATTTTTTTTAATCCACTGATGATAGTTAATAAGGGGGCCTGATCTTTAAAATTTTTGTTAGGCTTTATTATATAGACTAACATTTTGGTTTTGTAGACTCAGTAATATTAAATTGCCTATTGGGTTTAGTGGCTTCTCGCATCAGCTCCTGCAACTGTCCAATTTGTTCATCACGAAAGTCATTAAGTTTTTCTTCTGGAAGGGGGGTTCCAAAATGTGATTTTTCAGGTGAATTTTGTTGTCTGCTTTCCTTAGCTTGTTGCCATAGTACTGCTGCGTATTCCTAGAAAAAGAAAGAAAGAAAAAGATGGAGCTATAGATAAAAAATTAAATAAGATGTTTTTATTTATTCAACGTTGAAGGGCTTGAAGAACTCTAATTCCAAGTAACTTATTTTTCTCCATCACTGAGTATTCTGCATTTTGTAAACAAGATATAAACAATATAGCTGTGTCTTTACCATTCAGTGATAATTCCAAATATATCTTGTTTTTGGCACTTTACCAGTTTTAATAGACGTTTAGCAAAGTTTTTAACCTGGAGATCCTGGTGAGGGGCCCATACATGGGTTTCAGAAGCATGTATAAGGGACTCAAAATCACACGCAAAATTGTATGTACACAAGCATGAACATATTTCTGTGGCCATAGCTTTTATCTATTTTCAAAGGAAGCCGTTAAGTCTTACAGGCTTAAAAGTGGGTCTCAGAATTCGTTAACTTCACTTCTCTGCCTTCAGTTAAGAATTTAATTTAAACCACACTAGAAAGAAACTTTTAAAATCTTTAAGCTTTCGAAATTTAACAACCACTTCTGTCAGGGAAAAACTTTTTCATGCTACAATTTTTCTCTCAGTCAGCATCTTCAGCAAAATATTCCAACTATTACTGTCTGCACAACTATCAATTTTGAAACAGATTCCCAACTAAAATTAATCTTTTAAACAGGCAGGAAGTACCAATCTATTTCAGTTCATGAGGTGGAAGATTATAAGCACACTCTGGGTAGGTGCATGGCTCGGTTAACTCTAGATATCTAAATTGCTTATAACTGCCGGATTGCCAGTGTCACCAAAGAGAAGATTCAATTTTAATTTCAGACATTCCATACCTTTTACTTGTATTGAAAATTTTTCATGTTTTACAGAAATTGTTTCTTTTAATAACAAAACAAAAACATTACACACACCTTAAACTAACTTTACTTCTAGGGATATGCCCCAGAGCAGGTTTTCTCAACATTGGCACTGCTGACATTTTAGATAATTTGTATAGTTCTTTATTAGGGGTAGAGGTGGAGGGGGAGCCTGTACTTGGCACTGCAGGATGTTTAGCAGCATCCCTAACGTCTCTGCACTAAATGCTGGTAGCACCCTCCATCCCAGTCTTGACAATACCAAGTGTTTCAAACATTGCCAAATGACCTCTGGAAGGCAAATTCACCCTGGTGAAGAACCACTGCCCTACAGAGAAACTTTCAAACGCGTGTACAAGGAGTTTACCCAAGAACGTTTACTGTTGCATTGCTTTTAAAAAATAATTAGAAACAACCTAATTATGCTTCAGTAAGAGAAAGAACAAATACACGGAGGTTTATTCAGACTATGGATTATACAGAACTAACCGCAAATGAACTAAATGTCTCTGTCTCCACATGGATGAATCTCCAAAACAAACAGAATCAAAAAAGCAGGTTTAAAAAAGTTATGCAGGGAGTTAAGCTTCCAGTAATGGTAAAGTAGCTTTTATCAGACTAACCCTCTTGCAGATAACATTATAAACTCTGGACAAAGTGTAATAAAAATAACAATCCAAAGGCACTGGAGAGCAACCAGTCAGCAAGAAACTAAAGGAGTTGACGCTCTGAAGAAGAGAACAGCAGAGGGCACTGGGTGAGATTCCTGTTTTTACAGCTTTTGTCTGAGGAAGATCCCAGTTGGTGTTAAAAGAGTCTCTGCAGTGTATCATTCACAGTGTCTAGGGAAAAAAAAATCCAAAATTACTAGAAACATGAAGAAACAGAAAACTGTAACCCATAGCCAAGAGAAAAGGCAAATCGATGGAAACCAATCCTGAGATGATTCAGACATTAGAATTAGCAAAACAGAATTTTAAAGCAGCTATTATAAATATGCTCAAATATGTAAAGGAAAACACAGTCATAATGAATAAAAAGATGAGAAATCTCAGGAGAGAATGAGAAACTATGAGACTCAATTAAAAACTTTAGAACTCAAAAATGCAGTATCTGAAATTTAACAAAGAAAAGCTCATTGAGTGGGCTTAGCAGTTGGCTGGAGATGAAAAAAGAAAATGTGAACTTGAGAATATATCAACAAAAATTAGCCAATCTGAAAAAAGACATAAAAACTATTAACAAACTATTAACAAAACCTCAATAATCTATAGGACAATATCAAAAGAGCTAACATATGTCTAATTGGAATTCCAGAAGAGAAGAGAATGAAGCAGAAAAAATACCTGAAAAACAAACATCTGAAAAATAAACATACAGATTGAAGAAGTTTAGCAAGCTCTAAGCAGGATAAATACAAAATAAAACCGCATGTACGCATGTTATAGTCAAATTGCTAAAAGAAACAATAAATCAAGATCTTGAAAAAGTTTATAAACAGTATGACCCCTGGTGGCACAGTGGTTAAGTGCTATGGCTGCTAACCAGAAGGTTGGCAGTTCGAATCCACCAGGCACTCCTTGGAAACTCTATGGGGCAGTTCTACTCTGTCCTATAGTCAGTATGAGTCGGAATCGACTCAAAGGCAATGTGTTTATGATCATTTTTATAGATTTTAAAAACAGAAAATAATATATATTATTTATGAATGCATACGTGTGTACAAAATATATAAAAACAACCACGGAAACAAGCGACATCAAGGATAGTCAGGATAGGGATTACCTCTGAGGAGGTAATGGAGCTTTAGCTGCATCTGAATATTTCACTTATTTATTTACGATCAATATACAGCAAACACTATAAAACGTCAACATTTGTTAAGGCTTGATGGTGGGTACATTAAGTGTCATTTTCTTCTTTCCTGTATTTTGAAAAGTCTCATAATTTTAAATTAAATATGTATGGTCTCAGACAGCATTTTTCTTGAGGGTATAATTTATAAAACGAAGATGACAATCTAATGCCTATCTTAAATAACTTATGTTTCTTGGGGAAACTAGAAATACATTTCACATATACTATGAGGGATGATCAATGAACACTTCAGGTAGACAGACTGTCACAAAAAGGGGAAAAAAGAAAACAAGCCCTCCCCTGCTACAACCTGTTGCCTACTAGTCTGCCCTGTGCACTTTCAACGTTCCTCCTCCACTGGCAAGAAGAATGGCATAGAGATAGATAGAGAGAGAGAGAGATAGATTAGATAGATATAAACTTCAGGACAATACTTTGGGGATGTCCAGATACAAGAAGCTGCAGCAATAAAATATGAATTTTCTGACAAGGTCACTCTTCCAAAGAAATCTACTTAAGAGGAAGAGAGGAGGCTCAGAGTACAAAAATACAGCACATAGCTCCAGCATCCTTTGGTTTCAAGCTCTGATCATGCTGCCATCTAAGAGGAAAGCTAGCCCAAAATTTTCCTGAAGTTAGAAGACTCCCATAACTGATCTCCTGAACCAAAGAGGCTACACAGTGCTTCCTCCACAAACCAAGCAACTGCTTCACACTATATATAAAAATTAACTCAGAATTAATCAACAACCTAAATATAAGAGCCAAAGCCATAAAACTCTTAGAAGAAAACATACGGATACATCTCACAATGGGATAAACTGGGCTTCATCAAATTGAAAAACTTTTGTGCATCAAAGGACATTACCAAAAAAAGTGAAAAGACAACCTACAGGATGGGAAAAAATATCTGGAAATCACATATGTGATAAAGGCTTAATATCCACAATATATAAAGAACTCCTACAACTCAACAACAAAAAGGCAAACCACCTAATTAAAAAATACACAAAGGACTTGAATAGACATTTTCCCAAAGAAGATATGTAAATAGCCAACAAGCACATGAAAAGATTCTCAATGTCATTAGTCATTAACCCCACTGCTGTCCAGTTGATTCTGACTCATAAAAATCAAAACCACAACAGCATACCATTTCACATCCACTAGGACTGCCATTATTAAAAAAAAAAAAATGTTGGCAAGAATGTGAAGAAATTGAAATTCTTAAGCAGTGCTGGTGGGAACGTAAAAAGGTGCAACCACTATGAAAAAGTCTGACTGTTAAAGAATTACCATATGATCCAGCAGTTCCACTTCTGGGTATATGCCCCCAAAGAATTTAAAGCAGGGACTCAGATAGTTGTACACCAATATTCACTGTTGCATTATTCACAACGGTCAAAAGGTGGAAACCACTCAAATGTCCATCGACTGATGAGGAGATAAACAAAATGTGGTATAAACATACCCAAAACCCACTGCCCTCAAGCTGATTCTGACTCATAGCGAACCTATAAGACAGAGTAGAACTGCCCCATAGCGGTTCCAAGGCTGTAAATCTTTACGGAAGCAGACTGGCACACCTTTCTCTTGTGGAGCCACTGATGGTTTCAAACAGCCAAGCTTTTGGTTAGCAGCCAAGCACTTTAACCACTGCACCTCCAGGGCTCCTGGTATATACATATAATGGAATATTATTCAGCCATAAAAAGGAATGAAGTTTGAATACATGCTATGACATGGATGAGCATTGAAAATATTATGCTAAGTGAAATAAGTCAATACAAAAGGATAAATATTGTATGATCCCATTTGTATGAAATATCTAGAATAGACAAATGCACAGAAACAGGAAGTAGATTAGTGGTTAGCATGGGCTGGAGGAGGAGGGAATGGTTATTTATTACTTAATGGGTACAGAGTTTGTTTGGGATGATGCAGAAGTTTTGGAAATAAATAATGGTGATGGTTGCACAGCATTATGAGTGTGAATAATGACATGGATTGAACACTTGAAAATGGTTAAAATGGTAAATTTTACGTTGGGTGTATTTTAAACCAAAAAAAAGAGATGCTATCAAGTTGACTCCAGCTCATGGTAATCACATGTCTATCAGAGCATAACTCTGCTCAATAGAGTTTTCAATGGCTGATTTTTTCAAAAAGTAGATCAACAGGCTTTTCTCCCATGGCCCTTGTGGATGGTCTTGAATTTCTAACCTTTCATTTAGCAGATGAGCATGTTAACTGTTTGTACCACCCAGAAACTCCGTGTATATTTTAACACAATAGAGAGAAAAGGTGAGATAATTAAGAAACTTTAAACTGATTGGATATTTGATGATATTCAGAATTGCTTATAATTTTTTCGGTATTATGGTCATGATTGAAAAAAAGTCTCTTTTATAGATACTAAAATATTTGTAAATAAAATGATATGTTTTTGATTTGTTTCAAAATAATTGAGGTAAGGGGCGAAGGAACCCTGGTGGCGCAGTGGTTAAGCACCTGGCTGCTAATCAAAAGGTTGGCGATTCAAACCCACCAGCCACTCCTTGGGAGAAAGATGTGGCAGTCAGCTTCTGTAAAGACTACAGCCTTGGAGACCCTATGGGGCAGTTCTACCCTGTCCGATAGGGTGGCTATGAGTTGGAATCAACTCGACAGCAACGGGTTTGGTTTGGTTTGGTTTTGGAAAGGGAGAAGTAGATGGAGATACAGATGAAACAAGATTGGCCATGAGTTGATATATGTTGAAACTGATGATGGGTACATAAGGGTTCATTATATTCTCTCTACATTTGTATGTTTGAAATTTTCTCCATAACTAAAATATATATATGCGCACACACACACACAACTTATAACTTAAAAGAACATTAGAAGCAATTTTAATAAACAGAATTAACTATGTACAAATACTGTTCAACTAAAACTATTTCAATCACTTCTAAATTTCTACTATGAGTTTTAAATTTATCTACAAAGCTTCCCAGGCACTATAAAGGTACCTTGGCCTAGTATAACCACAAGCCTGTAACTCTAGGGGGAGAATCCTCCTCATATTGCTTTAACTTATCAAACTAAAAACCATAGTTCTCAATTCTTTTTGTTTCAATGTGTCAGGGAATACCAAGTGTCTTCATTGCTAAATTTAAATTAACTTCTGAAAATCAGCAAAGAAAAAAACTGTGTTTTATTCAGAGTCAATTGTCTGAGCTTTGCCATCTGAACTTCTAAATACCCTTCAGGTTATTTTCTTACAGATTCGTCAGGGTTCAATGAAAACTAGTTTACTGTGAGGGTGTCTTTTCTCAACCCTGAGATTTTTATATTCCAATGAGGTCATTATGATTACTTAAGAAAGTTTTATCCCTGATAGTTCTTAATTAATCTTGTTTGCTCCTCATTCTCTTCTCCTCCCAATTAGCTATTTTTCTAGGTTTCCCCTTCCTCTCTGGTAAGCATTCATTAGACAACACACTAAGGTTCTTTAATGAAGAGAGCCTACACTTACCAGCAGTTTTTCCTCTTCCTGTTTCTGGAAATGTATCTTAAAGACTCCAGAATTACAATAATGTCTTAAGCCATACATATTTTTAAAAATCTAAACATAATCTACCAAAGTCATTTAAAAATAGGTTTCATAGCAATTTCCTCACCAAAAGAAGAGGATTTCTCAGAACTGTCACTTCAGCACAGGCTGGTGGACCTTGATTTAATTCACTTTGTGTACCATTAGATTAGCATTTGTACTCATAATGTTAATCACTGGATTTGTGCTACTTGCCCTGCAGGCTGGAAACAAAATGCAATAAAATTTCTATACAACTGCAATACAAAAATTGTTGTGAATAAATCTGGGTCAAAATTTTTAAGATGCCAATAGGTACCGAGTGTGCAACAGGAAAAGTGAATGGGATTTGAACATAGGATGGTGGTAGAGTCACACAGAACCAAGAATCAAGAAAATAAGTCTATGGATTTCAGAGTTGAGATGCTAAGTGTGAACCGCAGAAATATCAGGGCAGAAAAGCTACTGGACACACTCATATCTTAAAGAAATACTCACATGCACATAGAAAGAGGTATAAGGATTGGTCAAAGTAACTATGGTACATCTATACTACAGAATACTATGCAATAGCTAGAAAAATAAAGTCAAACATCACATACTGACATAAAAATTACTCTTCAAAAGAAGTGAAAAAGTAACTTACGGAAAATTATGTAAATATCATGACATTTGTTTATGCTTTAAGATATGTATAAATTTATATATGTAATAGAATATTTATATATGTAACTAGAAACGCTAAAGGATACCCACAAAATTTGGGGGATAACATTTCACATTTTGTTCTAAACACATTTCAACCTTGTACTGTTTTGATCTTTTATAACGAAAATTAATGGCAGGGAAAGAGTAGGGAGGAGAAAAGCTATAGGAAATATTTTGGAATGGAAGAAGTTATAGCTTTTTGTTAATGAGTTGTCCTTCCTAACAACAGAGACCAAATTAATTTGCCTATTAAAATGAATTAAATTGGCCATAAAGATTAACAAAAGAAAACTCAAGTTCTCATTACTTTGTTTAATCACATATCTACTATTTACCCTTCTTTGTTCTCTAGAACAAAAACTAAATAGCCCAAACATACAGTTTGAAATTTTATTGTAAGAAATCACAACTTCTGAAAATCTAAACTCATACTATATTAAATAAAAAGATAATCAGTTGTTTAAAGACTATTCACATTTAGAAAAGCATTTCTCAAAGGCCCCCTTTAACAGTTAAACCAAATGGTTTAAAATATTTTATGAACATACCTTTTGTAAAGTTCTCATCAACTAACTATACAGAGTTCAAGTTAAGAAAATACCTAGCTATATAAATGTCCCATTAAAACCTAAAATTTATTTTATTTTATATTTTGACTACAATGAGTTCCCTTGGTAGCATAAAAACTTAAGATTAAATCATAAAAATGTCACCACAGGTTTTCCACATACTGTAGTAAGACTTAGTCTGAAGAAGCCTTTCTTATGAATTACATAAGTCATATTATAAATTCCCTTACAATGATGGTCACATACTTTGATGCCCTGCTCACAATTTCCTAGAAAGCTAAAATGACAGTAAATTTTCAGAGCTTTAGCAAATTAAATTACTTTTACTCCTTCAATTTAAATTCCTAAAGAGAAGGATAACTACTAGATCTAGAAGGAAACTGTTGCCTTTCTCCCCAAATTATTCAATTATTCTAAGATTCTATTTTAGCAACACTGAACTAACAAATTTAAGTTTCGAGCATTTAAACTTTCCCCAGAGAACTGATATCTCTGAGTATCTTTCCCCAAAGAACTGATTAAAAATGCTCTGCCTCCTTAAGGAGCAAAAACAACAAAAATATTCCCCCTACATGAAAACTGAAAGTTACCTGAATTACAAGAACTAAATTTAAAGACACTTTGGGGATTTAAAGCACGGCTGCCCAAATCATTAATACAGAATATTTTATATTATAGAAAAAAGGAATCTATGTTGGCAATGATAATAACTTTGGTTTCTTGGCTCTCTTTGACCAGATTTTGATTTTCAAGTCACTCGTGATAAATTGTCCAATTTTATAGCACAAAATGTCATCAAATAACCCATACTATTTCTTAGCCCCCACTTATGTCACATTAAAAAGATACAAATAAGAATAGAAAGTAACACTAGTGTCACCAGTATTTCTCAGGTGACATATATTAAACCATAATAATTTATTCTACTTATTTGCATACTAGAAATTTTTATTTAATTTTCTGTACTTTATGTACCCTTTTCTGTACTTTCAACCAGATGTTCACAAGTTTATTTTGCTTTGTTTCAGGTAATATGAATATACTAAAGGCACTGTGTGAGTATATGTGTTTGATCTATCATCTGAAGGTCTGTTCTGTGACTTAAGACGTAGGAATGAAAAGTGATTGCCTCTGGGAAGCAAAAATGCAGGAATAAGGAGGGATGGGACAGGGCAATGATGTTTTCATTATAAATGCGTTGGTACCACTTGACTATTGAAACTTTGTAAACTTAAAACTTTGAAAAAAATAAAAAAAGAATGTTTGATGTTTATGTCCTTATGGCAGGTAGAGCAGGGGTTCCTGAACTAGATCCAATTTTTCCATGGTTCTGTTCCCTAATTAGTCTTCTATTTCCAATTTGCTTTTACTTCTTAAAGTCTTCCTTCCAGTTTTCCTATCGTCTCCTTATCTCTGTCTTACATCTCTAAGATGAAAAAAAGTCAGTGTCAGCATCATCTGGGAATTTGTTAGAAATGCAAAATATCCGTTTTTTAAATATAGTAACTTCTCAAACAGCATTAGCAATCTATCTCTAAAAGGCTCTTATATATAGTTTAACTATAAAATTTCCTGTGTACAATTTAAAAATTATTTTTTTCTCTAACAAAAAATTCTCAATTACAATAATAATGAGAGGTCACATGGTGTTAAATTTAATATACAATCTATTCAGCTGAACTGGACTATATGATCTATTCCAAAGCTGTCTGATCAGCTCTACCCATTGCCATCGAGTTGACTCCAACTCATAGTGACCTGCTAGTCTACAGTTTTAAAACAGTGGAGATCAGAACCACTGCAGTTACTACAAAAATCTTAGTCACCACAGGTTGCAAGAATGAGGCAGTGACTGAGTAAGTTGGATCTATCTGCCATTCTGAGACAGAATCTCTCTACTGAGTAAAAGGGTATCCTATCTGCAGGATGCACTAATCCTCACTTTTCATTTCCTAGTTTTATAAACTTGTATCAAAAGAATAAGAAAATGCAGTGACCTTATACTGAGCCCAGGTTCCTAGGTATGTGTATAGTCTTCAGTGCACATAGGTAAGTTTTTATACTAATCCTCATGCAATAATAGGACACGAATATTTTAAAGAATACATATCCAGGAGGCGAGGCCAAGATGGCAGAACAGTCAGATGCTTCCGGTGGACCTCTGACAACAAAGACCTGAAAAAACAAGTGAATTCATTATACATGGCAATCTGGGAGCCCTGAACATCAAAGGCAGAGTTGAGAAACCAGACTGAGTGGCAGGAAGAAGGAGAGACAGCTCAGAAGCAGTGAGGAGTTGCCACACCTCACCCAGCGACAGCCTGAGCCCTTCAGGCCTGATCAGCTCAGGGGTGAGCGGTGAGGCAGGCAAGCAGTGGTGCTTGGGAAGTACGTTTTTGGCACCGGGAGAGACCCAGTGCCAGAGAGTCTACACGGCCACCCAGAACCAGTGAGAAGCAGCCCTGGACCGGTGAAAGTAAATTAACTGCATACGGTCTGCCACACGGATCAAAAAAAAAAAACCCTTAGGAAAAAAATCTCTCTTGCATTTAACTTCCTGCTCCTGCTCTGCACTGGGTCCCGGACCGGCTTCAGCAATTGCTGAGTCCCCTGGGACAAAAGTAGGATCCATCACACGCCCGGAGCCATTCTCCCAGCCTTGGAGAGTAAACAAATTAAAAAACAGAGGAAAAAATAAACTGCTGGCTCCCCTAAGCCAGGAACTCAGGGTAGGCAAAGCTCCTTTGCCTAGACACAGGCATAAGGGATCCACAGTCTTTGAGTGCCTTTCTCCCTGCATAGACCCTCATTACCACAGTACAATAGGATATATAATGGAATTCTAACTTCAACTGTTTCAGCTGTGAAGTGGCAGGTTCTTGACATTTGACACTGCTCTGCCCATTAAGCAGGGTCTTCACCTACCCACATTAGGGACCTGAGGACTGGTGGCTCCACCTGTACCACCTAGCCACCTGCAACATGGGCCCATGAATAAGAGGTACCCCCTAGTCCTCACAGCCAACAGCATTAGGTGCTCATAGTCCAACTTCAAAATCCACCTACCTATGTGCTCTAGGGAACAGGGACACATCTTCCTCCTGGACACTTTGGGGTGGCTGTCAGCCCCCTGCCTTGCTCAGAGTGTGTCCCCCTGCTGCAGCCAGATGCCTGTGCCTACATCAATCACCCACGCCTGTCTAGGACTGTAAGTTGAAAGCGTACACCACATACTTGGTGGCTATCTACCTGGGCACCTGAGCAGAACCATACAGTAGGAGTGGGTGGACTCCTGAGCTCACATACCTAGTAACAGATTGAACCACCTGGTGACAGGACATTGGAGCCTCATAGGTGCCAATAATCAAGCTAGCTCATATGAGCAGCCTATTTGGGCATATTAAAACAAAACAAGAAGCTAGGACACAGTAAGCAAACATTAAATAATAACTTATTGATAGCTCAAAGACAACAGTCAATATCAAGTCACATAAAGGGGCAATCCATGATGGCTTCAGCAAGCTCCCAAAATAAAGAATCTAGAAGTTTTCCAGAGGAGGAAAATTTCTTGGAATTACCGGAGGCAGAATATAAAAGATTAATATACAGAACTCTTCAAGAAATTAGGAAGGAAATTAAGTAAAACGCAGAACACGGACTAGAAGAAATTAAAAAGATTAGAGAAGAGCATAATGACAAATTTAACAGGCTACAAGAATCCACAGAAAGACAGCAATCAGAAATCCAGAAGATTAACAATAAAATTTCAGAATCAGACAACTCAAAAGAAAGTCATAGGTGCGGAATTGCGGCAACGGAAGTCAGAATTAGTGAGACTAAAGATGAAGCACTTGAAAACAACTTATTTGAGGGAAAATCAGATAAAAGAATTAAAAACAATGAAGAAACCCTAAGAAATATGTGGGCCTCTATCAAGAGGAATAACCTACGAGTGATTGGAGTACCAGAACAGGGGAGGATAACAGAAAATACAGAGAGAATTGCTGAAGATTTGTTGGCAGAAAATTTCCCTGATATTGTGAAAGATGACAAGATATCTATCCAAGATGCTCATCGAACCACAAATAAGGTAGATCCCAAAAGAAAGTCACCAAGACATAATCAAATTTGCCAAAACCAAAGATAAAGAGAGAATTTTAAGAGCAGCTATGGATAAACAAAAAGTCATCTACAAAGGAGAGTCAATAAGAATAAGCTGGGACTAGTCAGCAGAAACTATGTAGGAAAGAAGGCAATAGGATGACATATATAAAGCCTTGAAGGAAAAAAAACTGCCAGCCAAGAATTATATATCCAGCAAAACTGTCTCTCAAATATGATGGCGAAATTAGGGCATTTCCAGATAAACAGAAGTTTAGGGAATTTGCAAAAACCAAACCCAAATTACAAGAAACACTAAAGGGAGTCCTCTGGTTAGAAAATCAGTAACATCAAACAACAACCCAAGACTAGAAACACAGGACAGAGCAACCAGATATCAACCCAGATAGGGAAGTCATAAAAGTAGATCAAAGCTAAAACACTGATAATAGGGAAACAGATGTCAATATTTAAAAGATGACAACATTAAAACAAAAAAGAGGGACTTAAAAAATGCAGACATAGATTTTTCATATGGAGAGGAAGTCAAGGCGATATAAAGAAATAAAAGACTGGTATAAACTTAGAAAAACAGGGGTAAATATTAAGGTAACCACAAAGGAAACTAACAATCCTACAAGTCAAAATAATTAGAAAAATATAAAGACTCAGCAAACACAAAATCAACAATGAAAAAGAGGAAAAGAAAATACATAAAGAAAAATGACTTAGCACAGAAGATTAAGTGGAACAAAGAAACTGTGAACAACACACAAAAAAGACATCAAAATGACAGCACTAAACTCACACCTATCAATAATTACACTGAATGTAAATGGACTAAATACACCAATAAAGACACAAAGAGTGGCAGATTGGATAAAAAAACACGATCTGTCTATATGCTGCCTACAAAGAGACACACCTTAGACTTAAAGACATGAACAAACTAAAACTCAAAGAATGGAAAAAAATATATCAAGCAAACAACACTAAAAAAAAAGCAGGAGTGGCAATGTTAATTTCTGACAAAACAGACTTTAAAGTAAAATCCACCACAAAGGATAAGGAAGGACACTATATAACGGTTAAAGGGTCAATACACCAGGAGGACATAACTATAATAAGTATTTACGCACCCAACGACAGAGCTCCAAAATACATACAACAAACTCTTAACCTCACTGATAGACAGCTCCACAACAGTAGTAGGAGACTTCAACACACCACTTTTGGTGAAGGACAGAACATCCAGAAAGAAGTTCAACAAAGACATGGAAGAGCTACATGCTACAATCAAACAAATTGATCTCACAGACACAAACCAAACACTCCACTCAACAGCAGCCAAGTATACTTTCTTTTCCAATGCACATGCAACATTTTCCAGAATAGAACACATATTAGGCCATAAAGCAAGCCTTAACAAAATCCAAAGCATCAAAATATTAAAGCATCCTTCCTGACCATAAAGCCATAAAAGTAGAAATCAGTAACAGAAAACACAAGGAAAAAGTCAAACACATGAAAACTGAACAACACCTTGCTCAAAAACTACTGGGTTACAAAAAAATTAAGGATGGAATAAAGAAATTCATAGAATCAAATGAGAATGAAGATGCATCTTATCAGAACCTTTGGGACACAACAAAAGCAGTGCTCAGGTCAGTTTATAGCAATAAATGCACACATCCAAAACGAAGAAAAGGCCAAAATCAAAACATTAACCCTACACCTGGAACAAGCAGAAAGAGAGCAGCAAAAGAAGCCCTCAGGCACCAGAAGAAAGGAAATAATCAGAATTAAATGAAATAGAGAATAGAAAAACAACTGAAAGAGTTAACAAGACCAAAAGCTGGTTCTTTGAAAAGATCAACGAAATCGATAAACCATTCGCCAAACTGACAAAAGAAAAACAGGAGACGAAGCAGCTAACCCATATAAGAAATAAAATGGCTGATATCACAACAGACCCAACTGAAATTAAAAGGCTCCTAACAGAATTCTATGAAAAATTGTACTCTAACAAATTTGAAAACCTAGAAGAAATGGAAAAATTTCTAGAAACTCACTACCTACCTAAGCTAACACAAACAGAGGTAGAACAACTAAATAAACCTATAACAAAAGAGATTAAAAAGATAATTAAAAAACTCCCAATAAAAAAAGCCCTAGCCTGGATGGCTTCACTGGAGAATTCTACCAAACTTTCAGAGAAGAGTTAACACCACTACTACTAAAGGTATTTCAGAGCATAGAAAAGGATGGAATAC
>NW_004444092.1:3166760-3174144 GCF_000243295.1 Trichechus manatus latirostris
ACGTCAAAGAGGCAATCACCAAATCAATACCATTTACAATAGCCCCCAAGAAGATAAAATACTTAGGAATAAATCTAACCAGAGATGTAAAAGACCTATACAATGAAAACTACAAGACAGTACTGCAAGAAACCAAGAGACCTGCGTAAGTGGAAGAACATACTTTGTTATGGATAGGTAGACTCAACATAGTGAAAATGTCAATTCTACCCAAAGCAATCTACAGATACAATGCATCCCAATCCAAATTCCACCGGCATTTTTTAATGAGATGGAGAAACAAATCACCAACTTCATATGGAAAAGGAAGAGGCCCCGAATAAATAAAACATTACTCAAAAAGAAGAACAAAGTGGGACGCCTCACACTACCTGACTTTAGAACCCATTATACCGCCACGGTAGTCAAAACAGCCTGGTACTGGTACAACAACAGATACATAGGAGAATGGAACTGAATTGAGAATTCGGACATAAATTCATCCATCTATGAGCAGCCAATATTTGACAAAGGCCCAAAGACTGTTAATTGGGGAAAAGACAGTCTCTTCAACAAATGGTGCTGACATAACTGGATATCCATCTGCAAAAAACTGAAACAAGGGCCATACCTCACACCATGCACAACAACTAACTCAAAATGGATTGAAGACTTAAATATAAAATCGAAAACGATAAACATCATGGAAGAAAAAATAGGGACAACACTAGGAGCCCTAATATATGGCATAAACACAATATGAACCATAAGTAACAATGCACAAGCACCAGAAGAGAGACTAGATAAATGAGAGCTCCTAAAAATCAAACACTTATGCTTATAAAAAGACTTCACCAAAAGAGTCAAAAGAGAACCTACAGACTGGGAAAAAATTTCTGGTTACAACTAATCCAATCAGCATCTAATCTCTAAAATCTACAAGAAACTGCAAAACCTCAACAACAAAAACACAAATAACCCAATTAAAAAATGGGCAAAGGATATGAACAGGTACTTCGCCAAAGAAGATATTCAGGCAACTAACAGACACATGAAGAAATGCTCACGATCATTAGCCATTAGAGATGCAGATCAAAACTACAATGAGATATCATCTCACCCCAGCAAGGCTAGCATTAATCCAAAAAACACAAAATAATAAATGCTGGAGATGTTGTGGAGAGACTGGAACACTTAGACACTGTTGGTGGGAATGTAAAATGGTACAACTCCTTTGGAAACAATTTGGCGCTTCCTTAAAAAGCTAGAAATAGAAATACCATACGACGCAGCTATCCCACTCCTTGGAATATATCCTAGAGAAATAAGAGCCATCACACAAATAGATATATGCACACCTATGTTCACTGCAGCACTGTTCACAATAGCAAAAAGATGGAAATAATCTAGGTGCCCATCAACGGACAAATAGATAAACAAATTATGGTATATCCACACAATGGAATACCATGCAGTGTTAAAGAACAACGATGAAGCCGTGAAACATAACATGGAGGAATCTGGAGGGCATTATGCTGCGTCAATTTAGTCAGTCAAAAAAGGACAAATACTGTATAAGGCTACTATTGTAAGAACTCAAGAAAAGATTTAAACACAGATGAAAACATTCTTTGATGGTTACGAGGGTGGAGAGGGAGGGTGAGGGTTATTTACTAACTAGATAGTAGACAGGTGAAGGGAAAGACAGTACACAGGTCAGCACAACTGGACTAAACCAAAGCTAAGAAGTTTCCTTAATACAATCAAACACTTTGAGGGATAGAGTAGCAGGGGTAGGGGTCTGGGGACCATACTTTCAGGGGACATCTAGGTCAACTGGCATAACAAACCTTATTAAGAAAATGCTCTGCATCCGATTTTGGTGACTGGTGTCTGGGGTCTTAAAAGCTTGCAAGCAGCCATCTAAGATGCATCAATTGGTCCCAATTACCTGGAGTAAAGGAGAATGAAGAACACCAAAGACACAAGGAAAGTATTAGCCCAAGAGACAGAAAGGGCCACATAAACCAGAGACTTCATCAGCCTAAGACCAGAAGAACTAGATGCTGCCTGGCTACCACCAATGACCACCCTGACAGGGAGCACAACAGAGTCCCTGATGGAGCAGGAGAAAGGTGAAGTGCAGAACTCAAATTTTAGTAAGAACACCACACTTAATGGTCTGACTGAGACTGGAGAAACCCCGGAAAGCACGGCCCCTGAATTCTTTTTCAGCCCAGAACAAAAATAATTTCCGAGGCCAGCTCTTCGGACAGGGATTGGACTAGACTGTGGGGCATAAAGTGATACTCGTGAGGACTGTGCCTCTTAGCTGACGTAGATACAAGAGACTAAACGGGCAGCTTCTGTCCGGAGGTGAGATGGGAAGGCAGAGAGGGTTAGGAGCTGGTTGAATGGACATGGGGAATCAGGGGTGGAAAGGAGGAGTGTACTGTCACAGTATGGGGTTGGCACTTAGGGTCACATAATTTATGTATAAATTTTTGTACAGGAAAAAATTAAATTAAAAAAAGAATACATATTCACAAAACTGAATATTCAACTCTAAAGAGAATTTCCTAAAAACTTCTAAACTTCATTAATAAATATAAAAGTTGTTAACATTATCTAAACCACTATGCTAAGCGAAATAAATGCTTTTGGTGTTTCTACTTTCAATAACATCATCTACAGTATACTGTCCTCCTTTTCCAATTTAAAATAATCATATTACTTCAGCAAGATACACTTAGGGAGCAATTAAAGCTTCCATGATCATATCCTTCCTTTTTCAGTCTAATTATGGATTGATTTTCAAAAGAGAAATAACATACAAGTCACTTGAGAGAAATTATTTTAACATTCTCAAGAGGTAATGATTCAGTCTATATTTGTAAAATACATTAGTTTTGAAATTTAATGGTATTTAACATTTCCAGGTAATTAAAAGCCTGTTATTTCACTCTAAAAACTGGCAAGTACATTGGAATTTTTGATATATTTGATAATGATTTATATTTACATTATAAATACAAATGTAAAGAAATATATTTACATTGAAACATATATGTTGTTCTGCTATAACAAAGGCTGGCAAAAGCACATTCTCACAGTGATGGCAGACTATAAATTGGTATAATATTTTGAAAGACAATTTGCAGTATGAATCAAAAGCCTTACTATACCAATTGATGCGGCAATTTAATTCACCTCTAAAAAATTTATAGAAAAGAAAAAGCTACAGGATTAAAGACAAAAACTAGGACAGCCTAATTTAATTGTTCAGAAACATGTTAAAACATAGAACGTTCATAGGAAATAATACTATGAAATATTAGAAAACATGCACGGACACCAATATTTAATGATATGAAAAACATCTATATGCTATATTGTTTAAGGAAAAAAATGGGACATAAACAATATTTCAGAAGGATCCCAGTTGTAAAGTGTGGCTATCTGTGTATATAAATATCATAAGGCATATATGGAAATTTTAACAACAGTTGCCTCTCAAATAAATTTTCTCCCATACTTTCCATATTCTCAATAATGAGCATGTAATCATTTAAATTAAAAAAAAAAATACATATACATTGACTAAATATTTATGAGGTAAATATAATTAAGTGAAAGTATAAATGGTAAGTTTTATGCTTCACCCTGATAACATATAAAGTAAAAATAGACCTAGTGGAAAAGCACAGTTGCTATACACATTAAACCCTTCACATTTTGAGGCTGTATAACTATTGCCTAAAGAGCAGCATTACTGTATAACTTTACTTTCAGGACATGAAAAACCTTAAAAACATAAGATAAGTTTAAGACTTTCAAAAATGTTTTATATACCAAGAATATATCTATAATTACAGAAATTTGAGCTTCAAATCATAAAAGCCACCTTCTGAGATAGTACTAAATCTGCAAGAATTTTCAAGGCTCTTCAACCAGTATTTAAGTAAATACACTCATATATATGTTCAACCTGCATTTTTGCAGTATTCTATGTCTTTTTTTTTTGGATGAAAATCATTTCTAAAAATCTAAAAATTTCTTCAAATTCTAGAAATTATAGCGGAGACAAATACTAAGTACTCACAAAACAGTTTCTTGAGAAAACAGCTAAACTGTATTTCCCAGCCTCCCCTGTAGTTAGATTGGGCCCATGTGACTCAGTTCTGCCCATGAAAATTGTGTGGAAGTGATGCATCTCACTTGCAGCCCTGACCATAAAATCTCTAGTGGAATCTCTCCATACTCTTCCTCTTTTGTGGCCACCTTGTTGGCCACATGCTTAAAATGGTGAAGGAGTTTAGCTTCCACCATCAATGTTTAGAGAAGATCCCTCCAGGAGAACTGCCTAAACAGGAAAATCTACACAACACTTCCCAAAAATAAGATGTAAATTTTTATTGTATTAAGTCACTAAGACTTTGGGTTATTTGTTACAGAGGCTGACATTGGTTACATGATTAATACACACCTGGCATCTAAGGAACCTAGAACATATGCATGCTTTTGCTATAGAAGAACTTATCTTAGTTATCTAGTGCTGCTATAACAGAAATACCACAAGTGAACGGTTTTAACAAACAGATATTTATTCTCTCACAGTCTAGGAGGCTAGAGGTCTGAATTCAGGGTGCCAGTTCCAGGGGAAGGCTTTCTCTCTCTGTTGGCTCTGGAGGAAGGTCATGGCATCTATGTTTCCTGAGTTCTAGGAGTTTCTCAGCACAGGGACACCAGGACCAAAGGATGCGCTCTGCTCCCAGATCTTCTTTCTTGGTGGTAAGAGGTCTCTTTCCTCTCTACTCATTTCTCTCTTTTATATCTCAAAAGAAACTGACTCAATATACAGCCTAATCCTGTAGATTGTATCCTGCCTCATTAACACAACTGTCTCTAATCCTGCCCCATTAACATCATAGAGGTTAGAATTTACATCACATAGCATAACTGCATCAGATCACAAAATGGAGGACAACCACACAATACTGGGAATCATGGCCTAGCCAAGTTGACACACATTTTAGGGGGACACAATTCAATCACAGCATCGTCTAAAGAAAAATGAGTGACTTTTCTTTATGTTATGTTCTCTATACTTGCTGTCAGCAAGTATACTTTTGTTATATTGCTGAAATACTAAGAAAAACATAAAAATAGCCTCAGGCTGTTTATGTGTGCACACATACACCCATATGTGAGTGTATTTTTTTAATAAATTATTTTGAGTAGCATATGTTGGCCACCCCCCATCAAATCTTAAATTCATAATAGAAATCACTAGCTAAATGGGATTACGTATACTAAAATTTAACTTTCCTAGACTATATTTTGAGTTTCACCTGAGTAAAAGTGCTCTAGCATCAACATTTGGGAACAGTAACTCTGAAAACAATAACTATGGACCAGTTTCAAACTAAAAATGAAGAGCAACCATTAATACAAATCTATTCAAATCGTATGCAAATCCATACAATTATTCTTCTGAATGATAATGCCTAGATGAGAAATATATGACAAGAGAATAGTTCTGAATAATAAAAAGAGAGTCACTTGAAACAATGGGAAGGCAAAGTAACAAATGGAAAAACATGCCACAGTTAACAGTTTAATGTTGAACTGGAATGGCCAAAGCCTGAAGCCTGAATTTTGAATGCATATTTTTAAACAAAGAAACTAAAATTAGCTTCACAAAATGCTCCAAAATATATACAGCAAAAAATAATCTGGATTCAGGAAGCTGCATCACAAAAAATGTCAAATAGGCATATTAACTTCCTTGAGCATGTTACCATATGCCATCCTAAAAACTATCATGTATTTCTTCACCTTACCAAGCCAAAAACCAAACCCATTGCCATCGAGTCGATTCTAACTCATAGCGACCCCACAGGACAGAGTAGAACTGCCCCACAGGGCTTCCAAGGATTGGCTAATGAATTTGAACTGCTGACCTTTTGGTTAGCAGCCAAGCTCTTAACCACTACACCACCAAGGCTCCTCTTCCCCTTACAGTAGTATCAAAATGCAGTTACAGCACTGTGCAACTATTCTTATTTAGAGATTTAGTATTTAGTATTGTTTAGTTAATGTGGATTCGATTTTCTATTATAGGTAACACATAAATGTTAAAATAAGTAAAACTGTTGGGCCACTGAGTCAGTAAGATATATGTTTTCCTTAAAAAGATTATAGATACCAATGTAATCCAACCAAAAAAGTATATCATTGACCATTATATATATGAAAAATAATATTTGCAAGTATTGCTTTTTAAAAAAATGTATTAACTGAAATCTCTTAACAATTAGCAATCTGTCAAGAATGCCTAAAGATATATATCTAATTTTATAACACTTTTGAAAAAGTTGTGTTGTTGTTGTTAGGTGCCATCAAGTCAGTTCTGACTCAGCAACCCTATGTACAACAGAATAAAACACTGCCCGGTCCTGTGTCATCCTCACAATAGTTATGTTTGAGCCTGTTGTTGCAGCCACTATGTCTACCCATCTCACTGAGGGTTTTCTTCTTTTTTTGCTGACCCTCTAATTTACCAAGCATGATGTCCTTCTCCAGGGACTTGTCCCTCCTGATAACATGTCCAAAGTACTTTAGATGAAGTCTTGCCATCATTGCTTCCAAGGTGCACTCTGGCTGTATTTCTTCCAAGACAGACTTGTTCATTTTTCTGGCAGTCCATGGTATATTCAATATTCTTCGCCAACACTATAATTCAAAGCTGTCAATTCTTCGGTCTTCCTTATTCATTGTCCAGCTTTCCTATGCATATGAGGCAACTGAAAATATCGTGGCTTGGGTCAGGTGAACCTTAGTCCTCAAAGTGAAACCTTTGCTTTTTAACACTTTAAAGAGGTCTTTTGCAGCAGATTTGCCCAATATGTTGTTTGATTTCCTGACTGCTGCTTCCATGAGCCTTGATTGTGGATCCAAGTAAAACGAAAGCCTTGAAAATGTCCATCTTTTCTCCGTTTATCATGATGTTGCTTATTGGTCCAGTTGTGAGGATTTCTGTTTTCTTTATGATGAGGTGTAATCCATACTGAAGGCTGTAGTCTTCGATCTTTGAAAAAGTTACATGAATCGAATTTTTAGAAGCTAAATTATTTTAAATGAATGACAGCATGGAAGGGTTTATTCCTAAAAATTTTATTTTTTTCGAAACCTAATTTTTTTTTTTTTTGTACTTTGGATGAAGGTTTACAGAGTAGTTTCTCATTAAACAGTCAGTATACATATTGTTTTATGACACTGGTTAACAACCCCATGACATGTCAACACTCTCCCTTCTCAACCTTGGAGAAATTTTTTTTTGGTGAAAATATACATAGCCAAAGTTACACCATTTCAAAAGTTTCTACATGTACAATTCAGTGAC
>NW_004444092.1:3174272-3177609 GCF_000243295.1 Trichechus manatus latirostris
TTTTTTTTTTGTAGCTTAGATGAAGGTTTGCAGAATAGTTTCTCATTAAACAGTTAGTACACATATTGCCCTATGACAATGGTTAACAACCCCAAGACATGTCAACACTGTCCCTTCTCAACCTTGGGTTCCTAACCACCAGCTTTCCTGTCCCCTCCTGCCTTCTAGTCTTTGTCCCCGGACTGCTGTGCCTCATTAGTCCCGTTTTCTTTTAAAAGGCTGTCCAATCCCCGGCTGAACGGTGAACTTCGGGAGTGACTTCACCACTGAGCTAAAAAGGTGTCCGGGGGCCATACTCTCAGGGTTTCTCCAGTCTGTCAGGCCAGTAAATCTAGTCTTTGTGAGTTAGAATTTTGTTCTACATCCTTTTCCAGCTCTGTCCAGGACCCTCTATTGTGATCCAAGTCAGAGCAGTCAGTGGTGGTAGCTGGGGACCATCTAGCTGTACTGGACTCAGTCTGGTGAAGGCCATGGTAGCTGTGGTCCATTAGTCGTTTGGACTAATCTTTTCCTTGTATCCTGTTCTCTTCATTCTCACTTGCTTGCAAAGGGGTGGGACCAGTGGAGTATCTTAGATGGCTGCTCACAGGCTTTTAACACGCTACTCACCAAGGTAGAATGTAGAACATTGTCTTTATAAACTGTGTTATGCCAATTGAGCAAGATGTTCCCCAAGACCATAGTCCCCACAGCCCTCTGCTCAGCAATTCAGTCCCTCAGGGAGTCTGGAAGTATCTACGGAGCTTCCATGATCTTTCCTTGAAGAAGTTATGCTGGCTTCCCCAGTATTGTGTACCATCTTTACCTTTCACCAAAGTTACCACTTATCTATTGTCTATTTAGTTCCTCCCCCCACCATTCCCTGTAACCAACATTGTTTCTTTTTCTGTGTAAACTTTTACATGAATTTTTACAGTAGAGTTCTCATACAATATTTGTCCTTTTGTGATTGACTTATTTCACTCAGCATAATGTCCTCCAGTTCCATCCATGTTATGAGACGCTTCATAGATTCATCATTGTTCTTTATCATTGCATAATACTCCATTGTGTGTATGTACCATAGTTTATCCATTCATCTGATGATGTGCATCAAGGTTGTTTCCATCTTTTTCTATTTTGAACAGTGCTGTAATGAATATGGGTGTGCGTCTGTCTATTCGTGTGACAGCTCTTATTTCTATAGGATATATTCCTAGGAGTGGAATTGCATTTTGTAGTGCTTTTTTTTGTGATGCTGACATTCTCTTTGTTCCTCTTACTCTCCTGGGCTGAGTTCCTTTTGTTTGTGGATTTTTTTTTTCATTTCGTTTTTGTAGGTTTTGTTTTTACTGAGACTTTATGTTTTTCTTCTTTATTTTGATGAGTAGGTTTGTTACCTTTGTTCCTGTTTACCTTGAAATTTACCCTTATCTTCCTAGATTTGAATCAGTCTATTAGTAGGTATCGTCTTGCCTTCCTCTTCATTAGAAGGTTCTATACCTACACCGTTTATTCCCTCTATTATTGGTCTGATGCTATTGTCATTTACAGATTAACCTCTCTGGTTCCCTGCTGTAATTCTTTTGGTTTTGCATAGTCCTTAAGAGTTCATTTCCTAGGTTGGTATCTGGCTAGCACAATCCTGTGTCCTATATTCAGCCTGTGGTCTGATATTGTCTGTTCTCAGACCAAAGGACTCCCTTTAATAAGTCTTGTAAGTTTGGTTTGGTTTTTACACATTCGTTTAATTTCTGTTTATCTGGAAATGACCTAATTCCACCATCATATTTGAATGAGAGTTTTGCAGGATATATTATTCTTGGCTGGCAAGCTTTTTCTTTCAAGGTTTTATGTATGTCATCCCATTGCCTTCTTGCCTTCTGCAAATAATCCGAGCTTAGTCTTACTGTTTCCCCCCTGTGACTTTTTGTTTTTCTCGAGCTGCTCTCAGGATTCTTTGTCTGTCTTTGGTTTTAGCAAGTATGATTATGATATGCCTTGGTGATTTTCTTTTGGGGTCTATCCTATATGGTGTTCATTGAGCTTCTTGGATGGTCACCTCTTCATCTTTCATGATACTGAGGAAGTTTTCTGTCAGCAGTTCTTCAATGATCCTCTCTGTGTTTTCTATTTTCTCTCCCTGTTCTGGAACTCCGATCACTCGCAGATTTTTGCCTTGGATTGTATCCCACATAATTCCCGGGGTTTCTTCATTTTTCTTCATTCTTTTTTCTGATTTTTCCTCAGAGTTGTATCCAAGTGTTTGTCTTCAATTTTGCTGATCTTATCTTCCATCGTTTCAAACCTGCTCCTCAGCCCTTCTATGACACTGTCCATTTCTGAAATCTAGTTGTTTATTGGTTTGATTTCTAATTGTTGTTTTTGTATGATTTCTAGTTGTGAATTTATTTTAGCATTTTGTTCCTGTATTATTTTCTTGAATTCTTCCATTTTTTGTCTGTATTTTCCATGAATTTGTCTATTTTTTCCTCATTTTTGTCTGCTTTTTGCTTCAGCTCTTGGATAATTCTGACTATTAGAGATTTGAATTCCCTATCAGGTAGTTCTAGTGCCTTTTCTTCTGCTGGAAAGTCATCTGGTGTTTTGTTTTGGACACCTACTGGAACCATCCTGTCCTATTTTTGTAAATGTTTTGATATTGTCTGCTGTCTTCAGGACGTTCAGTAGTTGTTTTCCTTGTTTATTGACTGTAGATTTGTTTGTTTAATCCTGTTTTTTTTTTGGTTATGTCTGAGCAGGTGGGCTGTGCGTTCTTTGTTTGCTCATCTGTGGGCATGATACTTTTCACCTCCTTTTCCAACGGGCAGGGTTAGTCACTCAGGTTTGGTACACCAGGGCAGGTCCAGCTGAAGCGGAGTTGCTGGGATGGGTTGTTTGTGGCACGTACCAGGGCTGACAGTGAGGACTGGATATCAGTGCAGGGCAGGTTCCAGTAGGCCGTGCTTGTGCCGCTTGGGAGTGTGATGTTCATCGCATGGTGCCGGTAGGCAGGAAAGAGGTGGTAGATTGTGGTGTGTGGAGCTAAGATGGGTATGGGAAAGAGGAGAGAAGGAGGAACAGGAGCCTTAAACAAACAAACAAAAAAGAGTGCTAAGGGAGCTTGCTATTGGAGTGGAGAGATGAGAGACTGAAAAATGGGGAAAAAGGAAAAAAAGGTAAATGAAAAAAAATGAATAAATTGAGAAATTGGAAATGAAGAAAGAGAATAAGAGAGACACCAACAAAGAGAACCTTGAAGAGGAAATCACCAAATCAATACCATTTACAATAGCCCCCAAGAAGATAAAATACTTAGGAATAAATCTAACCAGAGATGTGAAAGATCTTTACAGAG
>NW_004444092.1:3179629-3283197 GCF_000243295.1 Trichechus manatus latirostris
CTGAGACTGGAGGCACCCCAGAGAGCAGGGCCCCTGGACTCTATCACCCCAGAACTAAAACAATTTCCATGGCCAACTCTTCAGACAGGGATTGGACTGAACTGTGGGACATAAAGTGATACTTGTGAAGAATGTGCCTCTTAGTCAAGTAGATACAAGAGACCAAAGGGGTGGCTTCTGTCCAGAGATGAGATGGGAAGGCAGAGAGAGTTAGGAGCTGGTTGAATGTTCATGGGGCATCAGGGGTGGAGGGGAGGAGTGTGCTGTCGCAGAATGGGGTGAGCGGTTGGGGTCTCATAACAATGTACGTAAAAAAAAAAAAAAAATTCTGTATAGGAGACTAACTTGAAATGTAAACTTCATTTAATCACGACAATTAAAAAAAAAAAAGTGTGGGCCTAAAACAATATGTGTACTGACTATTTAATAAGAAACTATTTGTTCTGTAAACCTTCATCTAAAGTACAATAAAAAAAATAAAACTAAAACATATTTTCCTAAAAAAAAAGGGAGAATAAGAGACAGAAGAAAACAAAACAAAGAAACAAAAAAAAGAAAAAAAGAAATGCCCCCAGGGATGTCCCCATGTGTCTGCACAGAGTAAGGGAGTAGCTTCCAAGCCATGTGGTACTGGCCCGGCTAGAAGGGGCTCTCAAGCCAAGAAAAGAAAAAGAAAACAAACAAATCAGAGCAAACAAACAAACAAAAAAAGCCCCTGGGTTCCCACCAGCATGGCAGCACAGGCCGGGAAACTTTCACAATTGAGCGGTACTTCGCAGCCTTTCAGGAAGAAGCAAAGATGGCACATGGAGCCAGGTATTTGAGAGGATCGAAGGAGAGATGGTGAGAGGTAAGGAAGAAATCTAAACAAGCGGAAAAAAGCAACACCAGCATCCAACAAAAGGCACTGTGGGAGCCGGTCAGTGCAGGCAGGTAGAATCCAAGCAACACAGGTAAAGCTGGTGCTTCCTGGCCAGGAGACTGTGGCTGCAGGAAGCAGAGGAGGCTAAGTGGGGGTGAAGAAGGGTGGGGGGTGGAAAGCCTATATCGCTGGTTACTGGTTCTTCTGTCTCCTGCTGGAAGCTCCGTGAAGCTGCTTTCTCATACCCCCTGTTCGCTGATCTCTGATGGGATTCCATGATGGTGGATCTGTGCTGCGGTAGCTGATAGGGAACCTCTGCATGTATCTCTCCTCTCGCTCTCTGTTCTCGGTCAGTTTCTTATTCCATTTGGTGCTTTGCTGAGTTCTTTATCTCTTCATTTGATGCTTAGGGTTTAAGGATTGACGTGTGACTCTGACTTAGTTTTTCTGATCTTTGCTGTGGAGGGATGGCATGGTGCTTCTGACTATGGTGCCATGTTGCCTGGAAGTCTCTATTCCTAAAAATTTTTAATTAAAAATACCCTTGGAAATAAAATAATTAGTTCTAATTAATCTAAGTTTAAATTAATATTCTCTGCACTAGGTTTCCTTAAACCTAAATATCCTGGTGCATATTATTTTCTACTTTTTTTCCAGTATTATAGCTTATATATCATCTCATTTCAAAGATGGAGAAACTAAGAAAGTGTTTGTAAGATGAAAAGAAATGGAGATTAAAAAAAAAAAAAAAAGGCAAAAGAGTGAAAGCGCTCAAATTCCACATTCCTAGAGAATATAAATGTCAGCCTTCTAGAAGTGCTCTCCCAATTAACCTACCCCCAAAAGAAAATTGTTGAAACAGGTAATCTAACACTGGCTGGAATTTCCACAAAAGTTCTAACTGAAATTTAGAAACCAGTATATGCTCAGGCTTGTTTGTTAGGAAATAAAAGGGAATTATCATAACAAGAATACTGTGCACAAAGAAATAAATTGAGGAAGCCTGCAGAGCTCTTAAACGTCAATAGGCTAAGACTGGAGGCACCCCGGAAAGCATGGCCCCTGGTCTCTCCATCACCCCAGAACTACAACAATTTCCGAGGCCAACTCTTCAGACAGGGATTGGACTGGACTGTGGGACATAAAGTGATACTCGTGAAGAATGTGCTTCTTAGACAAGTAGATATAAGAGACCAAAGGGGCGGCTTCTGTCTAGAGGTTAGAGGGGAAGGCAGAGAGAGTAAGGAGCTGGTTGAATGTTCATGGGGAACCAGGGGCGGAGGGGAGGAGTGTGCTGTCGCAGAATGGGGTGGGCAGTTGGGGTCTCATAACAATGTATGTTAAAAAAAAAAATTCTGTATGGGAGACTAACTTGAAATGTAAACTTCATTTAATTACATCAATTAAAAAAAAAAGTCAATAGGAAAAAAAAAATCCAATCAGAAAACAGGCAAAAGACATGAACAGACATTTCACCAAAGAGGACATACGGATCATAAATAAGCACATGAAAAGATGTTCACCATCATTAGCTATTAGGGAAATGGCAAATTAAAATCATCAAGAGATATCACTACACACCTATCAGAATTGCTAAAATAAAAAAATAGTGACAATAATAAATGCTGGATCAATCATACATTGCAGGTGAGAATGTAAAATGGTACAGCCATTCTGAAAAACAGTGTGACAGTTCCTTTCAAATGGCCTTACCATGTTGTTTTTGTTGTTGGGTGGCATCAAGTCGATTCTGACTCATAGCGACCCCATGTGACAGAGAAGAACTGCCCTATAGTGTTTTCTTGGCTGTAATCTTTATGGGAACAGATTGCCAGGTTTTTCTTCCATGGAGTCACCGGAGCTCCTACGGACTTACCAGACAACCTAGTTATTTTACTCTTGGGCATTTATCACAGAAAAATGAAGGCTTATTTTCATAAAATAAATTCACAACTAGAAATCATACAAAAACAACAATTAGAAATTGTTCACAGCAGCTTATTCATAAAAGCCCAAAACTAGAAATTTACCAAACATCCTTCAATGGATGAATGATTAAACTGTTATGTTCATACCATGGAACACTACTGAGCAATAAAAAGGAACTGTTGAGGCACAAAACAATGCGGATGAACCTCAAGGGAGTTATGCTGAGTGAAAATGCAAATCTCAAAAGGTTACATACTATATAATTCCATTTATATAAGACTCCTGAAATAACAAAATCATAAAGCTGGAGAACAGAAGAGTGGCTGCCAGGGGTTATGGAAAGGTTGTAAATTATTAATAAGCACAAAAATAAAGTCTTTTTGTTTTGTTCTGCTCCAACAAATTGCAATTGCCATTCACCATAAAATTTGTGATACCTTCTTCTAGTCTTTTTTTTCCTTTACTGTTTTGGTAATTTGTTGTTGTTGTATGCCACCAAGTCAATTCGAACTCATAGAGACCTTACAGGACAGAGTGGAACTGCACCATAGGGTTTCCAAGGCTGCAATCTTTATGGAAGCAGACTGCCACATCTTTCTCCTGAGGAGCAGCTTGTGGGTTGAAACCACCGACCTTTTGGTTAGCAGCCAAGCACTTAACAACTGTGCCACCAGGGCTCCTTCACAGTACAAACTTTTATTTGAAAAGGGCCCTTTAAATATTTTCCCTTTGCCAGTTGGCACAGTGTTAAGCTTTGTCAGTAGAAGGCACAGGAGAGATACTGCAGGAGGAAAGTGTTTTGCTCCTGGTTCTGGCGTGCATGATTTCCTCCAGCACCTTGCTCCTGTAGCACTTGCAGCTTCCCCAGTGCCCAGCTCCTGCAGTCCCTGGCAGTCAGCAGCTTCTCAGATGCTTTTGTTGCAGAATGCCTACAGTGAGACACTTCCCTAGGAACAGCCTTCCTACATTGCTAATTTCTGACAAGTTTCAGATGGCAGACTTCTAGTAAGTTCTGCCAGCATGAGATCAGAGAATTCTCTGCCATCCAGTGAGCCACTTGTGCCCTCTCCAACAAGGTCTGGGTCTCACCTGTAGACGTGTCTTCTTTGTGCACTCCATCTTGAGGGTAGTGACGTCTCCCTTCATCTATTATTCTTACATTCTTTAGAGTTCTCTTCACTTCTTCCTAGACAATCTCCTGCTACTCTAATCCTGTTATATTAATAATTCTTTATGTTAAAATTTTCTATTCAAATTACTTTGTGGTTTCCCTCTCTTGATTGGACTTAGCTGTGTAAAAACTACGTTATAAATAATACAGTGGACAATATATTAAGAAATATTTTACGCAAATAGGATTTAATAAGAAGTTGCCTCTCAAAAGTCAAGAAAAAAATCAGTGACGTTACCAGAAATCAGAATTACATGCCCAACAAAAAATGTTCAAGTAACATTTAATAGGATCCGAGCTTATAACTTTGGCCAGGTATGAAACAGCCAGAATTCTTGCACACGCACACACACACAAAAAAAGAAAACCATTTTCAGATGGAAAGATGGTATTTCAGTTATGAAAATTCTGTATGAAAATTTTGAGGAAAACGCTAAGATAGTTCACAAAAAGTGAAAGATCTTCAAACGAGTCACCCAACAATTGCCCATACAATACCTTTCTAACAATATCATATTTTTCAACATATTACTCGGAACTTCCATTTTCAAATCTTTAAATATTTAAGTGATGTGTAACCACTCATGACACTCAACAAATATTAGTGCCCTGAATCACTGCTATAGTTTTATCTCTTCCTGTATACCTTAAAGTTCCTTGGGGCCCAAAATACATTAAATACAGCCTGGAACAGTAAGTATACAATAAACATTTGCTAAAGGATACATCACAATTTCATTAAGATCGGTTCATTGTTTTTGTCTTTTTTTTTAATATGTGGTAGCTATAACCATTACACACCAGTATAAAGCAGCAGCAAGGACAACAAGATGACAGAAAATTCCCTCCCTGTAATCTCCCTGTCCATAAATAAATAACTGAAAATGAACACTGATACAAATTACCATAATTAGAGATTGATCATCCGAAACTATAAAAACAGTTGCTATCAAGTCTCTTTTCCCAACCCTTTCCTGAGACAATGTAACTTAACAAGTTCCTTCCAAGGATAGCATACAAGGCCTGGATGACAAACCAAGTGCACTCAGACACAAGAGGCTCCAGAATACTAATTCTTTCTGGTCTAGAGCAGAAAAGTCAAATAAGTATTTGACTCTACTGCCCCTACCAGCTACTTAGCTATGATCTGATCTGTGCCTCAGCCTATAAAATATATGAAGCTGACATTCAGCAGGCCCAGAAGAAAACATGCAAAATTATAGGTTAGGTGCACGTGAAGTATCCTAGAGAAATAGAGGCTGAGCCATAGAATATACAGTTTGCAAAGGTTACAAAGGTTTTGTCATTTAATATATGCTGTAAATCTACAGCTGTTTATTTACTGTTCAGTAATACTTTTATTTGGTAATAAACTCGTTTGGTACAAATATGTTAAAGAAAGTGCACATTGAATGAAAAATTAAGCATGTCAAAAAGCTTGACAGTAAACATGTAACACAGACACTACTGCAGTATCACTGGCCACATGAAAACCAGAAGACACAAATCTACTGAGGAAGCATCAGGATCTACTTTAAAAGTCATTTTGAATTATTTTAAGAAGTCTGCACCTGGAGACACTTTAACACGTATAGCTACAGGAACATACTTTTACATATTACATCGAGAAGCATGATTTTTTTCACTTAGATCAAATGAATAATAGCCTAAATAAAGCTCATTCGTTTTTACTCCAGATTATCTCATGCACATATAAAAAGTAAAGTGATAGCTGTTAAACTATTCGCAAAAGAACCACTTTGCAAAAAGTTAAATTTCAATTTTATAGCAGTGGTAGTACATGCTTAAAACAGAAAATCTGTTAAATTAATTCCCAAATAACTCTATTTCTTCCTACAATTCATGGATTCAAAGTAAAGCTATTCACTCTCTTAAAGGTGAAACATCTGATATTATTGACTGTTACTGTAAATTCAGCTTTAAAAAAAAGTTCAATGTTGAATATAAAATTATTTTTTATAGTGATACTACAGATACAAACTTTGGTGGAACAGAGTGTCAAAGTAAAAAAAAAAACAATGTTCTTATTAAATTTAGAGACCTTTAAAGAAGAAATATACTTGGAATTGGTTGTAATAACATACATAATTCATAACTGTGCCCAAACAGACTTGGGGGGGGTTGTCTTACAAAGAAAACTACTCTAAATGGAGATAAAGAGATAGTACCCGCTAAAACATTTGCGCTTAAATATTTATATATTTTAATACATATATAATGATTTGAGAATCTCCTCCATTGAACAGATTTTTCCGTGCACCTCCTTGATATCTCAAAACCTACAGAAAGATGATTTTATTCAATTAAAGGTGTCAATAATTCAAATTAATTATCAGTCATCAAATACAACTTTGAAAAAAGATTACAGGCAATTTTCAAAAAATTTTTAATAAAACCATACTGCAAAAACTATATTCTTCAAGAAAAAAATCAGTGACACAGTATTACTAACAGCTAAAAAAAAAAAAAAAAGTACATGAATATGTCCCAAGAATAATTATCATTTATGTTCTTTTTATGCTGCTCATATAGTCAATACAAAGGGGGATTTTTGCCTTAAAGTACACAGATATATGTATGCATTTTTTGAAACCTTATTTTTGAAAAGTGTTCATAAAGAACTATTTGATAGTTCTATTGATATAATAAACTCAATTTATAAGTCAATAAATACAAAATTCAAATATATATGTATGTTTATGTGTATGTGTATGATTTTAATTAATTTTACTGTTTCTTTCACTCCCAAAAGTGTCCCAGTTTTGACAACAAACTATACGGTCTAACTAAAAATAGAAAAGATAAAACATCTGCACACTGAAAAAGGTCAGAATATTGCTGGCCAAATGTCATGTATTATCATCCCCCGCCCCCACACACACACTTTTTAAACAGATAATCTATCATCTCGTGTTAAAAAAAAAATTGGCCAGATTTTTCACAGAATTTACAAGTATTTACTTGCTGTTATTGTTGTTTGTGCCACCAAGTCGATTCCGACTCACAGGGACCCAACAGGACAGAGTAGACCTGCCCTATCGGGTGTCTGAGGCTGAAATTTTTACAGTAGCAGATCGCCAGGTCTTTTCTCCCACAGAGTCTCTGATGGGTTCGAACTACCGACCTTTTGGTTAGCAGCTAGGCACTTAACCATTGCGCCATGAGGGATCCTTGTTTTAAAGCTGTATACTCTTTAAAATTTTATTTAAAAAATTATTTTGTTTAACAAGAACCACAAACATTATCTCAAAATAATTACGTGTTGCATGGCTATCTACCTTGCAAGGTCAAGAACTTGAAAAAACAAAGATTATATTTGTTGTTGTTTTACCACTATGAAACATCAGTCTCTAAGGCTGTATCTGAAACATGGTAGGCATTTTATAAATATTGACCAAATGAATAAAAAAACCAAATCCGCTGCCATGGAGTCAATTCTGACTCATTTCAACCCTAGGACAGAGTAGATCTGCCCCACAGTTTCCAAGGAGCAGTTGGTGGATTTGAACTGCCAACCTTTTGGTTAGCAGCTGAGCTCTTAACCACCGGGCCACCAGGGCTCCACTGAATGAATAACTTTCTTAAATTAAGACAGGGGAATTTTCAGAGACACTTGACAGTGATTGAGAAAGGAGGCAGGAATAAGAGCACTAAACAGCCATTCAAAATTCTAGGTAAGGTAACACAAAAGAATTTATGTTGAATTAATTCCTTAACTTCTAAAATAAATTTTAACATATTGAGTTTCATATGTTTATCTATAAATAGTAAATAACTGCACTCAATTTCTCCTAACTTGACTTACTAAAAAAACCAGGACATTCACAAAAACAATTATTTAAAACACTATTCAGGAAAAATCTCTGCAATCTTCAAAAATGGATTAAAATTGTGTACAAGAAATAGAAAAAAAAAACTCCATTTTAAATTAGTGAATACATTTTAAAATATTTAAAATGGCAATAACATATCCGACAATACAAACATGAAAATTATTAATCAGAATATTAAAAGACAACTGTAATTACAGATAAAATTGAAATATGTTTCTGAATTTCATACAATAGTCTTTCCAGATATAAGGATCTTCTGCCATCATGTGGAAATTTTTGAAATTACAATTGCAAAAAAAATCACTGTATCTGACTAATGGATTCAGTTATCCCAGTATTTCCCAACATTTAAAAGGATGAATCCAGTTGTAAATAACATAAATGTTCTTAGAAGAATTTAGTGAAAGAGACCATGCACATTTGCTCCCAGTTTGACTCTTCTCCCTGAGAGAAGATGTTCATTTGTGCTTAAGGAAACTACATGGGAGACACTCAACTTCTATTTTGTTTCCAAGACTCTTAGCAGTGATGGATATCCTAGGTCTCTTCTAGTTCATGATCTTAAATTCCTTAAATATTTTCTCCTTACCTCTCCACTATCTTAGTACTTAAAGCACTATATTATATGGAAAAAGGAGCAAGGACATTAAGCTATCCTCAACTTGTCCTGCAGAATCAGGAACCAGAGATGCCTGATAAAAGTTGTATAAAAGACCAAAAGTGAATTAATAGCCACACTGCAAAAGAATAGTTAAAAACTCACCCAGCTATACATACAGTCATATGTCTAGTGACTTGACGTATCTAGGTAAAGACATAACGTGCTTAAAATAAGTCTAACACACTGTGAAATACAACACTGAATTCTCACATATTTATGAAATACCATTTAAAGCTTTTCCTTACCTATTAATCATTATAAAGACTACAACTCACATATTTGATTCATTAACTTTTTCCCCAGCTGTGGTCATTAGCATGTTTGGTCTTTGTCTGGGGAAAAAAAAAAAAAACTATTGTAAGCAAAATACTGTCCTAGGATCTTTAAAGTACATGAAGATAGGTAAAATTTTATTTTTTGAAAAAGATAAAACTAGAAAAGAACTTTTCAAACTTTGCATAACTTCACACTAGCCCTATTACTATTTAAGAAAACAGTTTAAAAATATACTGTAGTTTAATATTAATATAAGAACTCTTACCACCTCCTTAATTTAGGGTGTAGAGCACATTTTGATAGCATCTAGTTGAAAAGAAAGAAACTAAAATAATCTGCTATGTCTCACTTATCAAAAGGGCCAAATCTAAATTTGTTCTTCACCTCAAACAGAAAATAAATTTTCTTTTTAGACATCTGCATCAATATTTGTAGACATATCCTATTTAAAACAAATTTGATGTATGCATATTCTGGTTTACACAAAGAAACATTATGGGCTGATAATCCATTTTACAAAAGGATTCAAAAAGAATGGCTTTAAACAGTAAGTTTGCCTATGTATTCGTTAGCTAGGGCTACTGTAAAAAATTACCACAAACCTGGTGGCTTAGAACAACAGAAAATTATTCTCTAACAGTTCTGGAGGCCAGAAGTCCAACATCAAGGGTCAGCAGGGTTACTTCCTTCTTGGAGGCTCCGAGGAAGAATTCTAGCTTCTGGTGGTTGCCTGCAATCTTCAGCATTCCTTGGCCTGTGGCAGCATAACTAATTTCTGCCTCTGGTGGCATGTGGCCTTCTCCCTGTGTGTCTGTCTTCACGGAGCATTCTCCTGTGTCTGTGCCCCAATTTCTCTCTTGTAAGGACGTTGGTCCTTGGATTAGGGCCCACACTAAACCAGTATAAACTCATCTTAACTTGATTATATCTACAAAGACCCTATTTCCAAGTAAGGTCACATTCTGAAGTTCCAAGAGGAACGCTATTCAACCCAGTACATTCAGTATACTTAGAATATAGTTAAATTTCAGAAAAAAAGATCAATATATAAACAACTTTCCAGAAATATGCTTATAAAATTAGTTACAAGAGTATCAAGCTTCAAAAACTCGTATTATTACAGTCTTTGTCCCAATAGCCTGACAAATCTAGCAGGCGAAACTAATGGATTAAATACAACAGCTGAAAATGACACATAAACGTATAGTAAAATAGTTCTTAAATATATACTTTCAGAACTACCCTAATAATCATAAACCTACTAATTTCTTCTTTAAAAATATATTCAGAGACTAGCAAACAATAGCCAATATGGCTTAAAGGCGACCCCAAGAAACCAAAGGGCAAAGAGTTGTCTTTGCTTTCTTTGTGCAGGACAGCCAGGCAGTGCAAGAGAAGAAAAATCCAGGGATCTCCATCAATATTGTGGTTTTCAAAGAAGTGCTCTGAGGGACGGAAGACAATGTCTGGAAAAAGGAAATCCATATCTGATGATCTAGAAATGAAGCATTTCGGACCAACTAAGGGAGGCAAGAAGAAAGATCCCATTGCCCCCAACAGGCCACTACTGGCTGGCTTTTTCCTGTTGTGTTCAGGGTTCCACCTGAAGATCAAATCCACAAACACTGGCATCTCCACTGAAGAACAAAAGGCTATGCGAGATGTGGAGTGACCTGAGTGATAGCAAAAAAGCGGCCTTACAATATACGGCGGTGAAGCTGAAGAAGTAGTAGGAGAAGTATGAAAAGCATGTAACCAACTGAGGAAAAGCTGGTGGTGCAAAGGGACAACCGAAGTTGTCTAAGAAAAGGAGGGAGAGGAAAGTGGGGGTTTTGGAACGGTGAAGAATGATGAAATAAAACTGAATATCTTGCTCCATGTGAATTATACAGAGTAGGGAAATCACCATAACACGTCTCCCTTGAAAAGGTATCTATGCCCTCATTAGGCTTAATTACAAAATTAGAATATTATCATATTATACTTTCTAAATGTGCTTCAGAAATCTTAAGTAATTTACATGAATTGGCCAACACCATGAAACTATATGAAAATTGTACATATTTCCAAACATTTTAAAAATAAAAAATTTTTCTCATTCTGTGCATTTGAAAATGTTCAAGCCATTTTTGAAGTGGTGTTAACTACGGTTTTTGGTTTGAAATCCTGAGTTATCCCTAGTTCGTTGTGTAGTGCCTGGGGTCTTACAAGCTTACGAGTGGCCATCCAAGGCACAACAACTGGGATCTATTCACTGGGAGCACCTGAGGAAGAGGGAGGGTCAGGAATCAGTGGAGGAAATAGAATACGTGTCCAATCCCTTCTATGAACAACTGCCTCCTCTGCCATGAGACTGAAGAATTGGATGGTGCCCAGCTACCATTACTGAACATTTAGATCAAACATTCTGTAGATGAATTCTGATCAAAAAGGGGAAAATGTGGGACAGAATTTTAAATTCTCATGGAATCCAGACTTTCTAGAGTCACTGAGGCTAGAAGAACTTCCAAAACCATTACCCTGAGGAAATCTTTAAATCTTGAACGAAAACCATCCCCTGAAGTCATCTTTAAACCAAATAATTGTTTAGCCTAGTTAGAAAAGAATGTCTGCAGCATTAAGCATTATACTCTTCTAAAGAACTATCTATATGTGATCAAATTTACAACAGCAACTCCAAAGGTTAGATGAGAAGCTTAGGGGTGCAGTGAGTCTGTGTTAATGATGGTGAAATAGTTTGGAAAAGGCTGTCGAGAAAGGTGGCACAACCTGAAGAACACAATCAATGTCACTGAACTGTACATAAAGACATTGTTGAAGTGGCATATGTTTCGTTTATATATTTTTTCACCAAAATTAATTACATTTTTTTAAAAGAAATCCTGAGTTATCAATTGTGCATATCCATGGCCCAAATACTACTACCCTAAAGGTTGGCAGCTCGAACCCACCCAGAGGTGCCTGGGAAGATAGGCCTGGCGATCTGCTTCCAAAAGGTCACAGCCTTTAAAACCCTACAGAGCAGTTCTACTCCACACACACGGGGTCGCCATGAGTCAGAATCAATTTGACAGCAACTAACAACAATATAGCTTATAAACAAACAACAACGAATTCTTGAAGCCCATGATTATAAGTGTAATTCTGTGAACATGATGCCTTTTGGAAGGGTCATGCTTCAGGATATGTGCTGTCAAGCTAGACCTAACTGATGCTGCAACAGGCATCCATTTTACTCAGGTGGTGGTTGTTGTAGATGTTTTGTATATATGCATACATATGCTGCCACTCTTAGCTTCTGGAAAGTTGGGAGGTCAGCTGGTATGAGAAGTGTAGGGACTATTTTTACTAAGTGGGGTGATTTTTAAACAGACTGTAAACCTCTTCCTTACCAGCAAGTGAAGAGCCACTGCCTCAAAGTTCAGAAATCTTTGGTACTTAAACACAATTTGCAATATTCTGTATTTTTCTTTTTCTTTTTTTCTTCTTTTTTTTCAAGTATGTTTATAATGATGAAATGGTTTTTGAAGGAAACTAAACCACATTATGTTTTTTAACTCTATTCAAAAAATAGTCTAAATATTTTAGTGGTTTGGAGCTTAGAAATAAAAATGCAATTTACTTTACAAATGCTTCAAGTTATAGTAATTGAAAAGTACAGAAAAACAAAAACTTGTAAATACGATAAATGAGACCTCACCTCAGGGATCATGCTAATTAAATCAACACACAAAGGGAAGAATCTGAAATCTCTCAGGCCCAGAAGAATAAATTAGGTAGCTTAACTTTAAAAGTTTAATCTATTAACACATTTATAAGAAATTTACTTAATACAGTTATTTAAATAATATTACTATTATGCCTCAACAGAAAAAAAGATGGTTAACATAAAAATAAAGAATTGAAATACAGAACTTGCCAATATGTGTTCAGCACCATACAGGAAAAAAAGAGCAGTGAAGCTGTGTTGTTATTTTTAGGCACCTTTGAGTTGATTCTGACTCACCGTGACCCCATGTGACCGAGTCAAACTGCCCCACAAGGCTTCCTAAGGTTGTAATCTCTACGGGAGCAGATAGCCAGGTCTTTTCTTTCCCCTGCAGAGCAGCTGGGTAGGTTCAAACCTTTCAGTTAGCAGCCCAGCACTTAACCTTTGTGCCACCAGGGCTCCTTAGTAAAGTTGTAGGACTCATAAAATGTATTACTAAAGGGATATTTTCTACTGTAGACACAGTGAGGCCTAGTGAAAAAAATCTCTCATGTCTACCCACTTCCCATTATTTTAATTCCATGTTTACTAAGCAACCTTCTAAACACTAGCTCATTTTCCCAAATAGCTTAATAGAGGTTCCCAACCCTTATTTGCAATTCTGAAGTCAAAGACGTTCTGAAAAACAAAAGCTCTTTCAGATCTCATCTGGTAGCAAATCCTGACCTAAAAGGATATGAAGACTTTATAAACTCCACTTAATGTGAATAGAGAAATGTTTTACTACAGAAATATTATTGTATTTGATAACATGGTACCACCCCAGATCCGACCAGAGTTTCTTAAAATTCAGTACATATTTATTACCTTTCTAAAAATCTAAAATTTGTGAATTGTGAGACATAGCTGAAAGGGGGTACCCTGGAAGTGGATGTAAATATTCTGACTCCTGGAAAAGAAGCACCATCTTCACCAGCTCCACGTCTCCCAGCCCCAGAAACCAGCATTCTGATTTATACTTCCTATTACATAAATTTAGTTAGTGTCTCTTGTCAAGAATCTCATCATCTCCGGGTTATGATGTTAAGTCCAATTCCAGAGCTACAAGATCAATTACCAGGCTTTATAATCACAACCTCGGGAGTCACAAACCTATGACCTAAAATCTACTGGTTTCCAAGCCACCAAGGAACCTCATTCACTTGTCTACCATCCTCCCTTGTGTGACCAGTTGTTATTGTTGTGTGCTGTCAAGTAGATTCTGACTCGAAGCAACGCTATAGGAGAGAGGAGAACTGCCCCACAGTTTCCGAGGCTGTAATCTTTACAGGAGCAGACAAACAGGTCTTTTTCTCCAGCAGAGCCTCTGGTGGGTTTGAACCTTTCAGTTAGCAGCTTAACTACTGTACCACCAGGGCTCCTTTGTCTGACCTGGCAGGAGACAATCAACAGCTCACCTTTCCTCCCTCCCAGTCCTACCTCATTGTCAGCCTTCATTCAACTACCATAATACTTAGAAAAAGAAAAGGTGGAAAATTAAAACACAATAGAATAGTTATTAACCAAAAAACCAAACCCAATGCCATTCAGTCAATTCCGACTCACAGCGACAGAGCAGAACTGCCCCATGAAGTTTCCAAGGAGTGGCTGTTGAACTGCCAACCTTTTGGTTAGCTGTCATAGCTCTTAACCACTGCACCACCAGGGCTCCAGAATAGTTTATTAAGCAGCAACTTTCTTAATTTTCATCAAATTAAGTTACTGAAGAATCACTGAATGTTTAAGTATGATCTCTTAGAAATTAACATGAGATTCTTCATGTTGCTTTTTAGACAATACTATGCCACACAGAGGACCATGATACTTCTTTTTGGATCTCAATTTAGAACCATATAAATTCTAAATATTTCTTCTAGTGGCTGGGTAAAAATGAGTAAAACTAGATAAAGTTTAATTTTGAGTCTACCCATGTTTAAAGACTACTTCCATTTCATTTACAATACTTAGCAAGAAATCATACAAAACATATACTAATATTAATATTAATTAAACGTGAAAAAGTCAAAGCTTAACCTACAAAATTAGGAAATATATTTGTAAGGTGCCGGCATTTGACTCATTGAATGTATCTGCCTCAAGTCCTTTATGAAACAAGGCTGGTAACAAAAATATTGAGTACATCAACTGCATTTCTTAAAATATTTAACTGGCCGTCTTATGATCACTAGAGTAACACATGATCTTTGCAGAGAATCTGAAAAAATCAAGGTACAAAGAAGAAAATAAAAATCAGCTTTAATCCTAACACCCCAAAAATATAAATGTTTACATTTAATTATGTCATGAGCAGTTTTCCATGTCATTAATTCTTCTGAAACACCATTTCTAATTGCATACTAACCCATCCATCATATGGCTACATTATAATTTCATTCTTCCATCATTGCACATCTACACTGCTTTAAATTTTTCACTATTACTATATACATGCACACAGCAATTAACATCTATGTAGATAAATCATCAAATAACCAACTGGAGTCCCTTTTGCCCATTCTTTTACTAAAGTTGTTAGTGTTTTTCCTATTAAGCTAAGTAAGTTCTTTTTTACATTAACACCATCAATCATATATCATATTCATTCCAAACATATTCCATTTGCCTTTTTAATTGTTTTTAATTTAGGAGTTACTAATTTTACATTGTTTGACTTATTTCAAAGACAACTACAAAGCACTATATTTTTATTAAGCATTCTATTACTACATTAGTACATAACTCTAAAACTAACAAAATGAGTAAAGAGAAAAATCAATTGTGCCAATGAAAAGTATAAAGCAAGTTAAGCCATTTGATTCAACAGTTTTAACTCATATCTTACAAGTAGAAGAAAACTGTTTGGTCTATCCCCAACTTCAGGGGTAAATACTATTTCCTCTTTTGAGACAACTGAGGCCCAACGAAACTTTACAAAAATTATACAGAAAGTATTTTATGTGCCTGATTAGTTTAACAGTTGTATCGCAGCAACTTCCATTTTCCTTTCATTACTATTAAAAACCTTGAAATGTGCAGCAATTAGCACATCAGGTTAATAAACAAAAGTAAATTACTAGCTAAATTATATTTAAACATTTGTCTACAACACATTATGCTGCAGGTGTAGAAGATAGAAAAGTGACTGAGAAGCTTCTCTTTCCTTCAGAAAAAAATATTAAAAAATAGAGGAAGAATAAAACATATAAATTGTACCAGGCAAACAAGCAAAGTTCAAAGGAAAAAAAATCTGTAATCCTCTTAACACTTCAAAAGTTTAACAGTTTTTTTTTTTTTTTAAATGGTACAACCACTATGGAAAACGGCATGTCACTTTCTCAAAAAGCTAGAAATAGAAATACTATGTGAACTGGAAATCCCACTCCTAGGTATAAATCCCAGAGAAATAAGAGTGGTGAGACAAACAGACATGCACACTCATGTTCACTGCAGTGTTATTCACAATAGCAAAAAGACGGAAACAACCTAAGTGCCCATCAACAGATAAATGGATAAACAAACTGTGGTACATACATACAATGGAATACTATGCAACAAAAAATAATGATGAGTCCACAAAACATCTCACAACATGGATGAATCTGGAGATTATGCTTAGTGAAATAAGTCAATCACAAAAGGACAAACACTCTATGAGAACACTATTATAGAAAGTGAAGAATAGGTTTACACACAGAAACAAATATTCTTTGATGGTTACAAGGGATGGGAGGGGGAAGAAAGGAGAATCACTAAATAGATCGTAAAAACTCATTGCCATTGAGTCCATTCCGACTCACAGTGACCCTATAGGACAGAGTAGAACTGCCCCATAGGGTTTAGCAGACACGTTAATTCTGGTGAAGGCAAAGGCAAAACACTATATGTGAGGAGTCAGGATGATGTGACCAAGGCAAAAGAAGGCAATGAAAGTATGCAAGAATAGAGGGCAACTATGGTAAGTATTATAAAATATACAATCCTGCAACAACAGTAATAACAATAATTTGTGAGTGGATACATAGGTAGATATGCATGCTAAATAGGTGTGGGAGAACATATGCGAGTACACCCGAGTGTGCATGTAGGTATGGTTGTGGATATTTCCACATACATATTTGTATGTGCTGCACGTATATTCATATATATAATAGAGCATATATGGAGCACAGTTATGGAAACTTCTTAGACATAACCAAACACTTCATGAGACTGAGCTACTGGGCTTGAAGGCTAAGGACCATAGTCTCAGGGGACACCTAGGTCAACTGGCATAACAAAGTTCATACAGATAGTGTTCTACATCCTAGTTTAGTGAGTAGCATTAGCATCTGGGGTCTTAAAAGCTTGCGAGCAGCCATCTAAGATACAATTATTGGTCTCCTCCCACCTGGAGCAAAGTAGCGTGAAGAAAACCAAAGACTCAAGGAAGCAATTAGTCCAAAGGGCCAGTGACCCACATGAACCACAGCTTCCTGTAGCATGAGACCATAAGAACCAGATAGTGCCCAGCTACTACTGCTGACTTCTATGACCAGGAACACAACAGAAGGTCCCAGTTAGAAGAGGTGAAAAATGTAGAACAAAATTCAAATTAATAAAAAAGACCAGACTTACTGATGTGATAAAGACTGGAGGAATCCCTGAAACTATTGCCCTAAGATACTCTTCTAAACTGGAACTGAAGCCACTCCCAAAGGCCACCTTTTAGCCAAATAATAGACTGGCCTATAGAAGAAACAGTAACACCTGCAAAGAATGTGCTCCTTAGAACAACCAACTATACGAGACCAAAAGGACAACATTTGCCCAAAAGTAAAGATGAGAAGGCAGGGAGGCGTAGGGAAACCAGACAAATGGAAACGGGGAACCCAGGGCGGAAATGGGGAGAGTACTGACACATTGCACGGATTACAACCAATGTCATGGGAACAATTTGTGTATGAATTATTGAATGGAAAACTAAATTGCTGTGAAAACTTTCACCTAAAGCACAACAAAATGTTAAAAAAAAAAGTTTAATGGTTTTTTGAAAACAATACTATGCAATTAATACTATGGAATACTAAAGTGTTAACTAGCCTTTCATGAGGTAAGAGCACAAGGTTTTTATCCTATCTAGCTGTGTGATTCCAAACAAGTCATTTTTCTCTCTAGTTTCTTCATCTTTAAGATGAAAGGACTGAGGATTTCCAGTTCAAGATGGCAAGCTGGAGAAATCACAGAAGCTTATCTCCTCTCCCTTTCCAAGCCCTAATATTAAACTGGTATAAAGGAACTTTTTTTAAAGAATACGCCACAATGACTAAAGGACAAAAAGTGATCCATCAGCAGCCAGGAGATATCAACAAATTTCTGAAGATGAAAAGCAGAAAGGAGTGTAACCAATGAAGCAGGGTAAACAGAAGAAGCCAGTTTAGAATACACACAGAAGGGAATACAGCTGAAGAGAAAGCCAAACTGCTGGAACCAAGGGAACTCAAACAGCGGTGAGTAAGGAAGACAAGAGTGAGAATCAAATACAGAGGAGATTAATTCAAACTCTGTCACCCTAGAAGTAATTTTCTGATCAACCAGCCCATCTATATACAGAGCTCTCAGATTCTTATTGCTTTATTTGTAAATACAGACCAATAATCAAAATTCACATTTGAAACATGAGAGAAACCAAAAGAAAAAGAAAAACATCCCCAGAAAATAGATAAATTAGGCAACAAAAAAGAATACATTGCTCTTTATTATAAGCCCTCCTATACTAATTTTTTTAACCATGTGTATACATCATTTTGTTTAAAAAAGAGTTTAAGTGCATTAACTGAAAAAAAAAAACCCTGAAAAAAATTAGTTAATGAAGCAATCTGAAACTCCCTATCACTTCTAATATTCTCTTATGTAAAATTTCACATGCATTTACTGTTTTTATAAAAGTAACCATAAAGTACATTTACCTCCATAAAACGTTAAGTAAAATAAATTAAAATTATGCAGATATAATCCTTTAAAATTCTATGCAAAAACTTACTTAAAAGTTTTAAGGCTTAATATTATGTATACATACACACATATTCACATACAGATGTTTTGAAACCATGACAAGTAGCATATTATCATCCTACTACCATTATTTTAAGTAATTAAATTAAAAGGAACATACCTCTGTGGTCAAGTGGCATACTATTAGAAGTCAATAAATAATATATGCAATATTGATCAAATTACAAAATTTTAAGACACCATTAGTTACTTTATAACATAAGCAAGCATTGTTACAGCACATCTCATAAGCCAATAAAAGTTAGATATTCCTAAGTAGTAACAGTATCTTTAAAGTTTCAGTAAGAAGGCAAATGCTTCAGACATGGAAAGAACTGACCATTTTATGTTGCAAGAACACACCGTTACGTTATCTCCTTTTTTATCCCTTTTTATATTAGTTACGGACCACAATACAGCTACAGTTTTTTAAAAAGTAAGACTTGATGTAGAAAACACATATTTGTGACACATCACCTTTCAGTAAACCATAACCATTCAGTAAACTGGAGCCCTGGTGGCATAGTGGTTAAGAGCTCAGCTGCTAACCAAAAGGTTGGCAGTTGGAATCCACCAGCCGCTCCTTGGAAACCCTATGGGACAGTTCTACTCTGTCCTACAGGGTCGCTATGAGTCGGAATAAACTTGATGGCATCAGGTTTGGTTTCTGTTGTTGTTACTTTTTATTCAACAAACCATCACAAAAATGCTGCATTCAGTAACATGCATAATAAACAGTAAAACTGAGAGGTACTCAAATAGCCCACTCATACTTAGTAGATGTATCCCCCCCCGCCAAACACACACATATACAACTCATCTGCTGAACAGAGAGGTAAATTCATTCCTTTTCTTCCACAAGCTAAAGTACAAACTACAAATCAGGATGTTCAAAAGCAACAAAATGCAGTCCCCAAATTAAGTAAGAGAGGCGTGCAATTATAAAAACTAGCAAAATACCCATCCAACCCTAATTATACCAAGTTAAGGAAACTCTAAATATAGGTGACATGCAACTTAATCATATATTTTTATCTGATTATCCATTTCAAAGTCATAAATGAGAAAAAGATATCCCGTGTGAATTACAAATGGATGGCTTTGTGAAATCTGAAGCATTACCAACTTTCTAAAGCAAATACACAAAAATAAAACAAAAAGCAAATGCCTCAGTATGGTATCTAGACTATCACACAAGTTTAAACAATTAAACATAATCAAGACAGAAAAAAGTATATTCCTTTGCAGAAATTGCCAGGAACAACTAAACACAGAAGAAAAAAAAGAACCATTGTTCCAGCACGTCAGTACTATCTTCATTCTCTTAACTTATAAATGTTAGTGTTCTATCTTTGACCACCTTGCCCTATGCTATACCCAACCTGGGCAATTTCATCCACACCTTTGGACCACCACCTGTTGCTGTTGCTGTTAGGTGCCATCAAGTTGGTTCCCACTCATAGCAACCCCATGTACAACAGAATGAAAAACTGCCCGGTCCTGTGCCATCCTCACAATCACTATGTTTGAGCCCATTGTTGCAGTCACTGTGTCAATCCATCTTGCTGAGGGTCTTCCTCTTTATCACTGACCTACTACTTTACCAAGCATGACGCCCTTCTCCAGGAACTGCTCTTTCCTGATAACACATCCAAAGTACTTGAGACAAAGTCTTGCCGTCCTTGCTTCTAAGGAGCGTTCCGGCTGTACTTCTTCCAAGACAGATTTGTTCATTCTTCTGGCAGTTCATGGTATGTATATTCAATATTCTTCGCCTGCACCATAATTCAAAGGCATCAATTCTTCTTCGGTCTTCCTTATTCATTGTCCAGCTTTCGCATGCATGATGCGACTGAGAATACCATGGCTTGGGTCAGGCGCACCTTAGTCCTGCAAGTGACATCCACCAAAGTGACCACCACCTATAATGAATTCTTAATGTCTATCTTTAGCCACAATCTGTCTCCTGACTGTTAGACTAAGACATACCTTAGAACATCTCCACTAGACGGTCCCATCAGGATTTTAACTTAAAACATACTAAACGGAACTCATTCCCCACCTGCTCCCTCTATACACCCTAGTCTGCTTACTGGTACCATGTTCTAAAACCTGGGAGTCATATATCCTACTTACACTCCTTCCTCACTAATCCTGTACCAGTAACCAAGTCAAATCCATTCTCTCTTAGAAAGGATATCTCATAAATCTATACTATCTTTTCTCCATTCTTAATTCCTCTGTCTTGGTTCAGGCACATACATATTTGAGACTACCATGGCAATCTCCGAACTGTTCTCCTTGCCTTTAGTCTCTCTTTCTTCAGTTTTTCCTGTATATTGCTTCTAAAGTGATATTTCTAGAATATAACTTAGGTCATTTCCACCACTGCTGAAAATTTTTCAATGATTCAAAATAAAAAACTAAAATTCTTAGCACAACATCCTATTTCTTGCCTACCTCCTTAGCTTTATCTCTTCCCAATCCCCCATATACAGCACAAAATTCCAAACACATCACTGCACTTCCTGAAAAACATAATACAAGCAGTCCTTAGATTACAAACGAGTTCCATTCCTAAGTCTTTAAGTTGAATTTGTACATAAGTTGGAACGGTTACGTACAGTTCATATCTAACATCACTCAAATGTTTGTCTTAGTATTAGTATACCCTTCTATGCATAAAAAACCTTACAGAAACACTTCCAGATATGCTACATCTTTAACATAATACTGTAATAATAATGTTTTGATGTGCGCTGCAAAGTAGCGCCCACTTGTTATTACGAACCATTGTAAGGTACCTCAAGTTTTTAATATAATAGGCTTTACGGGGGTTGGTTCATTACTATGGATTGTAAGTAAGTGGGATGTTCTTAACTCAGGGACTGCCTGTACTGTTTCTTACTCAATACCTCTATATATGTTATTCTCTCTTTCTAGAAAGTTCTTTTCTAGGCATGGCTAACTTTGACTTGTTCTTTAAGACTCAGCTCAGCCATTCTACGTGGCTTTCAACTTTCTCCATTGCTTCCTTGCTCCCATAGCACTTAATAGATACTCTTTTGTACTATAATTATCTATTCTGCTCTCCTAAACTTTAGGCATTGTGAAAGTAAAATACATTTATTATTTATTTTTGTCTCCTGCAATGCCTGGCATATTGCCTGGCAGTTAGTAAGTGATCAATAACTATTTGTAGAATGTTTTAGCCTTTCCACTCGTGTCCAGAAACAGAATTTCACTTATAAAAATCCCCCCAACAAACACAGAGCAAAGCATCTACTTAAGAAAAACAATAGGAAGCTGGCAAGGAGTCAACTGACATAAGGAAAGCAGAAAGCGGGAGCCGAAAAGGAAAAATCTCTTCTGTGTGAAGAGACAGAATCTTTTTAAAGTAGCTCCTGAGAGCACAGTTTTTTATCCTTTGTCTCACACTCTTTCACCAACACAGTTTACTTGCTATCTAATCATCAATGCTTATCCTCAAGCTTTCCAGAAAATAAGTGGTTTATGAAGTTCATCTCTCCACAACTGGGTAGTTACAGAGAGAAGAATGGAAAGCATTGCCTAAATGAGCTGTTCTTCAAAAATGAGCATAGTTAGAATTTTTTAAAATGTCGTAGTAAGTAATATCCCTGATCTACCCAGATCCAATTCCATTTCTAATGGTTGCCTTCTGGTAGATTTAGGAGTGAGATTCCAGTGGATATTTTAGCAACTAGTTATCGAACAATCTCCCTAACAGATTCTCAGCATCTCTTCCTGAACTTATATCTTTTCTCTTCTGGTAAAGAACTATATAAATTCACTCCTTACTCTGTAAATATGCATTTATATTTTTACCCTTAAGATAAAAATGAAATACCTTCCTTCCACCTTCCCCTAAATGCCAGGAAAAACCTGGCAGATACTACCTTAACCAAGTGATCACGGTTAACATTACCAGTTCAAGTAAGTCATGTTGCTATCATGTACACTCTGACATGACGGCTGAGAAGTACACATCAGCCCTGCAATATCTGCAATAATGCATCACATCAACTTAATCATGAGAAAACATCAAACAAACTCAAACTGAGGGATATTCACAAAATAACTGACCCGAAACCCGTTACCACTGAGACAATTCCAACTCACAGCAACCCTATACGACAGAGTAGAACTGCCCCATAGAGTTTCCAAGGAGCGCCTGGTGGATTCAAACTGCTGACCTTTTGGTTAGCAGCCATACCACTTAATCACTATGCCACCAGGGTAACTGACCAGTACTTTTCAAAAGTGTCAAGGTCATGAAAGACAAGGAAAAACTGAGGAACTATCACAGACTGGAGACTAAGGAGACATGATGACTAAAGGCAGTGTGGGATCCTGGATTGGATCTTGAAAGAAAATAAGAGCATTAATGGAAAAGCTGGTAAAATGTGGATAAAGTCTGCAGTTAATAGTATTTTCACAACGTTAATTTCTTAGTTTTGATAACTGCACCATGGTTATGTAAGATATTAACATACGGGGAAGCTGGGTATAAGATATACGGGACTCTACTAACACTTGAACTCTTCTGTAAGTCTAAAATTATTTCAAAATGGAGTTAAAAAAAAAAAGGCTAAATTCCTGATACCAAGCCTCCTATGTTGATCAACACATTCTTGATATACCCAGTTCTTTTTTGATCCCCTCCCCCTTTCCTCCAACATTAAAAAAAAAACAAAAAAAACCTGTTGCCGTCAAGTCAATTCCAACTCATGGCAACCCTATAGGATAGAGCAAAACTACTCCCTAGGGTTTCCAATGAGTGGCTGGTGGATTCAAACTGCTGACCTTTTGGTTAGCAGCCATAGTGAGACGCAGCTCTTAACCAGTGCGTCACCAGGGTCTCCAACACATTATCAATTTACTCTGGGTTCCTATTCTTTCCTACTTTTTCCTTGAAACGTGCCCAAGTTCTTATACTTTAGGATTTCTCAAAGTACCCTTATTTCATCCCAACACAGAGCTAGATTCTCCCTGTCCTGCCACAAATTGGCCTGGCTTAACAAATGTCACACAACAAATCTTAATGATCTTATAGCTTCAATGTAATTAACAATTTACAAAGTACTTTTAAATACATTTACATACATTAATTTTGAAGTGCACACTGTAAGTGCTGCTATCATTTTACAGATACAAAAATAAAACTAAAAATATTACGTGATTTGACATTTAATAAATGCCAGAGTCTGGATTTGAATGCTGTTCTTCTGATTCCAAAATCAAGTGACCATATTAAAACAAACTGGTCTGAGTTTAATAAAAATTCAACTCCTCTGGCTCCCGGCAGGCTAATTACATCTAACATACCATGTCTTTAGGAAAGTTCTACATTTCACCATTGCCCTAAATGTCTTTCTTTCAAACTTTATTGATTCTACCATCAAGAATTATAGAATTTAGTGAAAAAGTCCTGTGTTCACCCTAACCTTTACAGTTTTTTTTTAAAAAACAGACTTCAGTCATCTTTTCAGCCATCAACTTTTTAGGCTGAAGAACTGTTTACCTCTATTCTCATACCAAAGCTGCTTTATGCTTCCAAATACATGAGAAGATGCTCTAATCTCCAATTCTGTTAATCTGGTATTTGCAAATCAGAACTACCGGCAATCCTGTAGGCTCCCAGCCCCACGAAACGCTCTTTTTCCTTCATTTATTCAAAAAATATATATATATATTTTTTTAAGGTAACTCCTTAGTGTATGTGTCTGCTTAAGATTTAGTGCAATAGTGCAGGGTAATATAACAAGAAAATGTGACCTGAAAATCCGGAGAAAACAACTTTGGCCTGACAATTCTGACCAGCACTTTTCAACTTCGCCACTAGTTTGCCACACAGTCTTTAATTTTTTAGTTATCTGGTTTCTGTACCGATAAAGTGAGAAAATTACTAAAACCCAACAAAGAGCGCTTAGATTAAGGATAATAAAGTATGGAAATAAGCCTCTAACTCTGAAAACTGAGGAGCGAAACAGCCATTAATTTCACTCCCCCCCCCAAAAAAAAACCATTGCCATCGAGTCGATTCCGACTCAGAGCGACCCTGTAGGACAGAGAACTGCCCTAAAGGTTTCCAAAGAGCGGCTGGTGAGGTCCAATTGTCGACCTTTTTGGTTAGAAGTCGTAGCACTTAACCACTACGCCACCGGGACTCCATTGGCGGGGGCCAAAAGCTGCAAGTGTGACAACTTTTAGGACTCTTCGGTGATTTATTCCATCTTGTGACCTCCCATCCCTACCCTCCAGGGGCTGGTATTGACAGGAACTCAAAAAGAACTGAATTGGAGACGCTGACGTAACGGGATCCGCTCCACTGAGGAACCCATAGAGAAGTCGGGAGGCTTGGGATATTAACTTTGGGAAGTGTTGTTTAAACAGCTTTAAGCTGTTTAATTCAGATGGAACGGGTTGCTGCTCCGTATGAGCCTGCGTGGGACCCTGGGAGACGAGCCCAAATAGGAAATCTCTGGTAGGGACAAACTGGGCCACCAATAAGGGACCCCCAAGTTCTGGGGCGAAGAAAAGGGGGCGTCACTTGCCTCCCACTCCTGCAAGAAGCGCTGGGCCTCGTCAGAACCAACCGTCTTATGTCTCCTAAATTCGTCCTTCACGTACTGGTCCCCCAGGGATTTAAGGTCGGGGGGCAGAACCCGATGCAACAGCAAGAGGCGCCGATACAACGCCCTGACGCGAAAGACATGCCGGCCAAGCATCACGCCTTGTGTGGACCGCCGACTACGCCTGCGCAAAAAGGCCACACGCGCGCTTTCCGGGTTTGTGGACCCCGACCTCACTGAGAAGCCTGGCATTGGTGAACTAGAAAGCGGGCGGAAGAGGGCGCGCGACCTCCATCCGGTTTGGTCCCCTCTAGAATCAGGCCCTTCCGGAAACTTGAGCTGCAGCGGCGCGCGGGCGCACTTCTCTAAAAGCTCTTGGGATCGCGCCTGCGCTCTCCACTCCGTCCCTCCAGCGCTGTATCCGTGGGCAAGAGACCGTAAATCTGAGACCTGATGTCCGTAAATCTGAGACCTGGTGTGTGCGAATGGTCATTCCTTAGCCTCGCCCCATCATCTTTTCCATTTTTCTCCGCCCCTTCTCCCCTGATAAGAGCGGAGAAAGCCTTCGTCAAAATCACCTCCTCCAGGAAGTCTTCCATGTTTTTTGTTAGTTGCTGTAGAGTCCATTCGTAGGGTTTTCAAGCTGTGACCTTTCAGAAGCAGATCGCCAGGCCTTTCTTCTAAGAAGCCTGGGTTGGAACTACAAATTTTTTTGGTCAGTAGTGGAGCATTTAACTGTTTACTATCATTAAGAGTGTCACATGCCTCCTATACCTGCTGGTGATGAAGGGGCAAGAGGGTGGGCATTTGTCTGATTCTTGCACAAACCCCACACTTTTTCTGTGCAAAGACTTTTTCGAAAGATAAAGATGACATACAACCAGCTACCGAAAGCGGGGACTTGGTTCGTTTTTGTATCCTCTGCAGGGCCCACCACAGTGCCTTGCAAATAGTAAGCACTCCAATATTTATTAACTTGCATAGAATTTTTCCTTTTGCTTAAATTTAGAAAAAAATATTTGCTTAAAAGAACACAGAACGTTTCTTAAAAATGGATTTAATTTGGTATTGTGACAAACCACACGAATGGCAAGGATTGAATGGCAGTGTCGTTATTTTATTTCAGGAAATTTTTTCTAACCATACTTCATCTGTTAATATCCCTGTAAATTGAAAATTAATTTCTTGTTCCACTTTACTTTTCTCTGGTTTCCTTTGGGGTTAAAGTACACATATAATAAATACTTCTTTCAGAGCCAAAGTGCTTATAAAAATGTGGAAAAAAACATTCTGCCAATGAATTAATAAAAAATAATAATAAAAGAATTAATTCAGCCTAAAAGGAGCAGAAAAGATCCAAGAGAAATTGGACCATCAGTACTTAGAAATGGCAGATGATGGGTGAGAGAGAAACCAAGACATTGTGGTGCGGTTAGGCCTGGAGGAGAGGAATTAGGCAATGACAGTGAGAATAATTATAGATGACCTTTATTTTTTATAATGAGCTGGGCAGTGAACTAGAGGACAAAACTTTTTCTGTTTCCCTGACCTTACAATTTGGGCTGACCAGTATTTCTCTTGTGGTCAAAATAGCCATGAACTGAAAATAAGAACAGCTGAGTTATATTCCTAGCCACTAATTCAGATCAGTATGCTGCTTTATGCAGGCCTTTCCTTTATTCTTCCTCCATGTTTTTCTTTGTCTTGTGTGGTGTTTAGTAAGTTGTTCAACCACTCTGTGCCTGAATTTTTGAGATACGTTAGGTAATTCTCTGTACCTTCCAACTCTGATAGTCTAGTCATGACTTCTCCCAGATTTCGTCTAAAATTTTTTGTAAAAGTGAAAGAGGACACATATTCACTCAGAAATAATTGCTTTGTAAAGGTTTTTATTTAAGAAAAAAGGGGAAACTCCTCAAAACTATGAATGGAAAAGATACCACTAAGCCCTTCAGAGTACACGAAGTACAACAACCGCAGTATACCCACAGCAAAGATCAATACAGAAATTGCATACTTGATGTGGTGCTGTGCCCTCCTGCACAGAGAGAGAGTGGAAAGAGACAGCTAAAGAAGTTTTTTGACAAGCAGAGAGAAAATCTTGGGATCAAAAGCGATGAAGAGAAATTGGTGAATGAGGAAAAAGAAACTTAAACCAAGACAGGGGAAAGGACGTGCCAGCACTGAGTCTGCTGAATTGCTACTTTGTATTGTGCTTGGATCCACAATCAATGCCCATGGAAGCAGCAATCTAGAAGTCAAACAACATATTCTATTGGGCAAAGCTGCTGCAAAAGACCTTTTTCAAGTATTAAAAGCAAAGATGTCACTTTGAGGACTAAGGTGCATATGACCCAAGCCATGGTATTTTCAGTTGCCTTATATGCATGTGAAAGCTGGACAATGAATAAGAAAGATCAAAGAAGAATTGATACCTTTGAATTATAGTGTTGGCAAAGAATATTGAATATATTATGGACTGCCAGAAGAGCAAAAAAAATCTGTCTTGGAAGAAGTACAGCCAGAATATTCATTTGAAGCAAGGATGGCAAGACTTCGTCTCAAGTACGTTGGACATGTTATGAGGAGAACCAGTCCCTGGAGAAGAACATCATACTTGGTAAAGTAGAGTGTCAGTGAAAAAGAGGAAGACCCTCAATGAGATGGACTGATACAATGGCTACAACAATAAACTAAAGCATAGCAATGATTGTGAGGATGGCGCAGGACTGGGCAGTGTTTCATTCTGTTGTACACGGGGTCGCTATGAGTCGGAAATGACTCAATGGCCCTTAACAATCACAACAACAAATTTTACCATAGTCTCTATATTACCCATGGCCATCCAGTTGATTCTGACTCATGGCAACCCCATGTGTTACAGAGTAGTACTACCTCATGGGGTTTTCTTGGCTGTAATCTTCAGGACAGCAGATGGCTAGGCCCTTCTCCTGAGGTGACCCTGGGTGAGTTCCAACCACCAACCTTTAGGTTAGTAGCCAAGAGCAAACCATTGAACCACCCAGGGACCTAGTCTTTATATTAAAATGTTGAAAATAAGTCTTACTTACAAATAATTTTAAAGCATTTTCCTTGGCAGCAGAAGTGAGAAAAAATTGGGGAAACGGAGAGGCTGGTGGGAGAGACTTAGGAACTACTTTATGTCATTAGATATGGAAACAGATAACATGCCCATAGGCTTGAATTTTGTTGCACATGTGGCTCAGTTTTAAATATATAGCTACTCAAATTCCAAAGTCTAAATCACTGAGAATAATAAAAAGTAAAGGCCTGGGGCTAGATACATCTTTGACACAAACAACGTTCGCATGCTTGGAGACCTGAAGTGATGAACAAGCCTGACCTAACCTTTTTAGCTACCTATGATCTGCCAAACAGCACTAGAAATGGTTCATTTCCCACCTTCCCTTGGAGTCCCAAAGTTAGATACATCACTGAGTGGAGATGAAAAATGTAAGGAAGAAGGAATTCTGTAAACGTTTTTACTTAGTGTTTCAATCTTTCTAATTATTGTAATGTAATGATAAGAATAAAAGATAATCTTGAAAAACCAAAATTTTCAAGCTTAACATACAGTTCAAGGAATGAGACTAAGCAGAGGGAAGCCAACCAATTCACAGAGTCTATTCTCTGAAAGTCAGTTTGGAAAACATATTAGTCTTTATTTGGTATTTTCCTGAATTTCTGAAACATGTTACATTTCTAGAAATGTCAAGGAGAGACTAAATGTGTATGCATTTGGTGGGATAGGTCAAACTATAAGGGATGTTTTAAAATATTTATAATTGTTAATTAATGAGGATGGAAAATCAAGAGTCCAGATAAATTGTTATACTGAAAATACTAATGATATATTAATAGATCTAAGGAGAAAAACCAGTGATCATTGCCACAGGAGCTGGAAAACATCTGATAAGTTCAACGCTCATTCCTGATTCTAAAAATAATAAAATAGGACTTAATGGATTCCTCAGCATAAAAACCAGCATCTTAGTTAATGGGAAAAGATTTGTCAAAGTAGTCAAGCTTTTGTGTAAACACAGGATAGAAATAGGAATACACATAGTATTTGCTTAGTTATACAAAAAGAAATTCTGGAAGAATAAACCTAAAACTGATTTTTTTAAACAGTTACCTATGAGAGTAAGTGAGAGTTGGGGGCAAGGTGGAAACGACAGGGATGGAATTGCAATGTTTCTGAATTTGCATTTTTTTGCAAAAGCTTTGACTTTTGAACAGTGAAAATATATAGTGAGACATAAATCAAAAAGAATAAAAGCTAACATTAATATTATCAAAAAACAACCAGAAGAACTATTTCTGACTATTGCTTTGGTCACATGCTGTAGGTTTTATTCTAAATAGTTTGTCATTTACATGTATTTCCTCTTTACCCTAAATTTACTTTGTTGTTATTGTTAGGTGCCGTCGAGTCGGTTCTGACTCATAGCAACACTATGCACAACAGAACGGAACACTGCCTGGTCCTGTGCCATCCTCATAATTGTTGCTATGCTTGAACCCATTGTTGCAGCCACTGGGTCAATCCATCCCTTTGAGGGTCTTCCTCTTTTTTGCTGACCCTCTACTTTACCAAGCATGCTGTCCTTCTCCAGGAACTGATCCCTCCTGATAACATGTCCAAAGTAGGTGAGAACGTAGTCTCACCATCCTTGACTGTAAGGAGCATTCTGGTTGTACTTTTTCCAAGACAGATTTGTTTGTTCTTCTGGCAGTCCATGGTATAGTCAGTATTCTTCACCAACACCACAATGCATGCATATGAGGTGACTGAACACACCATGGCTCGGGTCAGGGGCACCTTAGTCCTCAAGGTGACATCTTTGCTTTTCAACACTTTACTTGATGTAAAAACAGATTTTTGGCTTTTATAATTGTTGTCTACTTCTATTGCATTATAGTCAGTGAATTATCAACTTGTAGGGGAGGGGGGACTTCTTCACATTTCCTTTATGGCCTAGTACACAACTTTTGTTAAGGCTCCAAGTATGCTTTAAAGAATATATGTCTCTATTTTACATGCACAGAGTTCTTTATATATATATTTTAGATCAAGCTTAATATGGTTATACAAATTCTCTATTTTTTTTGTTGTTTTATTTTGTTTTTTGCCTACTGGGTTGATCTTTCAGTTTCAGAACATAGAGCATTGAAATCTTCCAGTGTGACTGTGGATTTGTCAGTTTCTCCATGTACTTGTATCTGGTTTTGCTTTATATACTTTGAAACTGTATTATCAGACACACAAAGATTTATGATGATTATATCTTTTTGTACCTTTTAGCAACATGAAATAGTTCCCATCATGGGACACTAAAGGACTGAGAACAACACGAAACAATATGCATCTAGTTTTAAATTGTGTGCTACGTATCCTCCAGCAGTCATCTGAGAAGACTTTATAGATGAGGGAATTTAAGCTGGAACTTAAAAGAGGGACACAGTGAAGACAGGTAAAGGAAAGACAAATGCTTTTCAAAAGAGAAAAACAATATGAGAAGCAACGTTGAACTTCTGTCATTAAAAGTGAAGAGAACAATCTAATTAGAATAGCTAATACTCTACTGTAAGCAGTAGTAGAAAATAGTCCTTCAAAAAATAAGAATTTTTGTTTGGAGCTGGAAAGAATCTTATAATTTTTTGAAATGTCTGTTTTTACAGATGATGAAACTTAGACCAGAGAAGTTAACTCACTGCCCAAGTTGGGTGAATTTGCATTATAGGGAGCCTTAAAAGACTTAAAAGAGTTCATCATTTATAGTGAACTGGCAATGAATGAGGATTGCAGTGAACTGGAAATGAATGGGATGAGGAGTTACTCAAAGTTTTTAAGCAGGGAGGACATGATAAGAGCAGTGTTTTAAAAAAAGAATAAACTGGCAGCCATGTGCAAGACAGACTGTTGAAAGAATAAATGAATACATGTGTTCATTCAAAGGAAAGGTCTTGCATGAACCCATGGCAGCAACATGCCACGCACTGAAGAATATTATTAACTCAATTCTCTGCACTTGAGTCAAAGAACAGCGTGAAAGAGAGATTGCCATAGGAAGATGACCTGGACGTAGGCTGCAGCTCTGGGAGTACAGGCGAGAAACAATGAACCGGCACTGAATTTAAGAATGCATGGGATATGGGGAAATAGAAAAAAAATGGCCAAATCAAAGAAGTCTCCAGGTTTTTTCTTTATGGAGGTGCCATTGACAAAGACGGAAAAGTCAGGAGGGAAAACCACTTTTAGAAATGCATTTTAGTCGCATTGCATTTGAAGGCGCAGCCTATGTTAAATGAGGCAGTGAAAATCTGCCTACTAGTATCAGTCCAATTCCCTAAGAATCTAAGTCAGTGGTTCTCAACTTTGGTTGTGTACTGTAATCACCTGGGAAACTAGTTTAAAAAAAAAAAATACTGATTCTCATGCCCCACTCCAAATCGCTTGAATCAGAACCCCCTAGATGGGGGCCAAGGCATTGATATTTCTTAGACATTCCCCCTACTGGTTCTAATGTGCATCCAGGATTGAGAACCAGTAGTCTAAATCTTCATCTTGGAGACATTTCATTTCTGGGAAAAGTTAAGATATGAAGATAGATATTAAGACACTATATTAAAAACTGGTTCAATACTAAAGAATCCCTGCAACAGTGGGATATATAAAGTTTTTTATATAGCTAACAATATTTTAAAGCATTAAAGTGAAAAGGACAAAGATATAATTCCGGGTTATAGCCACATTTATAAAGCAGGGGGTGATTAATAACTTGAGAGTCTGAAGAGTTTACCCCAGAATCTTTCCACTTTCTACATGCCATATCCACAATACCACAGTGTGTCTCTGAGAGATGATCATGCTTTCCAAATAACAACTATTCAGACACAATTTCCTTATACAACACTGGCCACTTAATAAAGATACGCAAAATCTCTATTATCTGCATATTCTTCTTCCCACTCTTCTCTAACCCAGGCCTTCCACCAGTACTCTTGATTGTATCTAAATTTTTTCTGAGACGTGGCTACATAATTATCCCCTTGTTTTTCTTTCAACTAGTATTTTTCATTATTCTTTTCATAAGATTATCCCATTCAGTTCATAAATATTCACAAGAATACTTCACATAAAAAAAAAGCAGTCCCTTCATCTATTCTATCTCCCCCTCAAACTACAATTTTATCACTTTGCTTCCTTTCATAGGCAAACTTGAAAAATAATATACTTTTTTAATAAATTCCCACTTTCTGCATTGCCATTCCCCTTCCCCACTTAATCCCTTTTAATCTCGTATTAGCTTCACTACTCCTCTAAAATCACTGTCTTCAAACTCATTAATCTCTTGCTTCTGCCCCCTCTGGACCTTCTAGATACCTTTCCATTCTTTAGCTTCCATAAATTTGTACTATCCGGGTGATCCCACCTCTAGGGTCCCATTGCCTTTGTCTCCTTCGTTGGCTATAGTTCCTCTTCGGGCCCCCAAATGTGAACCCATCCAAAGGCTCAGTCCAAACATCATCTTCTTGTCAGTGTCCCTGTACTGGCCAGCTGTCACCAGCAATTGGCGATGCTCTGCTGCCCCCACCTGGCCAAGTCCACTCTAACCACTTCAGAGGCCCACACTGGACCCTTAGCTGGAAAACCACCAGGAAAGATTTTTCCAAATCACACGTCACCCTTTGACCTGTTTACAGTTTCAGCACACGTCTTAAACTCCAGACGCCCTGTCATCACTTCAGAATTCCTGTCCCAAACTAAACTCATCATTTTTCTCCAAAGACCTTTCTTCACCATTCTTTCACTTACCTAGACTCCAAACTTGGGAGACATCATTGACATCTTTCCCTCCCTTCACACATCTTATTATGGAGAAATTCTTGTTGAGACTTCTTTTGTAAATCCGTTGCTTTTTTCTTTTTCTGTTTCATTGGCCTCACCTGCTTGGACTTCACATTCCTCATTTAAATGATTGCAGTAGTCTTCTAACTGGACTTCCTTTCTTTAGTCTCTTCTACTACCAATTTACAGAACATACCACGGTCAAATGAATCTTTTTGAAACATGGCTTCACTTATGTATCCTCCATAATTCAAAATTTTCCAAAGCTTTCCCACTGTCTTCAGGGTAAAGTCCACACCCTCTAGTATATAAAGTCACACTTCAATCAAGAGCAAGACTTGCGGCTAAACTATTATTAACTCATGTTTTCATTATATTACACATGGCACTCTTAAAATTGAAGGAAAATTCTGAATGATAAATTCAGATAAAGATTTCAACTTCTTAATGCCATCATACTTTTAATCTGCAGAAAGAAAAATAAGTAAAAACGTAAACAAACACAAAAAAAGTCTGACAAAGAAAGCAATCCCCTCCCCCCAAAGTAGAGTAAGTTCACGGTATGTGTTCTTCATTCTCCCAAATTTAAGGTGACTAAATTATCTTCAGCTAGATCCCAGCTGTGCCATTTATTTACTATGTGACCTTGGGCTAGTTGTTTAAGACCTCTGGGCCTCATTTCCTCCTCTTAAAATGAGAATATTATTACCTACCTCAAAAGCTTGTGCTAATTTAATATGTAAAAAACACTTAACCAGTTAGTGCCTGGTCCATAAGAAGTGCTAAGTGCTGGCAATGATGATAATGATGTACATTGAAAGTCAGCAGAAACTGTGATCCTTATTTTAAGAAATGTTTATTTTTTTAACTTCTTCCCGCTTCAGAACATAACATGACTCTTAGATGTGTGAAATTTATAATCAGATTATGACTACCTAAATTTTTAAACTAGAGCTTACTTGAGTCCTCTATGATATACAAGCACGAGCCTTTCCTTTGAGTAACAACAATGGTGCTGAAGTGATAATCTCTTATAAATCTGAATTGAGTTTATTGATTCAAGATAAATTCTTCAGTACCCGATACAATCTCAGCATCAATGATGGGAACAGAACTTTTGGGTCTTTGACTTCTGTTTGTGAAATCATTTGAATTGCTACTAGCTATTCATGCTGGCTGAGAATGAGTATGAATGACAAAGTGAAAATTAATGTTTAGTTCTGCTTATTATTCTACAGCCGTGATGACTAAGAAGGAAGATCATTTATCTACAGAATAAAAAGTGGGTCCTGGATAATCCTGGAAACTACATTCTTATGAACCAGCAACTTCTTTAAAATTATTTTTCAAGGCTGCACTAAGAGTGTTTAAACAAAGAAGCATTTTGTTCCTTCCTCATAAAATAAGACTTTGGCAATGAATACTTAATGTGTTTCTTTAAAACCCTGTCAACAAATGTCACAAAAGTCTGAGAATTAGGCTCAAGTTTTAGAACAAATTGTTTAAAAAAATTTAAGGATTTTATTAAATTGAACCCCAAAACACCTTTTGGATAGTATAACAATGTTTTTAAGCAGGAGAGATTATTTTTAAATGTAAGATTGTTACAACATATGCAGCCAATAATGAAACATACATTTCAAAGTTAGGTCAATAGGGTCTATATTAAAACAAAACAAAAGGTCTAGTCTTTTTTATGCATATATGATGGAACTATAGCCTTTCTTAAGAACTGTGACAGAATAAATATGCGACAGAGGATCTATTTTGCCATACATAAGTATATGATATTAAAGGAATTTTTTATTTACAGGTACCTGCTGTGCATTGAATTGTGTCCCCCGCAAAAATTTGTTAAAGTTTTAACTCTCGTACCTTTGAATGTGACCTTATGTGGAAATAGCGTCTTTGCAGATATAATCAACTTAAGATATTAGATTAGGGTGGGTCCTAACTCCAATGACTGATGTCCTTATAAAAAGATCACGTGAAGACACAGGGGCACAGAGACACAGAAACAGAATGCCATGTGACTGCAGAGGCAGAGACTGGAGTGATACGTCTACAAGCCAAGGAATGCCAAAGATTGCCGGCAACCACCAGAAGCTAAAAACGGCAAAGGAGAATTCTTCCCTAGGTTCTTTAGAGGGAGCATGGTCTGTCTTCACCTTGATTTCAGACTTCTGGCCTCCAGAACAATGAGATAATAAACATCTGTTGTTTTAAACCACCCAACTTTCAGTCACTTGTTATGGCAGCCTTAGGAAACTAATACACTACCAATTCAAATAAGTTCATAAATATAAAATTAACTCTGTTTTTTAAAAATACCTAACTACGGTCCAGAACCATCGTAAATTAAATTTAGGCATAATTAAAGGAGAGGCTTAAAAACTTATCCTGTGATTCTTCATTTGTACTCTACTTTGCAGGCTCCTAATGAGTCCTTCAGATCATATAGGGCCGCCCCAGAGTCCTAAGGAAGAAATCTAACCTAGGCACGCAGAATATTTCCCATAACGCTCCTATTGGAGAACCTACAAAACAGGTCTCAAGAAGATGGACCTGAGGGAAGGAAGATTTGTTCAGAAGGCCTTTATCCTAAATTGGCACTTCTTAAACTTTAATGTGCATATGAATCACCTGGGGGGTCTTGTTAAAATACAGTTGCTGATTCAGTTGGTCTGAAGAAGAGCCTGAGATTCCGCATTTCTGAAGCTCCCAGGTGTTGCTAGCGTTTCTGGACCACAGAACACAGTTTAAGAAGTGAGATACTAACACCAGGGCTTCGAACCAGTTCCTTGCGGTTCGACCCTACTGAAAATTTGCATTTCCATCCCAGATATACTAAATCAAAATCAGAATCACAAGATCCTCAGGTGATTCTTATGTATAATAAACTTTGAGAACCACTGCTCTACTAATGGTTCTCAGAACTGGTCCCTAACCAGGAGCATCAGCATTGCCTGGGAACTTGTTAGAAACGCAAATTCTCAGCAGGAGTTTGAACCAGAACAAACCAGTTTGAAGCCCTGCCTAAAACATAATCCCTATCATAAATTAACATAAAGTGACATTTTGTTTCTCCAAACTTAACCTTCTTATTCAAATGTGTATAATATGGAAATTTTAAGGAGTCTTGTAAACATTTTAAATTTCTCTGAATTGAAGTCCAATTTAAAATATTTTCATTGCGCTCAAAAAGAAGTGGTATGAAAAGTAAAAGGAAAAAAGAATTACTCTTTTTAAAAATGTAATTATCATATGAAAAGAAAGTGAAAACCATCCAGAGCACAGAGGAGTAAAAATAAGGCTCAAGTACACTCCTTGGTTAAGCAGAGGGTCAGCAAACATGAGGGAAACCCTCAATGAGATGGACTGACACAATAGCCACAACAGTGGACTCACAGGTACCAACTATCGTGAAGATGGCACAGGACTGGCAATGTTAGTTCTGTTATACATAAGGTCGCCATGAGTCAGAGCTGACTCTACCGGTAACTAACAGCAACATATTCTCTGGGTCAGAAAGCTAAGGCAGGAGGGAAAGCTACAAAGGTGAAGGTGAGTCAGTTCAGCCATGGAAGTATTAGACCTGCCAGGCTGCCTGTCTTAGTCATCTAGTGCTGCCATAACAGAAATACCACAAGCGGATGGTTTTAACGAAGAGAAATTTATTTCCTCACAGTCAAAGTAAGCTAAAAGTCCAAATTCAGGGTGTCAGCTCCAGCGGAAGGCTCTCTCTCTCGGCCTTCTCATCAGTGTTCCCCTAGACTAGGAGTGTCTCTGCGCAGGTACCCCAGTCCAAAGGACGCGCTCTGCTCCTGGCACTACTTTCTTGATGGTATGAGGTCCCCCTGTCTCACTGCTCACTTCTGTCGTTTATATCTCAAGAGATTGCCTCAGGACACAATCCAGTCTTGTAGACCCGGTCCTGCCTTACTAACACAACTGCCACCCATCCTCCCTCATTAACATCATAGAGGCAGGTTTACAACATACAGGAAAGTCACACAGTACCAGGAATCATGGCCTAGCCAAATTGGTACACACATTTTTTTGGGGGACATAATTCAAACCATGACACTGCCTAACCTCATTAAGGATCCCTCATGGTGTAATGGTTAAAAACTCTGCTATTAACTGAAGGTCGGCAGTTTGAACCCACCCAGCAGCAATCTGCATCCATAAAGGTTGCAGCCTATGAAGCCCTATAGGTCAGTCCTACTCCGTCATATTAAGGTCACTATGAGTCGGAATCAACTTCACGACACAGAACAACAACAGCCTAGGTAGATAGCTTTTGTATGGGGTCTGAGGGGATCGAATCTTAAGTACTTAAGGCTAAAGTATTCACTAGGGCCCACAGTTGCCTAATCAAATTGCTTTTATGCCTTTGTTCAGCGTTACATTACCCCACAGGGAATTTAAATACAACATAAACATGTATTTAAATGAACTTAGAAGAAAGCTTGTTGTCCCGTCTCCTGTTTTAATTAGATATGTCTTATATAAGAAACATATAAATGCAGACTGTGGTTTCCCTGGCAGGGCTACAGCGCTAAGTAAACCCACTATAGTATTATTTTGTTTGCTTTTTTTCCCTTAATTAAGTTTTTAAAGTTTCCTTAGCTCTCTGTGTGGCTGCTTCAGCTTTGGCAGCCGGGTTTGTGGTGAAGGGTTGGGAGAGCACATACCGGCCTCTCCTCACCTCCCCGCCCCCACCCCAACCAGGCGCCTAATCGTACCTCCCGTGCAGCTAGATAGGAAAGCAGAGGGAAAACATCCCAACTGCATAAAATCTGTGTTTCATATAAATCTTCCATCGTACTTAAGAAAAGCACATCATTTTACCTAGCATATTGACAGGGCAGGGGGTACTCAAAACCCTTAACATCTCTAAGTACATGGACAGCCACCCAAGCCTTATGGAGAGCAGGAAAGCATCCACTTACATGATGCCAATGTATTAAAATATTTAGCTGGCTCAAGTACTATCTTCATAGAAAGTTAGGCTGGAGACTCCTCTAGAAGCCAGTTTCAGAGGCTGCAATCATATGCTTGCAGAATAACCAACATGGAGCATCATACAGGTCTCTGAATTCTCTCTTCCTTTCATTAAAGCCTCAGTGAAGAAAGCCAGACTTGACAACGGGGCATAAGCTGCTGAATGGCTATTTAATCAGAAAGCTGAATGGTTTCACAACTTTCTCAGTTTGTGTCTACCTTTTTGCATTGTGTTTTGTTTTAGTTTCATGTTAGACATTAACTGAATGCTGCTAACTAAGATTGGAAGCAAAAGAAAGCATACGCATAATATTGTATATTGATACAATAGGCTCCAAATATACATTTGTATATTTCTTTCAATGTCTTGAGATCACAGCGGGGAAAATAGTAAATACGTGTAGTATTCTCTAATTTATGCTTCTGTTCTCCGGGTTCATTACATGTTTTAACTAAATTAAAATTTATATTTGAACAAAGATATGCATAGAAAAAGAAATACACCTAAAGTTAACAGTGATTATCTCTGAAAAGTAGAATTAGAGGGAATTTTAAATTTTGCTATGCTTTTCTTCTCCTCCCACCAAAAAAATTTTTCTGAGCCTTTAAAAAAAAACAAACAAAAAAGACTAAAGCATAATTAATGATATGTTATATTTTTCTTGTTGACATTTAGGTTCGTAACTATTACACAGATTACTTAATTCAGTCATGGACATAATTTATTAAGAATCTTCTATGTACCAGACACTGTGCTTGACACTGGGAATGCACTGATATTCATACATTATATGTATTTATCAAACACGTATCTCACTAAATGCTTCCAAGGACTTCTGGAAAGGTGCTAGAAATACAAGCTCCAAGTTACCCTTATGCCTCTACAAAATTACTTTGTACACTCTCCAGTTGCTATTTAGTCCTTTTCAACTCATGGTGACCCATGTGTTTCAGAGTAGAGCTGTGCTCCACAGGGTTTTTAATGGCTGATTTCTCAGAAGTAGATGGCCACACCTTTCTTCCGAGGTGCCTCTGGGTGGACTTGAACCTCCAACTTTCAGTTAGCAGCCTATTGTGTTAACCGTTTGCACTACCCAAAGCCTACGTTTTCTACTGTGACTGAGAGTAAAATCACTTTTACTCAGCAAGCTTTATGTCACTTTGTTTTGATCTTTAGTGAAAGAAATGTCACTTAATGGGACAGCCGTAACTGCATTCAACCATGAAAACACAGGTGTACAGAACTCGTGTCCGTCTTTCAAGGGCATTGTGCCAATAAATGGTAATGGTAGAGCAGCCTCCACGCTCATCTGAGGCCAGTGCAGACCAGGGGAGGCGGCAGTGAACAACTGCTCCGCTCCCTCCTGAAGGGACTCGTATTTAGGAAGCCCCAAAGAAAGCCTTGTGAGACCAGGCTCATCAAACAGAATAAACAAAAACTGATCAAACACTCAAAGTCCAAAGTTTGTTAAAGATGCTTAGCTAGTTAAATATAGATCTTCAAAATGGAACTTTTGTATATGCCCCAGGTTTCAGAAGAAACCACTGTGATTAGCAACTTCCAACTAACATTTAAAATTTAATGTAGCTAAATGGTGATCCTTCACTGTCTAGGTGTAGTGTGTAATTTAAAAACATCTGTAGCCAAGCCCACCCTGTTGCTTTCCACAATAGGCTACACATTAAAGGAGTTTCTAGACTGGGCATTCAAGTTTCTTCATAAACTAATTCCAGCCTCTGTTGCTGTCATTCCCTTCCTGTACAAACTTTCACTCCAATCAATTGACAAAATTAGTTGGTCCTAGAACTTGCTTGTCATTTTCCCACCTTTGTCTTTTTATCCCAAAAGCCCTTCTTTCTTTTCTCCATTTTCCAAAGACAAGTGACATTCACTTCTTCAACAAACTTCCTGGGTCATCAACACCAGGATGGCCCTCCATCTTTGGACTCCATTGTTTCTCCCTACAGAGCTCATTTGGCCATAAATGGGGGTAGAGGGTAGGTGGTTTGGATGGGTGAGGCACTGGTCCTCAGACCACACACTCATAGAGTGTCTTCTGACACCAGCTCCTTGACATTCAGTACTGCTGCTTTTGTTTTGTCTGTATTTTGCCTGTGTGAGGCAGCCCATCTAAGAAAGAGAGAGCTAAGATAAGTTTTCAGTGTGCCACAGGCCTTCTTGTGTTATAGAGGAGCACATAAGGGGTAGTTAAAAAAATGTTAACTCATGATTTTACAATCTCATTGCTCTTTAACCTTTCAAGATTGAGTCTACGCAAGTAGACTTCGTGCTTTTTGGGGGCAAGAATCATCTCATACTCCTCTTATTTCTCAGAGCTCTCACAGCAATGTTCCACACGTAGTAGGTGCTCAGTAAATATGTGTTTGTTCATTTATTTCTTATTCAACCCTATTGATGACTAAGTGGCCCCATAGGAATAACTGAAAGCAAAAAATTTATCTTATAAATATGAAGCTGGTGAACTCTCTGGCTCCCTCCCCTCTGGACCCTCAGAAGACCCCTTTTATAGTCTGAGTATTCTCCAATGATCCTCACACTGTTTGTGGTTGCAGTGCTCATGTGAGAAAAGGGAGAGGGAAGAGAGCATAATGGCTTCAGCATAATTAGCCTCCTACTAGCAATTCTAAGGAGCCCTGGTGGCACAATGGTTAAGCGCTCAGCTGCTAACCAAAAGGTTGATGGTTCGAACCTACCCCGCTGCTCTGCAGGAGAAAGATGGGGCAATCTGCTTCCATAAAGATTTACAGCCTTGGAAACTGTCTTGGTCATCTAGTGCTGCGATAACAGAAATACCACAAGTGGATGGCTTCAACAAACAGAAATCTATTCTCTCACAGTCTAGTAGGCTAGAAGTCCCAGTTCAGGGCATCAGCTCCAGGGGAAGGCTTTCTCTGTCAGCTCTGGAGGAAAGTCCTTGTCATCAATCTTCCCCTGGACTAGGAGCTTCTCCAAGCAGGAACCCCAGATCCAAAGGATGCACTCTGCTCCTGGTGCTTCTTTCTTGGTGGTATGAGGTACCCATTCTCTGCTTCACATCCCTCTCCTTTTATCCCTTGTAAGATAAAATGTGGTACAGGCCACACCCCAGGGAAACTCCCTTTACATTGGATCAGGGATGTGACCTGGGTAAGGGTGTTACATCCCACCCTAATCGTCCTTAACATAATCTAATCTTGCCTCATTAACCACAGGCAGAAATTAGGATTTACAACACATAGGAAAATTACATCTATTACCAAATGGAGGACAACCACACAATACTGGGAATCATGGCCTAACCAAGTTGACACATATTTTTGGAGGACACAATTCAATCCATGAAAGAAACCCTTTGGGACAGTTCTACCCTGTCCTATAGGGTCACTATGAGTAGGAACTGACTCAACAGCACACAACAACTAGCAATTCTATGTTGAATCTGTCACTCCCGGATAGTTTTATGGCAAAGGCTGTGTCTCGTCACATAATACCATTCTCCTTTCTCCCTTTTAGAAATAGAAATCTCACATTTTAACTGAGTACATAGCTGCCAAGCTTAGGACTATATTTTCCAGTCTTCCTTGCATCTACACAGACGCATAGACTAAATTCCAGACAATGGGATGTGAATAAAAGTTATGTGTACAAGTTCTGGGTCAAATCTTCTAAAAAGGAAATTACTTGCATCCTTTTTATCTATTCTATCACTCTTTCCTTTGCCATAAGCTGAAATGTAAAACATAAATGTAGTGAGACAATTTTGAAGATGACAACACCCTAAGGGAAGGCATAGCAACAAGATAGAAGGAACTCGATAACCTGAATGACCTTGTGGAGCAGAACTGCCTACACACTCTAAACTGCCCTCTAATTCCGGACTGTTACATAAGGGAGATGTGAAATTCTATCCCATTCGAACTATTGAATTTTCAATCTCAGGTTGAACAGATTCAACATAGAATTGCTAGTTGTTGTGTGCCGTCGAGTTGGTTCCTACTCAAAGTGACCCTATAGGACAGGATAGAACTGCTCTATAGGGTTTCCAAGGCTGTAAACTTTTATGGAAGAGAGTAACTTAGCCTGTACCCTAATTAATACAGATAGTTTCCAGATAAATAGGATTTGTTAAGAATATCCTCTGTGCATTGATTATATCACATACTTGTCATGGATCTGGCTTCTATCTGGATTTATTTCAATATATAAAGCTGCTTATGGATGTAATAACAATATACGTGTGGTTTATCACCTTCACCAACTGTTGCCTTATTTAGGGTGCAAGGTGTGGTTTCTGTACGATAAGCACCACAAAATTTTGACATTTTCTCATTTTGCTTTTCTTTGGCCAAACACAGACTTAGACGTCACTTCTTTCTACATGAATGCATACATTTGATGATTTTCACCAATGTCCCAATAGACCAACGGAGCACCTACTTTTGTGCAAGGAGCCTGCCATAAGACATGTTCTCCAGGAACACATAATGTCTAAAACCAAGTACACAGTATTTGGAGGTATAATATAAACAGCAGTCACCAGAATTTTGCTCTTCTGTTTAATATATTTAAAAATGTTTTCTTACTTTAGCCACTCAACAATTCTTCAATCAGTAAAATGAGCTATAAAAAAAATTCATTGGTTTACAAAGGGCAAGAGTCTATGTTTTCAGAATCTGCTAATCATAAATACGCATTTCTAAATACTGTTCTATTGATTTGAATTTAATAAGTCAGCATCTCTGAATAATTTCAGATTACTTACCAAAAAAGACTTACATAAAAACTATACTTTCTTTTACATATTTATTTGTGTGATTATTTATTTAATATTTGTCTACCTCACTATTAAGTTCCATGAAGGTATCTGTTATTACTCATCATTGTATCCTCAGTATCTAGAACAGTGCCAGGCACATGGCTGGTATTCAATAAATATTTATTGAGTGAGTCAACATTACAACCCACCTGCAAGAAGCTGCTGCCTTTGCATAGATCTAACCAAGCTGTAGAAGCCCTGGTGGTGCAGTGGTTAAGAGCTTGGCTGCTAACCAAAAAGGTCAGCAGTTTGAATCCACCAGCCACTCCTTGGAAACCCTTTAGGGCAGTTCTACTCTGTCTTATAGAGAGGCTATGAGTTGGAATCCACTCAACAGCAATGGTTTTGGTTTTTTTTTTTTAACTGAGTTGTCCTTAACTAGATTGCCTTGTAGACATAAAAGACCAGACTGAACTATAGCAATAATATTTTAGAGTAAGAGTAGGCAAAAACAATATGTAGAGTAATGACTGAAAGGTCCACCCAATAAATAATATTACCACAACCTACTTGCCAGTCTGCTATGTGCTTTATGGACTTGTTTCAGTTATTGAGTTGCTGCATAACAAACCATCCCAACATTTTGTGACTAAAAATAACAACTTACTTTTGTTGTGATTCTATGAGTTCACCGAATGGTTCTGCTTCACATGGTGACATCTGAGGTACTGGGGTAATTGGAAGGTCCACAATGGATTTGCCTACAAGGTTGGCTCGCTGCTGACTGAGAGTTCAGCTGGACTGTCTGCTGGAGACTTGAGGCTCTTCCACATGGGCCTCTCCATGTGGCTGCTTGGCTGTCAGGCCCCATGGAGAGGCATGATGACTGGGTTTCAAGTCATAGTATGTCATACCATGGTGACTGTGTTCTAAGAAGTAACATTCTAGTCAGAGAAGCCAGAAGCTACATATTTCTTAAGTCGCAGTCTCAGATACAGTTTCTACCTGGTTTGCTAAAACACCTATTCTGAAGCCTGGACCTACCATGTAAGAAGTTCTCTGACTTTGAGGCTGCCATGTTATGAGGAAGCACAAACTATGCCCTTGCAGAGAATACACATGGAGAAGTCCTAAAACTCTATAAAGAAGGATGTCTGGCCAGCTCCCAGCAGTTCTAGCCTCCTACTGTCCCAGATCCTGCCACTGTCTGACTACAATCAGATGAGAAATGCTGAGTCCAGCTTGGCCCTTCTTGAATTGTTGACCCATAAAAACCATGAAAGATTATAAAACATCTGCTGTTTTAAGCCACTAATTTTTGGGATATTTGTTACACAGCAACAGAACAATCACAGGGCCCACACAAGTACAGACCCCACTACCCAGTTGTGCCTGGGGCCATAAAGCAAAAGAAGTATTTTTGCCCAGAGGTTTTGCTGCCTGAGAATTTGAGCATGCAGATCACAGCGTTTGGAGTCAAGAGTCTTAGTCTTTATCCTTTACTCCTACCTGACCGTAAAGCACGACTTTAGGCAATTCACTTGACTCTTTCAGACTCAACATCTACAAAGTTAAGAGAACCAATCCTTGTTTCCCTGTGGCTCTTAAAAAGTTTCCAAGAGTTAACAGGACACAGTAGGAACAATGCTCCCCAGGAAAGTGTTTAGTAAATGTCACCTGTGGCTTGATTTCCTCATGCCTACCCATCTTCATGTACATCTTTTAAGAAACCAAAGCTGTGTAAAATGGGTAATAACTCAATCACTAGACTTACATCTAGCGTAGCTTCAAGAGACAATTCCCTGAGCTGTGTCAGTTACCTTCCGACTTATTAAACGACAGAAGAAAGCTGCTAGCCTTCCCATGAGGAACACTGCTTCCCATCCTAAATCTCTATTCTGGAACTCCATGGAGGCAGTTTCTCAATAGGAGAAACAATACAAAAGTTCTCTCTGAGGGGCCTCATTTTGTGAGCGTTGCTCTCTGTGAGATCAAAGGGAACATATGTGATCAAGATCATTTCTTCCAGCACCATACCTCCTTTCAAAACTCCTCCTTTGGAAGCCAGCAAGTCCCTTATAATCTCTCTGGAAAGTCTTTTCCCTGAGAATAATCACCCTGGCAATGAGGCAGGGAAGAATACCAACCGTGTCCCAGGAAAGCCATGTCTGAGGCAGTCTTTTAATGCCAATTCTAGTACGCGATGGCTACTACGGAAGGAAAATATTGCCTGATACAGAAATCAGGCTCTGTGGTTGCAAAGCCTGAGTGGTCTGGCATCCAGGTAGGAAGCAACTTCAGGGACAATTCTTAACCGAGGTTACTTCTAATGTTCAACTGTAAGAGGAAAATATTGAAAATTAACTGAGTTTTACTGTATATTTAGATAATTATCTGAATAGAAGCAGATAGAAGCAGATGCTAAAATAGCTACTACCCTAAACACTAAAATTGAGAATATTTTCTGAAAAAATATATATTTATATGCCTTGTGGTCTCTTACTGTTCAACCTTTGTGATTTTTTTAGTGAAAACCTTGAGCAGACTATTTAATTAATAGTAAGGCCAGCAAAACTCACTATTTTTAAAAAAAGATGAGCACAGACCATTGATGTTGCACTAATTAGAATTCTAAAAATTTAATTAGTTATGTGTAATTCAGTAAATGCACTTTGACTGCATCAAGATAACTAACAACATCCCACAGAAAGATGTAAATCCGAAAGATGGGTTATATTTTATAGGCTTTGCTACAGGTAACATTTTCTCCATCTTCTGATGCTTCCGATTTTTTCTAGAAAACCAAAAACCAAACCTGTTGTCCTCGAGTCAATTCCAGCTCATAGCGACCCTACAGGACAGAGTAGAACTGCCCCAATGGGGTGCCCAAGGAGTGGCTGGTGGATTCAAACTGCTGACCTTTTGATTAGCAGCCTGAGCTCTTAACCACTGCACCACCAGGGCTCCATAGAAACACAGAAAGAAATTTTGTTACTGGGTTGTGTAGGCTCCTTTCAACTTTTAAAAATCTAATGTGAAGCAAAACTTAATTTTAAAGGCTATATCACCTCTTAACTTGAAAAGCATTAAAAGTACTCATTGTTGGACATATGAAAAGATACATATTTTTCAAAAGATAAATACTTTCAAACTATTAGAAATTATTAATTGACATTTTTCTTAAGTGTCAAGAAATAATTTTTTAATATTTTGGCCCTTTTAATAGAAGCTTTCAGGCCTCTATCCTGAGTCATTTAATTTCTGTTAACAGATCAGTCCTGGCTTCTTACTGGCATTTATTCTTGTGCCACCCACGTAGAACTCCAAATGTGGATCTGAGGACTGCTGAGCTATGAACACTCTATTTGTGTAATTCTGCCAGTGACCACCCTTAAACCTCAGAGGAATCAAAGGAAAGCAAAGATATGCTAAACCGTTAAACACACACACACAACCTTGAGGATACTCACAAGAATGTGAGTTCTTTTAGTCAAATCTGAGTCCTAAGGGTCAGGACCACCTATGTATCATTTTTAGTTGTTAGAGCTGCACAATCTGTGGCAAAGTTGTATATGCATATGGACCAGCCTGCCCAATGTGCCACACAAAATATCAAGACTAACCACAGCCTGAAAGAGGAAACCCTCCTTTGGTGCAAAGAGTAGGTGAATTGTGAGCCCTGGTCAAAATACCTTCTTTCTCCTTCCCCCTACTTAAATAAGATTGGGTGCATGTGTGTGTGTGTGTATGTGTGCTCGCTTTGTGCCTTAAATCAGAATGAAAAGACATGAGATAGTAGGGCTTCCCCACTCAGCAAGTATAGACTAGGCACACATTAAACAAAATGAATATATACTACTCTTTTGAACTTTAACTACTTGATCTTCTTGCCAACATCGCCAACACTAAAAGCTTTGTTTCATTTTTATTTCAATTTGTAATTTTAATTTTATTCAGTGTTCTGAATTAAAGTGAGGGTAACAGCGGTTAATTACAAGTTAATTTTGGCATAATCTGGAATAAATTAGATGAATTGCTTAGTCCACATAAACATATTGTAATCATAAATTGGAATTTTAGACTTAGAAGGCAGCTTTGAAATTACTTCTCATCCAAACCCTTTATTTTAGAGATAAAAAAATAAATGGTGATCCAGTGTGATTAAGTGACCAACTCAAGGTCATACAGCTAATTAGAAGCTAAGCAAGAACTAGGTTCCATGTTTCCTGCTTCCCCCTCCGGTGGTTTTTTGGTTTTTTGTTTGTTTTGTTTCTATTACACCTCCACTTTTGATTAGTCATAAGAAGAGGTAGCAATGGCCTGGATTAAACAAAACAACAAATAATCCTGCCATCCCCTTCACTTCTTCCTGGGCTCCACGAAAAGGGGTTGTTTTGTTTTGTTGTGCATTTGTTTAATTATTTCTATACCATGTTCAGCATTCTAAGGTAGTGTAGGTTTTCAGAAAAAAAATATGTTGAGTTAAATACACTGGATAATTGGGGAGATCAATTGATCTATTTTTTGAAGAACAGCAGCTTTTTAAAGTTAACTTTAATATTATGGATGGTCAAGGAAGGCTGCCAGCCAGGTGGAGAATGATGAAGGAAGCTGGTCTGGAATTTACGCTTCCTACTTCTATACCACAAACGATAAACCACAAGGAGCCGACAGAGACTTAACAGGAAAATATGCACAACAGTATTATTCACATCATGTGAATGAGCCATTCCTTTTTCTCATTATCCTTCCTAAGTTGCTAATGAATCATATTCTAACATTTGTAACTCTCTTTCTCACATTTGTTCATATACATGTTCACATATAACTTAAAACACCCTCCTATTTTTTAATGGTACAACTCCCCCTGAACTTATGAGGTTTCAAAGTAGCTTGCTAGTTAAAATTTTAGCCAAAGCAACATCATATATTATAAAGAGCACTTGAACTAAGAATTAGGAGACCTGGTTTCTAGTCCTGGACCTGCCAGTCATACGATATGTGACTTTGGACAAGTGCAAACCTACTGGCGAGTTCCCATCTTCCCTCCATTTTTAAAACCATGTGACTAGGTAAGCTTAATGAATTCACAATTGTTTCTTGAACACTACCTAGGATTAGACACGTGTTTATTATTCTAAAGAAGGTAGTTCCTCATTTGGGGAAAACAAACAACACACCATGTTATCACCATCATAAACAGAAGACTCAAAAGATTGTTAGGAACCAAGAGGAGGTGAGCAGGGGGCGGGGCTTTAATAAACCACCTGGGGACACAGAACCTACTTATAAAGAACATAAGTAACATGCGCATGCTAAAGCATTGTCCCTGCTAAAGATCTAGTTGGTGTCTCATTGGTTTTATTAGGGGAATGTTATTTAACAAGTACTACATTAGGTTATGCATTAAGCTCCTTAAGCATTCACAGAAGAGAGAAGAAACATGACCTAGATTTGAACTGGATTAGACTATCGTGAAACTGGAAGACCACAGCAAGATTAACTAGCCCAAGTATCTCCTTCAAACAGACAGGGCTGGCTTCATGAATGTGAATCCAGTACAGTCACACAGAGCCCTGTGCTCAGAAAGGCCCCACGATTGGGATTTATTGATCTGTGGCTGCTGTCTTGAAACTCTTAATTTTGTCTTTGAATCTGGATTTTGTGAGTGAAGACCAATGGAACAATGGAGTGTGCACCAGGATCTTGGAGCCTGACTCCCTCATGACCCCACCTCCTTGTCCCCAAGATGGATTCTCAGCTACCTGGTCCCCCAGCCCCTGGAGCCCCACACCTCATTCTATCTCCCCCTCCCCTGCCCCATGACGGCTCCCCACTTCTACCACTAGCAGAGCTCTGAACACAGCACAGGGAGAGCTGGGGTTAGGTACTTGGCCTCTGTAGCATCTCAGGACGGGGCATGGTGACAGCCATCCTGGGCTGACAGCACCACAGCACATCTGCTGGACAGCCAGCCAGAGGCTCTGTCTCAGCAGTGGCAAGCCTCTCCTCTATCCTCATCCAGATTCTGAGTATATTGCAGCCTGGAGGTTTAAAAATCCTTAGGGTCACCCATCTGTTGTGGGCTGGGGCTGCAGGCCCATGAGAAGGGGAGAAGCCCTGCTGGACACCCCTAGACATCCTCACCTTCAGCTTCAGCACGTAGCTTCAGTCCAGTGGGGGCTGGTGGGAAGGGGAGCCCAGGTTACCGTCGGGCTCAAACGCGCATGCCCGTGGACACGTGACAGGGTCTGCGCTCATCTGCAAGTATTCCCAGCTCTGGAGTTCCCTATGGCCGCTTCGTGCCTGAAAGATCCTCTCTTTCTCCTTCCACGCCACCCCCCCCCGAATTTGGCTTGCGTTTGTCTCGCGTTTGTCTCTTCTGGCTAGCTGGATGCAGGAAGTACAAATTGTGTAATTGCGATAGGTTAAATGCTCTGATATTTGCATTTGAAACTGGCATTGTAGAATATAAAGACGAACAGGAAAACTGATGCTAATAATTTAATATTTGAATTTTTCTTTACTTGGAACGACATTGAAGCCCCTGGGTGGTGCAAATGGTTAATAGGTTTGTCTGCTAGATGAAAGGTTAGCAGTTTAAGTCCACCCAGAGGCTCCTCAGAAGAAAGACCTGGCGATCTACTTCTGAAAAATGAGCCATTGAAAACCCTAGGGAGCACAATTCTACTCTGACACACTACATTAAATAGCAAATAAAAAACACTATGACAGGTCAAGAGATAGACCACGAAAGAAAGAAAAAAGCTTCACATGTACCTTTAACATCACTTTTTTGTGCTTTTAGAAACTAAGGGGCCCCAGATTTTTATTTTGCACTGGGCCCTGCAAGTAATGTATTCATCCTTGCAAACAGAAATAGAAATTCTGCCCTAAAAAAGCATACTGACCTGCAGTAATATTTAGGCTTTCCAAAAGTTAAAGAACTTCCAGCTACCCCTAATTTCCTGTTCCTCTTAAATTTGTTTCCTTGACCATTTCCTTGAAGACTTATCAAGCCTCCAAAAAACTTGAGTTTTAATATCTGATACTGGGCAGCAGTTGCTCCACAGTCACTTGCACACATTTTGTCAATCATTTTGAATCAAAACTATTCACTAAGTGCAATCTAAAGGCAGAAAGAGAGGCCCTACAGAATAAACAGCATCTGCTATACAATACGCTTAATTTGGCATAGCAGAGCCCCGTGCTCCTTGGTCTAGTATACGCCACTAGGTCTCATTGCTGAGAATGTACAATAACACTTGGAGCATGGGGAGAAACATATTGAAAGTGCACAGTAGTGACTGTTCAATATATTTTAAAGGAAAATATAGAGACAAATCCTATAACAAATCAATTATAAGCTAGATGGCATCAAGGGAGGTATGAACTTACAGTTTTTCACTCTGCTTTCTCCACTTGACCCTAAACTATCACTAAAGGTATGTAATATTATTTACTTATTATTTCCACTGTTGAATATTAGCTGTTCTGTTTTTGTGCACAAAACTCTTCTGTAGGGTTATTTCCTTAGAATAGATTCCCAGAAGTACAATCATGATATTGGTAAAGACTATTGATAACTATTTTCAAACAGCTTTCAATAAATATTACAGAAGTTTCTACCCCTACAAACTTGAGCGTTTCACAGCATCTTTTATAACACTTAGATTTATCATTTAATTAATCATTTTCCAATTCAAAAAGTAATAAATCATGCCTTGTTGTTGTTTTGATTGCATTGCTTTGATTACTAATAGGACTGAATATTTATTGGTCATTTTAATACCTCTTTAGCTGACTGCCTTTTTATATCCTTTTACAACAATGAATAGACTAAGATGGCAAAGATGGACAACATTAGCCTGGGGCTTAAATTTGACCAGCTTAGCAACGACATCAAAAAAAACTTCTCATTCCTAAACTGACTATCACTGGCCCAGATAGGAAAAGATACACACTCTTGAATCAATCACCTAAGGGACAGTGAAAGTTAAGGGATGGAATAGTAGCTTTATTTATAAGGCCTAGTTCACAAATGGCCAAGCCAGGGGACAGAGTCAGCTCCAGCTGAGCTGGGAACAGCAAACATCATTGTCATAAGGTCCTGAACAGGACTGAAGAAAACTAGACAGACTCCTAACTTTAGACATCATGGCACACAGCATTCAGTGTATTTCCATTGAGACTTTAATTTGGTGTAAACGCTCCTGGGCTAAAGGGAATTGGAGAACAAATAATCACATGGTGACCATTTGTATAAGGCAAAATGTACTTGCAGGTAATCAATTATCAAGTACATAATGTCCCACAGACAAAAACTAATACTCCCTTTTAGAACTAGGTATCTGCTAAAAGCAATATTGGACTATATCTGTTGTACACAGTATTTTATGAAAACATCAAGTTGTATCCTTAATGCATGCCCAAACAGACCTTTCCTTGACGTATCAGCCGTTATTATCTTTTCCTCTGAGTGAAATTTGTCTGGAGTGAAATAGAACAATAAAAAGCTTTGTAAAAAAAAAAATAATAATGGAAAAGTATCTCTTTTAAGAGATACACTTTCAACTTATCCGGTTCGGGTAGATGTATACCATGAGCAAGTTGATTGAAAGGAATTTTGAAATCTTGATGTTCAACAATGCAGGGAAGTATACCATAAAGGACTTCTCTGAAAGTGTAAACAAAAAGAATGTGTTGCATAAGATTACCTCTTAGTTGTTTGGTCTTCTTAATCATACTCTTTTCCACTTATGTTTTGATCACAAAGAGACCAAGTATCATGAAGCTTCAATTCAGTTACTTATATCAGCCCTTAAGTGTGTTAGTATTATAGTCTTCCTTCTTTATTTTTCACAGCCCCTTTCATTCCTACAAAAAAATAAATTATTTCTGTTAGACGCTGTCGAGTTGGTTCTGACTCATAGTGACCCTGTGTACAACAGAACACCATCCTCACAATCATTGTTATGTTTGAATCCATTGTTAAAGCTCCGGTGTCAGTCCATCTCGTTGAGAGATTCCTCTTTTTTCCTGACCCTCTGTTTTACCTTGTCCTTCTCTAGGGACTGGTCTCTCCTGATAACATGTCCAAACTATGTGAGGCAAAGTCTCGTCATCTTCACTTCTAAGGAGCATTCTGGCTGTACTTCTTCGAAGATAGATTTGTTTGTTCTTCTGACAGTCCATGGTATATTCAATATTCTTTGCCAACACTGTAATTCAAATGCGTCAATTCTTCTTCGGTCTTCCTTATAATTATTTCAAAAAGTGGGGGTAGGGAAAGAGGCACGAAGAGACTAAGTAACTTGTCTAAAGTCACACAGACAATCACTAACAGAGCCCGAAACCCAAAACCCTGTTTCCTCTAGTCTAATTTACTAAATCCCTCCAACAAGCATCATAACCTCAGCAGCTGGATTTTTATGGGTGTGCATTCCAATGGCTAGAAATCAGGAGAACTGGAAATGCCACGAGCAAGTGCTAAATATGAACTAGTGAGCACCCAGAGCTGAACTCAAATCCCTACTCTAAACACTCTGTAGTCAATCCATTTTTCACATATTTTCCTGAGTTCTCTTGGATATTATTATAGCTCTTGAAAGAGAGTTGGTTGGAAAGCTTGGCATCAACTGTGCAAATAAAATGAAATGAATAAGTTTTTCTTTTAAGAGAGTTTATTTCTTCAGAACATCGGTTCAGAAGCTGTGGAAGCAGCCGTGTTTAATTAAACAAATGCTAAGAAACCTCATGTTTTCAGTGGAACAGACGTGGTTTCTGCCATCTGTCTTTTTGCAATTGTAGAGTCTCCACATAGTAAATGTGGTAGAAAGAAATCATAATTGGTTTCTTCCTTAACAAACATTTTTCAAGAAAATTGTCATCGTCTTAACTACTGTCAGAATTAGCAAAATATGACAAAGTAGATATAAAAGAAGTAGAATTTCCAAGCAGGTTTTTAAAAAGTTCCTGATTTCTATGATACGCTGTCCATTTCTTTATTCAAAACACATATATTTGCCACTCATTCTAAAATGAACAACATTAAAAACTGGGAGCTTTTAGGCAGATGGATGAACACATGTTCCTTGATTTTGAAGATAGCAGAGTACCTAGAAGTGCCTTGAAAACCTATAGTTAAGAAAAATGCAGAAAAACGAGATGCCACATTGCTATGATGCAATATAAAACAAGTCGAGAATCAGCAAGATGACAGAAATCATTTGTCTTATTGGATAAATCACTAAATATGTGCAGCTCTCTTTTTATTTGCAGAGTTGAAATGATAATGTTACTCACATTCAAAAAGACATTTTATGGTAACTAAGAAGAGGATTTGAAAAGCAAACACTTAGTAGCAGTATTACAGTCATTTCAGTTTCTCACCTCTAAAATTATTTGCAATGTAGAATCAAATTAATTTCACTCCCCAAATATCTCTTGAGTCTCCGTTTTTCTCTTCACTCCCATTGTCACTATCCTAATCTAAACTGGCATGATCTCATGTCTGCAACAGTCTCCCAACTCATTACCTCTGCCTCTCCTCTTACTAAGGGCTGACTTTAGAGACTCAGTCCTGGAAGATTTTGGTTCCCTCTCCCAAACCCATAAGCAATTCAATATATTTTTTTTTAATGTTTCAAAAGTATTTTAGCATGTGGCTCTGGAAAATAGCTTGCTGTTTTCTGGTTTTCAAAGTAGGTAGGTGGCTTGTTATATTTATATAATACTATGGTTTGATATAGAAGTACCTCTTTGTTTGGGTGCTCTGCATTCCTGATCATGTTAATCAGAATCTGCAACTAAGTTCTGATGGATTGAAAAAAAAAAAGCCATACAGGTCATGTTTTCATATTCATGAATCTTAATTAAAACTTCAAGCCTAAGAATCACTGTGCACAGTATAACAAAAATGCTACGGCGTTTTAAATTTTTGCAAGAGAAAATGCTTTCAAGAAGCACGCATCTATTGTTTTTGCCTGCTCAGCACCCAGTAACCGTTCTTCTTTGGGAACCAGGCCTCACCCATTGGATATGCTCTTGAGAGAATTTAAATCACAGAAATGATCACTGATCCCAGCTAAGTCGATCAGAAGTTCTTTTCCTGCAATCTGAATCTCAGGCAAGTAACAAAAACTAAAAATTTCGAGTTTATTCATCCTGATGGCAATGCCCTCAAGAACTTCACTGGTTTCTGCTACTTATATTCCTGGAGCTATTCTAATTCCTATCCTTCCGGAGACCAGGACTCTGGCTTTGAGAACAATATCCTTCTAGTAATTCCTTTTTTTTGTTTAAGTTAGCCAGAGGTTATTTCCGTTTGTTGTTTGCAACCAAAGAACCCTACTTAGTACAGATTTCACACCTCTTTGATTTAAATACTATTTATAATACCTAAATAGCGTCGTTGTTGTTGTCGTTAAGTGTCATCAAGTGGTTTTCGACTCATAGTGACCCCATGTGACAGGGTGGAACTGTTCCATAGGGTTTTCTAGGCTGTAATCTTTATGGGAGCAGATGGCCAGGTCCTTCTCTTGCAAAGCTGTTGGGTGGATTTGAAGCCCCAACCTTTCAGTTAGCAGCTGAGTGCTTAACTGTTGCACTACCAGGGCTGTCACCTTAATTTCACAGCAAAGAAAATTTTAGAATAATACAATTAATTAAGAAGGAATAATCCACAATGCATATAGTTCTGGTCATGTCTTTTTTTAGTGTCCTCTCAGATAGAAGATGGTGCTAAGAATATTCTAATTTTTTCCTGCCATCCAACACACACACACCATTTGAGAAGCCATTGAACGTGTTATTAGTTCAAAGTGTGGTAGCTCAAACACACGTTTCTCACTGATGCTAAACGCAGCTACAGCTGAGGATTTTAGTCCAGTCTCCAGTGGTTCCAGTGTACTGAAATTTCTTCTTCCAACTTTCCTCTTAACTGAGAGGCTGAATGCATCCTGCCAGCCACTACAGAGCCTTCAATGGAGTAGGACAGGAGAGATTTGGGGTTGACCAAGCAGTGGCCATGTCCAGTTCAGTTGTCTCCCAATCAACCTGCTCTTCATGATCTCCTGAGAAACAAAGTACCTTTAGATTTACTGGAGACTTTCAAGTAAATGTTTTATTTTCCAGCTTCTCTGTAATATCAAACTTTATCTATAAAATATTGAGACCTTGCATGGAAGCTCCATAGACACATCTAAACTTCCTGAGGGACTGAATTGCTAAGCTGAGGGCTGTGGGGACCATGGTCTTGGGGAACATCTAGCTCAATTGGCCTAACATAGTTTATAAAGAAAATATTCTGCATTCTACTTTGGTGAGTAGTGTCTGGGGTCTTAAAAGCCTATGAGTGGTCATCTAAGATACTCCACTGGTCTCAGCCCTTTGGGAGCAAGGGAGAATGAAGAAAACAAGATACAAGCAAAAGATTAGTCCAAAGGACTAATGGATCACAACTACCATGGTCTCCACCAGACTAAGTCCAGTACAACTAGATGGTGCTTGGCTACCACCACTGACTGCTCTGACAGGGATCACAACAGAGGGTCCCAGACGGAGCTGGAGAAAAATGTAGAACAAAATTCTAACTCACAAAAAAACACCAGACTTACTGGTCTGACAGACTGAAGAAACACCAAGAGTATGGCCCCCAGACACCCCTTTAGCTCAGTAATGAAGTCACTCCCGTGGTTCACCCTTCAGCCAAAGATTAGACAGGCCCATAAAACAAAAATGAGACTAAAGGGGCACAGCAGCCCAGGGGCAAGGACTAAAAGGCAGGAGGAGACAGGAAAGCTGGCAATAGGAAACCTAAGGTTGAGAAGGGAGAGTGTTGACATGTCGTGGGGTTGTTAACCAATGTCATAAAACACTATGTGTACTGTTTAATGAGAAACTAGTTCTGTAAACCTTCATCTAAAGTACAGTTTCTTAAAAAAAAATTGAGACCTTGAAAAATAAGCAATAGCAAAATGCACAGATCCAAAAGAATATTAAAGGAGACATCTCAAGATGCAACACATTTATGTCAGTGGTGCAAAATATATTTTTGGAAACCTCTTTTAGAATTAGGTAATCTTGTTATTGTTTTGACCATCAAAAGACCTAGTGCCAGATGATTGCTTTTGTGTGTCTAAAAATCAGGTCTATTCCTAAAGAATGAAAATATGAACATTTTCCAAATAATAGGCAAAGTTTCAGAGGAATGCATATAGTAAGATATCATTTTGAACAACAAAGACAAACGTGTTCAATACACACTTCTTCCCACATTAGTGTAGAAGTGTTTGCAGTCCCAAAAAGCTATTATTAAAATGAAGGTTCATCTTACAATCATTGGCAACATAGAAGTAAAAAATATTATAGCTAACCCAAATGTCCCTAAGTCTTCCATCCTATTTTAATATCCCTTTCCTTTAATATCTAAATCCAATGGCTCAAATTTCCATCCAATTTCTGTCATATCTAATCTCCTAGGATTCACAAAATGTCCTAGGATTCCTTAGAGGCCCTATCATCATCTCTGGATCCAAATACCTGCTCCAGCTAAACTCTTGATCTACATTCTTCATGTCACCTTCCTTTCCTGCACTGCTCCAGATGAATGACCATTAGGCTTCTTCATTTCCCAAATATCATTAACCTAAGGCTTTAAGGACAGTCATAATTTTACTAGAATTTGAGGAAAACGGAGACATGTTACATGTCAGCATAGAATAGTAAACTCGAAATAGAATTTTTTATATCTTAAAGGTTCTTACCCATCCCAGCCCTGTGAAATTTCTCAATGGTAGTTTTCCTCCCTGAACCCCACTTTCCACCATATTTGGGGGATCTATTTCCTCTTGATGCATACATCTCTTTCCCATTTCCTCCTCTTCAGATCTAAGAGGGCTTCTCAGACCCTCTTTTCCCAGATGCTAAAGAGAAGTCAAGTTTTACAATATATATTATGGAGAATAATCAGCTCTTTAAAAAGGCCATGATTTCAGTCAACATTTACTCTGAAGCAAAGATGAGAAGGTAAGCGAGGGGGCAGGGAGACTATATTACTGGAAACAGAACAAACAGAACAGAAATAATGAGAATGTTGACACACTGTGAAAAATGTAACCAATGTCACTGAACAATTTGTATAGAAATTGTTAAATGGGAACCTAATTTTCTGTGTAAACGTTCACCAAAAAACACAATTAAAGTATATACTTAAGTCGTGATCTACTTTGAAACAACTATGAGATGGGAGTGTGAGTGGAGTACAGAGATGGAATAAGTTTGAACATATGTTGATAATCACTGACACTCAGTGATGAAACCATTATACTAATCATTCTACTTTTATAGATGTAATAATAAAAAGTTTTTAAAAAGACAAATAGATACCACTTGTGGGGTGAATGTGAGTATGAGTTGTTTTTTCTATTTGAATATGAGATGTTGTTTCTATTTTCGAAGTCAGTAAAAGTCTATGCCGCAACTCTTACAAAAGGTGAGGAGAAGTTGTGTAGAAGCAGTTACTGAGACTCACCAACCTATCACCTGACCTAAGGATTTTGGGACACAAGACAGCAGCAACCTCCAGCCTGTCCACAATGAGCTTCTCAGCACCCACAATGAACGAATTCTTTAAAATCAATCTATCTATCTATCCATCCATCTATCTATATCACCAGTTCTGTTTCTCTAAAGAACCCTAACTAAGACACTGACTACTCCCAGTTTTTAAAAGGGTAGTTTCATAAAATATATAACTTCATAAACACCCTGATCTCTCTCTCTCTCTTCTCTTCCCTGTACCCTGGAATACTTGTCTCTTTTCCTTTCCCTCACATTTACCTGCTAACTCCTATTTGTATTTCCTATCTCACTTCCTTTGGAAGGCGCTACTTCTTAGACTAACTTAAGCTCTCCTGTTTTGTGGTCCCATAAACCCAAAACGCACCGCTGCTGAGTCGATTCCGACTCGTAATGACCCTATAGGACAAAGTAGAACTGACCCATAGGGTTTCCAAGGAGTGACTGGTGGATTTGAACTGCCGACCTTTTGATTAGCCGCCAGGCTCTTAACCACTGCGCCATCAGAGTCCCTGTGGCCCCATGGCACCCTTTATTTCTCATTTTCAACACTCATCATACATTTTATTTTGTTTAATGTCTTACATCGTAGATTGTATGCTCCACAAGGACAGACACAAACTGTCTTTTTCTTGACAATAGCCAGTATATAGAAGGCATTCAATAAATATTTGTTGAATAAATGATTAAATGATTTATTAAATAAAACTGGGTAAAAGCACTAGCTTACTGCCTGGTAAATAACAATCAATAAATATGTCTTGGGAGAAGAAAGGAATACAGAAGTGGAGGTTTAGAATCAGTTTCATTGAGGTGGAAAGGCATTCATGCTGGGTAACACTTACCCTTTCAGTAAAGTGAGAAGTTTGGAAAACAGTGAGTAAATAGCAATCAATTAAAAAAATATATATATCACATACAAACAAACGGTGATTATTTTCAGATCTGTTATGTCTTCTTTCAATCATCATTGCAGTCATGCTTGACTTATTTGGACTTAAAGGTCTATCAGTTCCTCCATCTTTTAATATGATTATTATATTTAATGCAGGAACAAAGGGCACTGATACAGTATGTTATTGTAAGATAAAACCTATTCTTTTTTATGTGTTAATTCTGTGAAAGAATGAGCCAAATCTTCTTTTGTGATTTACCTGTCTGTGCATTTGTGTGTATGTGTTTGTATGGCTTTTGGTGAAAATAACAAACTCCTTGGACTGGTGTTGAGAATATTATGTATAGTCCAAAAGAAACATCAGAATAGCCTCCTTATTTTTTTTTTCCTTAGAATGATTGAGTTGTCAAGGTTTTCTCTAGTAATTTTCTAATATTCCCTCTACCATCACAGCAGGACTGATTTTTTATCCCGAACTCAGAAAAAGCATTAGGCCTAGCCTTGAAATGAAGGTTTTCATAATATTTAATCTTTCTTTTTCTTCCTTTGCTGCAGCTTAAGTCCCATTACTCCTGGTCCTGTCCTTGTTGACTAATGAGGATAATTGGTCCCTTTCCTCCTGAAAACATCCTTTTATGTATTTTGGAGAGTTATTAGGGCCGTTTTCAGTCCTCTCTTCTCTAGGCAGAACAGGCCTGATTCTCTTAACCTTTCCTCACAGAGTTGATTTTCCAAACCTTTGATCATTTTTGTTCTTCCCCTCTGAACTCTCTCCAATTTGTCTGTCTCTTTCAAAACGTGGTGCCCAGGAGAGAATTCAATCCTTTGGTTGAATCTTAACCAATATGGTATTAACCTGGCCAGTGCTTTAGTGAGTATGTGATAGAATCTTAGATATTATTTATCCAAATTCTAGTAGGAGAGTTCCTTTTATTTTTTTAAAAACAAATAGCAATAAAGAATTTTAATTTGACACTGGTATTCTTAAATAATCCACATGATAATATGCCACAGTATTTAAAAAGCATCAAAATATCAATCAAAAGTGAACTACTTGAGTTGAAGCTATAGGACAGCATTTTTAGAGTGGATGAGCTTCCCAAAGGAAATTAAATAGAACTTTTCAAAACCAAAGAAAGATTTCCACACCATTCTACATGGTTCTCCTCTGTTGTATAGGGTCTAATGTTTGTAAAAGGATTTATTGTATGTTTATGTTGCCTTGAAAATCTCCTGGGAATAAACTTTCAAGCAATGAAGATTAATCTAGGGCTGATCTTACTGACTTGCATCTCAGTTTAACATTATAGTAGTTACCAAAAACTACAGTCCATTGAGTAGTAGGAGAAGAGAAACTTGAGGAAAGATTAAGGAATGGTTTAGAGAAGGCTATGTTTTACATATTTTACACCATTAAGACCAACTGTGAAAAATACAATCAGACATCAGTCTTAACTTTTGCAGGATTTAAACTCTAGCACATGAGACAAAACCAAGAAACATGAAATAGTAGAAAAGCATGTTAATGCTTCACTGTGTCGTACTAAGTATGAATGAAACGATAACTTAGAGAAGGGCGAGATCAGTGTGGGCTTGAGGAATAAAGAAGAGATGACTTCATAGAAGAGATGGAGCTTAAAATGAGCCTTGGAAAATAGGCAGCAGAAAAGAAAGGCAGGATGGATAATCCAGACAGAGAGAAGAAGAGGAACAAAGGCAGGAAGAGGAAAATGAGTGTGATGGGTCCAGGCGACAAAGAGGAAACTAGCTTGGCTGGAATAGGGAAATGGGTTGAGGGATTTTGGGAAATAAGGTGGACTATTCCTATGAGCAGTTTGAAAGCCAGGCAGGCACGTGTGAATTCAATGTGGTGGACAACTGGGGGCAGCTAAAGGATTGACGAAAGTTACTATTTGGGAAGATTAGTCCGGTGGCAGCCTTCTGGGTGGATTGGGCAACGGGGACGGGGCAGTGCTAAAGCAAACGGAACACCTGTGAGTGTTCCATCCATCACCGAACACTTTGGGCTGTCAGACATGTCCTTTTAAATATCTGAGCCCAATTATTCTCCTTTTGCTATACTGCTAGGTGACTTTCATACAAGTCAAAGAAATACTGAGTTAAACATTTGAGTCTTGATCCATCAGCACATGTATTTGAAGCACATTAGAGACCCAGATAGACCGTTTAAATGTGGATACTAGTAGAGAGATTCAACTTCTTCAACTTTAAACATTTCACTCTGATACACTCTTTCTTTGAAGGGGGGTGGGAAAGAAAGACTAAGAGAGAAAAAAACGGAATAAGCATGACCACCAGATGTCACTGTTGCTAGGCTACCTCAAGGTTACATACAAATAGTTATCAGAGGGCTCGAAATGAACTTCCGAGTTTTCAGTTCAAAAGAAAAATTTTAAATCTGTAATACTTAGAGCCAAAATGTTCCCCAGCCAAGCTCTCCTCCATATTAAATTTCTGCTCGGAAGGCGAAGTCAGGTTACCAGTCCAAAGGCATTGTTATAATTTCTAAAACAAGCAGGTGGCAATTGCTGCATTCTTATTATTTTTAATGTAGCGTCTTTACTTGCTACTGGAGACACTGAGGTGTGTGTAGGGCTGGACTGTTGCAGTTTACCCAGACATACTGACTTGGGGGATTAGTTCTTTATTAAGTGATTCCTTAAAAATGTTAATCATTTAGTATATGACTTACAGTTTTCAATTTAGTGCCATGTGTCCCAGGTCTATTGCTAAAGAAAAATTCCATAATTCCCTGTGTTACTATTTCATAATTAACTTTTAATACACTGTATAATTTGGAAAGCCAAAGTATGCTTTCTAGTATATTTATACAGTCCTCATTACTGAGTCATTGAAGATATTTTGGATATTTTAATTATTTTAGATGTTTAGGATATAACTTATGAGCTGAGCATAGCATTCTATAGCATGCTTTGTGTACCTAATAAGGATTCTTCAGTAGCACTGTATTTACTTCTTGTAAATAGATACTATATAAAATAACTTATAAATATTTAATGAACATTCCCTATATTCACTGAAATGTATCTAATCGAAATTCTTGTTTGTTTTTTCCCCCCTAAAACATTTCTCAAAGATACTATTTAAATTAAGATGGTGGGAAGCTCACTACACACTAATGTAGAAGCAAGGATTTCATAAGCCTGCAATCTTAAGCATCTGGATTTTTTCCCCATCTCCTGTTTTCCGACGGTAGCAGAAGCATAAGGTTCTAGTTCCTATTTCAATTTCTGACTGTAACTCTATAAAGAAGCTAATGATGGAGACATCACAAAGTGTAGTTTTATTGAATTCAAGAGATTAAAGAAAAGGATGCACAGTTGTTATTGAAGCTCATGAGAGAAGGTATATATTTCTTATTGGGAAGTCTTCTTTAACTTATGCATGCTTCTAAATTGGTTTCTTTTTCCTGAACTCTGGAAAGCATATGTGGCCGGGTGTTTGTGTCTTACAAGAGAGATTGGCTTTCTTCCAGGCATCTACATCTCAGGAGAATTTCTTGGTCACCTCCTCAGCGGAAGTCCTCAGAACACAAAACCAGAGAGACTCCTCCCACACAATGATTTCAGCACATCAGACATTCTAGATTCAGGGCAATGTAGGGAATTCAGAAGACTATGAGGGTGGAGACCTTCAAGACTGAGACAGGGTAGACAGTTCAGCAGTGGGCAAGCGGCCAGCTTTGGGAAGGCACCAGGGAAATACAAGGGGAGGATGTTCTTTCTCCCCCCCCCCCCTCGTCCCCTTTGAAGAAAACTCTTTTCTTTCCGTCTAACTGAAACCACCACAAGGGACAAAGTTAGGATGACGGATTTTTTGAGCAATATCCATGCAACATGGAATTGAAGAAGCAGAAAAGTTCATCTCTATACATGTCTAGAAGATGTGGAAAAGAAGGCTTTTTTTCATCAATGTCTATTTTAAATGCCTTACAGAAATTTATTTATCTAAAATAACGTACACTGTGGTGGGTTCTTGTGTTGTCTGTTAATATTCAGATTTTCATACATTGGTTTAATTTCAAAGAATGAACACACATTTCTCTTTATAAGTAAAAACGGAAATATAAAAAGAAAGAAATATCTATACTGGCAGAATAAAATGAGACGCACACTGCCAGGAACAATATGAATAACTTTTTAAGTACTTTTGATACTAAAGGAAAAATGAAAGAATAATTGTCATGAATGTAAGTTAGAGATGTATAAATCTCAAACTGAGGTCATAACCATTCAGTTATGTTCTTCAATTGTTCTGTAAAAACAAGCCAGAAAGCTTATGCAATCTGAAAAAAACTGATATTTTGGAATCCATAGAAGTTAAAATGTTTACTGACAAGGAAATTTACGTATTTTCCATTAGGAATCATGTTTTGGGAGTTCAATAATTCATTTGTAGAATACTTCAGAGCAACCCCCACCCCTCTGAAAAAAAGGCTAGTATTCTCTGTTCTATCAGAAGCCATGCAAAAATTTTCTAATTTATATGATGCAATAATATTTGCATTTCCACTTAAGATCAAAATGTGGTAACAATAGAAAATCAGACACTTGGCAGAAATCCCAGGTTTAAGCTTTATGAAAAAGAGGAGCTTTTTAATCATTGGTAACTTGGCAAAAATAAACTTTGTGTTTAGTTTTATGAAAATGTCCTATTCAAATTAATTGTTAGTTATTGGTAGTGAAGTGTGATGGAATGTTTTAGTCTGAACTAAAATTTAATAGTTGAGATGGAAAGCTCAGGTTAAGGGAAAAAAAAATGCAATTAAAACTCTGGGCCAACTGTCCCAGGAGATATGTGTCCTACATGATGACTCGTCCTAAGTTCACTTTGGAAATGCTGTCTCTCCGGATGCTCCCACACTCCAACATGGGACCCATGCCAGTTGTATACCACATCCTGAGTAAAGAGAAGGGATGTGAAATCGAGAGCTTGACTTTCACAAAGCCAAACCCTGCACAGTCAATGGGAGGAGAAAGGAGTTTGTGATTACACAGGGCATATTTCATAAACTGTTTCATGGTATTTTAAATACATTTAAAATACATTAATTCCTACACTTACATCTGTTTACCCTGTCAGGCCACCCAGAGGTGCCTCAGAAGAAAGACCTGGCAATCTACTTCCAAAAAATCAGCCACTGAAAACCCTATAATGGGGTCACCATGAGTTGGAATCAACTAGAAGGCAACTGGAATCCTGTCACGTGTTACTATTTAAGGGTGTGCAGGTGTTCCCTATGGAAAGGCATCCAAACAAGGGAGCTCAAGTGGCAGCAGGCTATGCATGCTGGACAGGGACTATTTTTCTAATCCTGACAAGTCACCATTTGTGCCTTCCATCCTGTAACCTGTCCTCTATCCTTTCTTTCCGATTAGTATCAATGCACCTAAAAAGAAGAAGCCACATTTTATATTTCTTTGTGTCAACTACAGCTGTTCATTTTCCTCCAAAAATAAGTGAATAACTCAACAACTTTTAGATTTAGGGAAAATGGATATTTAGAGAGGATATTTTTAGACTCTGCCTTCCCTTGTAAATTCAGGAGGCTAGCACAAAGGCAATTATCACAGAGGCAAAAAAGAGCCAGGCTTTGAGTACTCAAAGGGGTAGGGGGTGTGCTGTGAGGAGCTGGAATGCCTGAATAACCACACAAATGTCTTCCCCACTGGCTTGCATTAACAATTAAAGATCCATCCTCTCTTTGAGTTTAAGCACTTGGCTGCTAACCAAAAGGTCGGCGGTTCAAGCCCAGTAGCCACTCCGTGTGATAAAGATGTGACAGTTTTCTTCCATAAAGATCACAGCCTTGAAAACCTCTTTGGAAGAGTTCCACTCTGTCTCGTGGGGTCGCTATGAGTCAGAATCGACTCAATGGCAGTGGGGTTTTTTGGTTTTGTTCTCTTTGAGTTAAGGCATAAATTCTCAACAGAGGCAATATCGCCCCAACAGGGATGAGCTTGGTTCTTGGGGGCAAAAAAAAATCTTATCTTACTCTCTGTATAAAGCACAGATACACATATGTAAACAGATACACAGCCTGTTTATTTCATGGACGGTGGTTAGGAAAAAATATTTGGAAAGGCACTATGGGAGGGCAATAAAGACGAAAAGCTTGAGAAACACTGGGTTAAGGCATATTCTGCAGTTAAGCTTTGTCAAAATTACGCTAGCAGGGACAAAGAAACAATCAACCAACAATTACTGAGCAGCAATGTGCAGAGTTCTATATTAGCTATTATAAGAGAACCAACCCTTTTGCCGTCGAGTTGTTTCTGACTCATAGAGACCCTATAGGACAAAGTAGAACTGCCGCATATGGTTTCCAAGGAGCAGCTGGTGGATTCGAACTGCTGACCTTTTGGTTGGCAGCGGAGCTCTTAACCACTGCACCACCAGGGCTCCGTAAGAGTACCAAAGGGGTACAAAATTTGGTTTCTTCTTTTAAAGTGTATATGTTGTTGCTGTTGTTAGGTGCTGTTGAGTCGCTTCTGACTCATAGCGACCCTATGTACAACAGAACAAAACACTGCCTGGTCCTGCACCATCCTCGCGATCATTGTTATGCTTGAGCCCATTGTTGCAGCCACTGGGTCAATCCATCTCCTTAAGGGTCTTCCTCTTTTTCAGTGACTCTCTACTTTACCAAGCATGATGTCCTTCTCCAGGGACTGATCCCTCCTGATAACATGTCCGAAGTATGTGAGACATAGTCTCGTCATCCTTGCTTCTAAGGAGCATTCTGGTCGCACCTCTTCCAAGACAGATTTGTTCATTCTTTTGGAAATACGTGGTATATTCAATATTCTTCGCCAACACAATTCGAAGACATCAATTCTTCGGTCTTCCTTATTCATTGTCCAGCTTTCCCATGCGTGTGAGACGATTGAAAGCACCGTGGCTTGGGTCAGGTGCATCTTAGTCTTCAAGGCGACATCTTTACTTTTTAACACTTTAAAGAGGTCTTTTGCAGCAGATTTGCCCAATGCAATGTGTCTTTTGATTCCTTGATTGCTGCTTCCCTGGATGTTGATTGTGGATCCAAGTAAAATGAAATCCTTGAGAAATTCAATCTTTCCTCCATTTATCATGATGTTGCTTATTGTTCCAGTTGTGAGAATTTTTGTTTTCTTTATGCTGAGGCACAGTACATACTGAAGGCTGCAGTCTTTGATCTTCATCAGAAAGTGCTTCAAGTCCTCTTCACTTGCAGCAAGCAAGGTTGGGTCATCTGCATATCACAGGTTGTTAATGAGTCTTCTTCTAATCCTGATGCTCTGTTCTTCATATAGTCCAGCTTCTCGGATTATTTGCTCAGCATACAGACTGAGTAGGTATGGTGAAAGTATACAACCCTGACACACACCTTTCCTGACTTTAAACCACGCAGTTTCCCCTTGTTCTGTTCGAATGACTACTTCTTCTTGGTCTATGTACAGGTTCTCATGAGCACAATTAAGTGTTCTGGAATTCTCATTCTTTGAAATGTTATCCATAATTTGTTATGATCCACACAGTCGAGTGCCTTTGCATAATCAATAAAACACAGGTAAATATCTTTCTGGTATTCTCTGCTTTCAGCCAGCATCCATCTGACATCACCAATGACATCCTTGCTTCCACATCCTCTTCTGAATCCAGCTTGAGTGTCTGGCAGTTCCCTGTCGATATACTGCTGCAACTGCTTTTGAATGATCTTGCGTGTGATATTAATGATATTGTTCGATAAATTCCGCATTCAGTTGGATCACCTTTCTTGGGAATAGGCATAAATATGGCTCTCTTCCAGTCAGTTGGCCAGGTAGCTGTCTTCCAAATTTCTTGGCATAAATGAGTGAGCACTCCCAGCACTGCATCCTTTTGTTGAAACATCTCAATTGGTATTCTGTCTATTCCTGGATACTTGTTCTTCACCAATGCCTTCAGTGCAGCTTGGACTTCTTCCTTCAGTACCATCGGTTCCTGATCGTATACCACCTCCTGAAATGGTTGAACATCGACCAATTCTTTTTGGTATAGTGACTCTAAAATGTATATAGATGAGTTGAAAAGAGAGAATTTAGTACATGACAAATAGATGCTGATAATGATATCAACATCTAAATATATAAAGAACTATTTAAAATATTTTTAATAATGTAAAACTTTGTGAGAAGGGACTAATAATGGTACAAACAATAAGGGCAAGAGTTGTTGTTAGTTGCTGTCAAGTCAGCTCATTGCAATCCCGTGTGCAACAGAATGAATTGATGCCCAGTCCGGTGCCACCATTATGATTGTTGGTATACTCGAGTCCATTGTTGCAGCCACAGTGTATTTTGAGTGGCTTCCAACCTGGGGGATTCATCTTTCAGGACTATATCAGACAATATTAGGAAGGGCAAGGTAGCTCAAAGGAAAGAAAGATCAAGGTGGTGGTCAGGGAGGATTTCATATAGCAAATGGGATTTGAACTGGGCCCTAAAATATGGAAGGGGTTTGATTCAGAAGAAAAGAGTCAGGAAAGCGTTCCAAATGAGAAAGTGGCTTCGGGACTGAGGACAGGCATCCGAATGCAGGAGTCAAACTCTCAAGCACAGAAGGAAAGTCAAGTCTCAGGGGATCTAGGAGAGAGTTTAGAGACCTGTGCTGAGTTCTAGCCAGTTGGAAGGTCATACGTGTGGTCCAGTGCCTTCTCCTGATTCCAAGCTTCTGGAAAAAATGAGTTGAGAGACTGGAAGTACAGGCATCCTTTCAAAGGCCTTAGACCACTGTAACCATGGGAAGTTGAACTGTTTACTAGATTACACAAAGTTGAGCTGTAGTCACTGAAACATTTCAACTGAGGATGGATGTAAACACTGCCAGGAAAACTCTCCAGAGGCCAAATGGGCCCTGACAACTCATGGGGTGGGATAAGGGGAATGATGCAGAGCATGCCAGACCGGCAACCTGAATACCTAATCTCAGAAGGGGGAGCTGCTTCCAGGAGACACATAGGGTGGCAGCTACTACAGTCACTGAGGAGGGCCAGGAAGGACCAGTGGGATGCAGCAGGGGGAATGAACTGTATCCCAGGAAATAAATTAGGGGATGACCCGGTGTCAAATGTCATTGTTATTTGCACCCTCAAGGCTTAAGGAAAAGGATGCAGAAAACTTGATCTGGCTCCAGGTTACAAGGTGGGTTGGAGCAGGAAAGCGCTAAAAGTTAAGAAGGTGAAGTTACTATTGTGACACAGTGACATAAAGAAAAGAGACAGTAGGACATCATTACTAATTCTGTAGGTATATCAGTTAGCTATTGCTATATAACAAACCACCCCCAAAACACAGTGGCTTAAAACAACAACTATGTATTATTTCTTATAAGTCTAGGAGTTGCTGGAGGATTCTGAACACCTAGGCCAGACTTGGTTGATCTCTGCTAGGCTAATTCATTGAGTCATCTGTTATGTCATCTGGGGGCTGGCTGGTCTAGGATGACATCATCTGGCATGACTTGAATCTTTATAAGGTCTCTCTTCTCCAGCAGGCCAGCCAGGGTTTGTTCTCATGGCGATGGTAGAGGCCCAGTAGAGAGAGCAGAAGCAATGAAAGACCTCTTCAGGCTTAGGTTTGAAACTGGCACATCATGACTTCCACTGTGTTTTATTGGCCAAAGCAAATCACAAGTCCATCCCAGATTCAAAAAGTAGACTCCACTTCTAGATGGGAGGAGCTGCAACTTCATATTACGAAGGGGGTAGGTATAGGGAAGGATGGAGAATTTGGGCAATTTTTGCAAAGTCTTACCACAGAAGGAGAAATGTAGTAGGGCTTCCAATTTACAAACTATTATACACAAGGAAAAAAAATCTAGTTAAGTGTCTTAGTCTCTCTGTTTTAAAGTTACTTTGTGGTAACGCAGTCTGTTTTTGAAAGCTGCTAAATCCTTCAGTTCTCCCCCACCCCAGTCCTCCCTAAGACGGTATCTCATTGTTAGAGAGGCCCATGTGACATCATGGCAATGGGGTAGAAAAGACAGAGCTATGAATAGTCCTCCAAGTCCTTGCTGCTCTCTGCCAAGGGGGCTGGGCAGGCGCCCCACCCTTTTGCACTGAGGTCTGCTCAGGAGTGGCTGAAGAACCTGAACTCTGACCTACAGAACTGTGAGATAATAAACTGGTGTTACTTTAAGTCATAAGTTTGTGGTAATTTGTTATGGCAGCAATAGATAACTAATATATTACAGAAAGGTAAATAAGGAGAAGTCAGCAATACAATCGGCCCTCCATATCTGCAGTTTCCACATCCGTGGATTCAACCAACCATAGACTGAAAATATTTGAAGAAAAAAGAAAGTTCCAAAAAGTGAAACTTGAATTTTTTGTGCCCGAGCACTACACTGAATCCACACGAATGCCGTGATGTGTAGGCATCCCCCGCTGTAGCCCCCTGCCATTTCACAGATTCGTAGTCTCTCTCCAGCACTCGTTTGAGCATTGTTCGCCTTGCGTCTTGTCATTATTCCCTAAACAATACAGTATAACAACTATTTACATAGCATTTACATTGTATTAGGTATTATAAGTGATCTAGAGATGATTTAAAGTATACGGGAGGATGTGCGTTAGTTGTATGCAAATACTAAGGCCATTTTATATAAGGGACTTGAGCATCCTCGGATTTTGGTATCGGTGGGGGTGCTGAAAGCAATTCCCTGAGCATACCGAGGGGCAACTGTACACAGAAGGTGATGGGGCAAGGGCACACAAAACTATTATCACTTCATCAGTTTTAGATGAAAGCATTATAGAGGTGAATAAAGCCAGGATGGAATGGAACACATGAACCCAGGAGATGGGAAATGAAAAAGCTCTACAGTGTATGAAAGAGCTCTAGAGAGAGGCAGAGCCTTTGGGAAACCTTAGGCAGCTAGAAGACTATAAGAGAGTTCTGGGAACCCAAGGGAAAGAAGAAAGGGGCACTATGAAGACAATGGCTGATTTAGATAAATTTCACCTGTTTTGCAATTTTTCTCATGTTTGGACCCAGGGAAAAAAAAAACAAAAACAACTCTGGCCTCTAAGCTTATGCTAGTTGTTCTTTCTGCCATGTGGCATTATATCCTGAAAGAAAGGAGAAAGACTCAGATACTGAGGTTAGATTTTACACATTGTGATTATAACTCATAACAGAAAAAGCATAAAAATTGAGAGAACTAGATTCGTTTATTTACCCTGGGCAAGGTTTCGTTCTATTATACATAAAGTTATGGATAGGTTGAAGCCAATTCAATGGCATCTAACAACAATAGATTCATTTATAATTATAAGCAGACTGCCACATCTTTCTCCTGTGGGTTCAAACCACTAACCTTGCAGTTAGCAGCTGAGCGCTTAACTACTGCTTTCTTTCAAGAAAGGGCTCCTTTCTTGAATAAATGTTTTGTTATCGGGTAAAAATCTGTATCTTGTCTGTGTATTCTTACGAAGTAACTTAGTTTCTCTGGGCTTCAATTTATTCATTTTTAAACTCATTTCTAACAACTTTTCTTCCTACAAAGAGCTATACCGGGAGATCTTTTGAAGCCCTTTCCAGATCTAAAATCTGTGACTCAAGGACTACTTACTTTGCCCAACACATTCACAGGTGTCCTTATTGCAGATCATCGTACTTCGAGATTAGGAAACAATCAAGTAAGAACTGCAATCCAGTATAATCAAAGGCTGTCCAGATGCCTCCAGCACAGAATCAGAGATCACAAACAGGGTTTGTCTGAAGCACCATCTATTAGTTGATTGAGGCTTCCTGGAGTACTGAGGTGAGAAGGATTCCGACACCAATTTCTGTCTGGCTGAGTAAATCTCTTTTTTTTAAATCACAAATTTAAAATTGTATTTATTAAATATCCCTTGCTTTTCACTCAGGAGATATCAGAGGGGCCTGGGTCCCGATGCACAGCCAGGCTCCACATCCCCAAAGCAGACAGCATGGCCTGAACCGCAGTGTGGATTCCATGGAACAGCCTGACAGCCACCGAAGGGATGACCTGTCAGGTGTCTTCTAGCTCTGACATTCTGCAATTTTGAGAGACTCGTCTCTGAACAGAAAGTCCACTGAGGTCCAGTGTGCTTAGCGTCTGCATCCAGGCATGTTGCAGAAGAGCTGCTGTGGAGGAGTCAAAGGTTCCTTCCTAGGGACTGATCACCTGGTGATGACTTACATCTGGCTTCAGGAAAGAGCAGGCATCACCCAACGCCCACAATGGCCTTGGATCATGAAGAAGCCCAGAAACAGGCCACAGCAACAAGGTAGCCCCACAGCCACCAGCCTGAGTAAATCTTTATTGTTAGCCACAAGGTATGGAAATAGGAAGGGTCTTTTTCCCAACAACATTCTTGTGTTTTTTCTCCAGCTTCCTTGGTTGGGAGTCAATTCCAGCAGCAGAGGTGGTAGAAGTTTCTGATTCCTAGATCGCAGTTATATCAGTGTGCTCTTGAACTCAATATTTCTGGTAGCAACCTCCATAGTTCTCCAGGGGGCTTTCTTGGAGGCCAAGCCTAGACCCCCTCCTACAGCCCTTACGACACTTTTGTAAGTACCCAATTTCTTACAGTAAATCTCTTTTTGCCTAAAACATCTAGAATGGCTTCTACTTCCTACAGTGAACCTTGATATGTTGTTGTTAGGTGCCCTTGAGTTGATTTGGGCTCACAATGACCCCATGTGACAGAGTAGAACTGCCCCATAGTGCTTTCTTGGCTGTAACAGAATCAGATTACCAGGTCTTTTCTTCTGCATAGCCACTGGGTAGGTTCAAACTGCCAACATTTTGGTTAGTAGCCGAGCATTTAACTGTTGCGCCATCAGGGCTCCTTGAACCTTGATATACAGGACAGAATAACCAAAGATGTAGAGGTGGAAAAGTGTGTGGTATATTCAGGGAACAAGTAGGAAATTAACTTGACTGAAATAACGGGATTGTTTTGCTAGCTCAAAGAGGAGGAAGGAGTTGTACTGGATTGGTAGGGTTGAAGCAAGATTCTAGATACCTCTCGTGAAGATGTGGAGTTCAGACTTGATTTCATAGGTAATATCAATTATTGATGAGTCTTAATAGGGTCAGATGGATGATGTCCAGCATAGAGAGACTAACAGTAGGAAGACCAATTGGAGGCTCTTGCAATAGCAGGGCATGAGACGAAGAGGGCTTAGAATAAGGTAGTGAAACTGGCAGTAGAGAGGAAAGAGTAAATTCAAAGGTATAAGGAAAGCCTGAAAGTTGTACATAGGATATAAAAGATAGATTATTTCTGACCTTAAAAACTTATTTGATAAAAAAAATACAAGTCTGTCACAAAACAGATATCGTTGTAAATAGGTCAAGCTTTATGGATATATATGTAATGCCAGGAGTTAAGACTTTATTTAATTAAAGTGAAAGTTTGTATTCTTCTCATTTGGTTTCTTCCTTTTGCAGGTGGGTGGGGAAAGGTTTGATGAAATAATATTAGTCAAAGTTAGGCAAACTGGTTCTGATCCATCCACAGGCCCCATCCACTGGCGCCACTCCCTTTGAATGGTGAATCACTGCAGAGAGTGACCAAGTAAAATAATAATCCCTGAGACTCTGGAATACTGCCCCTATCCAGGCAGTGGGAACCTGGCAGAAGAAGGGCCAAGAGTGAAGAAATATCCCCTGAGAAGTCCTGCTCCCAAGCCACCAAAGTTTCCACCCACCCTAGTTCCCAGGCCAGTCAAGGTCTCTTGAGTTATAGGAATTGTTCCTCTTCATTGAGTTGTTTACTATGCCCAAGCATTGAGCCAAGAGTTTTATATCTGTCATCTCATTTTACCCTCACAATAATCTTTATATTAAATATTTTTCTTCATAATTTTACAAATGAGAAAACTGAGGCTCAGAAAGTATTAAAAAAAGAAGTCTCATTTACTTCATCTCCTTAAAATTGAAAATCATGCTGAACTATGGGATTTAGAAAAAGACAATCAGACTACCTTCTTTTACCCAAACACCAAGTCTCCCAAGTCTGGGATGTCATTGGTAAGGCTTAGAAAAAATATGAGGGAACTATCAAGGCTTTTCAATTACAAAGGTGTCTATGGTCCTAAAGTTGCTCCTGTATCATCCTTTGATTACATCATTTCCTGATTAGTGATAAAAAATTAAGTGATTTTGTCACTCCAACCCAATTTCATTTTGTTAAGATGGAAGTTTTAAATAACTCCATATTACCCTCAACCAAACTTCACAAAATGTAGAAGAATTAATTCTCAATAATTTCCATGATAATCATGTAAATGGAAACTAGGAAAAGTGGAATTCCCAAATTAGGTGGAATTTTTGTCATGTATATGCCCTTTCAAGACAGTCACTGTTGTTGTTAGGTGTCATGGAGTCAGTTCCGACTGATAGCGACCCTATGTACAACAGAACAAAACACTGTGCGGTTCTGACTAGTTACTATAAATCTTTATACCCAACTTTCTTAGGCCTAATCAAGTCGAAGGAGTTGAGAAGTTTAGCCACTGCCTGGTCCTGTAATGTTGTCTAAGTTGCTCCCTCTCGTTATCCTAGTTGGTAAAATAAGAACAGTAAGTTTCGCTGGGTCCCAGGAGCATTGGGCAGACTAATTAATAGCTATAAAATGCTTTCAAAGGCAGTATGCTATATCTGTATGTGCTAACTTTCGTTCAGTAATCATGTTAACACCCTATTCATTTCACTGGCAATTGTACAGCGCCATCACAGTAATGCAATGATGTGCGTCACACAAAAGTCAGGTAAGATGATCTAATGATGTCAAGATGAAATGCTGTCAGTGTAAGTCTATAAAGATAGTATAACACTGTCAGAAATGAAAGGAAATTATGGCATTGTAAGTTCTACTACCATTAAAAGATGTTAGAAGGAAAGGGTTCCACAATCTGGGGCAATGTCTGTTATGACAGATCTGTTCAAGCAACTTAAAAGACAAACTGGCATTCCTCATCCAATTTTCTTTTTCCAAAGAGTTTTTATTAAATTCTCTGTTAATTTTCTACATTAATATCTTCAAGCCCAGAATAGTACTATGATTCTCAAAAGCAATTTGTGTTTGAAACATTCATTGTTCTTTGTGTCTATGGTCCAAAATTAATGGCACCAGATAGTCATTTCTCCTGCAAGGGCAGGAAGTATATTAAAAAGTTTTGTGAAAGGTAATAGTCCTCCAAGTTTCACTCTTTGAAGAAATGTTGGCAGGAAGGGCGATATCTTTGTTATACATGGCACACCTCACAGAAGAAAAGAAATGCAGTACTTCAAAGTATGGTCAATGTAGGCACCAGCATTTATGCTCCCTGTACACTAGATTTGGAAAAAGCTCAGGAAGAGCCAAGCTGAAAGGAAAACAAAACTTTTCAATATACTTTTGTGCACTTGGGGACCTCAAATTTCAATTACCTAAAGTTTTCTATTATGTAGGGGAGTACGATTAAATTATTTTAAAAATATGGAGACATAATTCCTGCCAAGACTATTAAAAAGATAATAATCAAAATGAAGTAAGGGATACAGAGTCAACACTTAGGAAACATTAGAAGAAGGACTGTGCTTTGTTGAACTCAAGGAGTCACCAGCCTATATGGTGCCTTTGTTTGAGTTAGAAGCAGATGCCCCTTCCTCGGGGCAGATGTAGCCCCTCACCTGGGCACATTCATGGGCAAATAGGGTGCAGGCTGGATTTCATTCCCATTTCCCCTTCATCCAGGTACCCATGTGCAGTGCACAGCCTGTACATCACAAACGGTGTCCCTGGGTGCAGGCCATGTAGTTCAACCCCAAGGCATCTAGAAAATCTCTGCTCTACTGACCAGGCAAATTCCCATGATGCCAAGTTACTGGACCGAACTTCCCAAAATGACCTCCTGAAGGACTTTGGGGAGTGTTAAAAATATCCCACAAAAGCAAGGGTTGGTCAGGACCATACCAGTTTACTCCTGTTGTCCTAGTGTAATTACTTCCACCCCCTTTTCACTTTCAAAAGTGTCCCAGTTTGGACAATAAATTATATGGTCACCCTAGACATAACCTTGATAAACAACAGTGTAAAACATTTACCAGAATAATCAGTAGGTGTGTATGAGGTATATATATGAATGTGAAGAGAAGGGGAAAAGAAGGAAAAGAATGAAGGCAAATGGTGGAACAAGATCTCCTGCTCAGTTAGTTCCAGAGACCAATTGCTTATAGATGTTTAACATCAGATGAAATTAAGCCTTCTATTAGCACAACTTCCTTGAATTTTCCTTGCTCCAATTCTAAGGCTCCCACTGCCCCTGCCCCTGGCTTCTTGTTGTTGTCAGTTGCCAGCGAGTCGATTCTGACTCATAGCAACCCCATGTGACAGAGTACAACTGCCCCATAGGGTTTTCTTGGTTGTAATCTTTATGGAAGCAGATCACCAGGTCTTTCTCCCATGGAGCCACCAACCTTTCAGTTAGCAGATACGGGCTGATACACAGCATATATCAATTCAGTTTCCTAAGATGCGGGTGCTGTTATCCAGCAATTAGATCCTAAAGAAAAGTGAGACTCATTAAAGGAAAAGAAAACTGTTGATTTTAGCAAACCATTAAAACTAGAAGAGACCCAATTTATTATGTCTTTAGATCTAAGAATGCAAAAAGGAGCAACCGAGAAGTTATTCTGATCTCTAAAGCCTCAATTCTTTGCTTTTGCTTTCCGCAGGGTGTAGAATTTCTAGTATTGGAGACTTTTCATGCAATCAACTTACTAGCCACGGGATTACAAGTAAGTTTGTTTAACCTCTCTCTTTCGCGTTCATTTTTTTATATTAAAAAAGTAATGAAGTTACTTCAGTCTATGACAAATGTTTTTGTGTGTATAGAGAAATTTTGGGAAATTTTGACCGAGCTCAGGAAATAACACAGATTTATGTAATAGATGTCAAATAGGAGGCGAAGAAATCAAGTTTCTCATTGCCCTACTTACCTCTCAAGAATATTGTGAGGGTAAAAGTTAAATTATATGAGAACCCTCTGTGTTGTCTTTTTTTTTAGTTTTAAACTCTAAAAACAATTCAAGGTTTTATTATTGTAAAAGTAGGCTCCTTGGGCCTCAGTTTCTTAATCTATCAAATTATTAATACGGTGCAAAGGTAATACTTTGCTACATCTCAAGGTTCACACAAGGAGTACCTTTTATTCAAATTGAATGTATTTGAAAGTAGATATCCATTCCCAAAGAGCCAGACAAATACAAAATCCCCAAGCATGTTTCTGGAAGTCTTTGGGTGGCACAAATGGTTAAGCGCTCAGCTACTAACAAAGGATTCTAACTGAATCCACCCAGAGGAGCCTTGGAAGAAAGCCCTGGCTAACTACTTCCAAAAGGTCACAGCCATTAAAAATCCGATCGAGCAGTTCTACTCGGAAACACATGAGGTCGCCATGAGTCAGAATCCACCACAACTGGTTTGTTTGGTTCTTTTTAACCATGGTTCCCACTGATGCTACCTCCTTCTAACTAAACCACCTGGAGAGCAGGTGAGGGTGAGGTGGCAGCTTCTCTCCCATGAGCATGAGAGAGCTGAGCCAGGTATCTCTCTTTATCAGGGGCCCACTAACCTACAGGGTCTGAGGCAGAAGGTTAGGCAAACCCAGTTTTCAACCTTCCATGCCCGTGGAAAGAATGAGGATTGCAAGGATAGCAGTAGGGAAGGAAGAGGGATTGGTCCACGCAGGGAGAAATGGCTCTGGATGGCAGCCCCGCATAAGCCAGCAATTCTGTGCCCAGATACTCCCAGGTACAGTGTGGGGTGAAAGATATACTTGTTGGTACTGTTCACACCAGTCCTCAAAGGCCTGGCACTTTTCTCCAACAGAAGTGGCTGGCAGCCAGTGTCCCCACCCCACTGCTCAAGCCGACCCATAAAGGCACGGTAAGATTGCCAATGTGGAATATGAGCAAATTCAGGTTAAATGAAAGGCAAATATATAAAAGTTGAAGACCACCCATAACAGCCTGACATTGCTACTTCTCAAGGCTACTGTAAAAGTAAATGTGAATTACATGTGAAATCCCTTTGGGAAAAACCACTTAAAGGTCTATAAAATTTGCAGAAAACATGCCAAATGTTCAGCTTAAGACTATGAAGAGGAATGGAGCCCAGTAACATATTAGAAGATTTTAGAAAACATTTTCCTAAACTATGATATTTAGGGTCAGGTTTGATTTTAATGACCCTAATAAAACAAAAAGTATTATAATGAAATGTGCAAAGACCCGGAGTTAGGAAAAAAAAAAAAAAAAAGAAGAAGAACACGCTTGGCATTTCTCAAGCTGAAAGAACTAAAGAAAAACTTTAAGCTTTGAGTTGCAATTTTGAAGGATTCTATTGGCAAAATACTGAACGACACAGGAAGCATCAAAGGAAGATGGAAGGAATACACAGAGTCACTGTACCAAAAAGAATTGGTCAATGTTCAACCATTTCAGGAGGTAGCACATGATCAAGAACCAATGGCACTGAAGGAAGAAGTTCAACCTTCATTGAAGGCATTGGCAAAAAACAAGGCTCCAGGAATGGAGAGAATACCATTTGAGATGGTTCAACAAATGGATGCAATGCTGGAAGCCAGAGCTCACTCGTCTATGCCAAGAAATTTGGAGGACAACTACCTGGCCAAACTGACTGGAAGATACCCATATTTTTGCCCATTCCAAAGAAATGTGATCCAACGGGATACGGAAATTATCGAATAATATCATTAATATTACACTCAAATAAAATTTTGCTGAAGATAATTAAAAAACGGTTGCAGCAGTATGCCAACAGGGAACTGCCAGAAATTCAAGTCAGATTCAGAAGAGGATGTGGAATGAGGGATATCACTGCTGATGTCAGTGGATCAGGGCTGAAAGCAGAGATACCAGAGAGATGTTTACCTGTGTTTTATTGACTATGCAAAGGCATTCAACTGTGTGGATCATAACAAATTACGGATAACATTGCGAAGAATTGGAATTCCAGAACACTTAACTGTGCTCATGAGGAAACTGTACATAGATCAAGAGGCAGTCATTCAAACAGAACAAGGGGGTACTGAGTGGTTTAAAATCAGAAAAGTGTCATCAGGTCGTGTCCTGTCACCATACTTATTCAGTCTGTGTGCTGAGCAAACAATCTGAGAAGCCAGACTATAGGAAGAATAACGTGGCATCAGGACTGGAGGAAGACTCATTAACAACCTGCGACCTGCAGATGACAACCTTGCTTGCTGGAAGCGAAGAGGACTTGAAGCACTTATTGATGAAGATCAAAAACTAGAGGCTTCAGTATGGATTGAACTTTAACATAAAGAAAACAAAAATCCTCACAACGGGACCAATAAGCCCTGGTGGTACAGTGGTTAAGAGCTTGGCTGCTAACCAAAAGGTAGGCAGTTTGAATCCACCAGCCACACCCTGGAAACCCTATGGGACAGTTCTATTCTCTATAGGGTCACTATAAGTCGGAATGGACTCGACAGCAATGGGTTTGGTTTTTCGGTTTTGGACCAATAATCAACATCATGATAAATGGAGAAAAGATTGAAGTTGTCAAGGATTTCATTTTACTTGTAGCCACAATCAACACCCATGGAAGCAGCAGTCAAGAAATCAAAAGACGCGTCACATTGGGCAAGTCTGCTGTGAAAGACGTCTTTAAAGTCTTAAAAATCAAATATGTCACTCTGAGGACTAAGGTGTGCCTGACTCAAGCCATGGTACTTTCAATCGCCTCATATGCATGTGAAAGCTGGACAATGAATACAGAAGAACAAAGAATAATTGACGCCTTTGAATTATGATGTTGGCAAAGAATATTGAATATACTACGAACTGCCAGAAGAACAAACAAATCTGTCTTGGAAGAAGTACAATTAGAACGTCTTTAGAAGCAAGGATGGTGAGACTTCGTTTCACATACTTTGGACATATTATTAGGAGGGACCAGTCCCTGGAGAAGGACATTATGCTTGAAAAAGTAGCGTGTCAGTTTAAAATGAGGAAGACCCTTAACGAGATGGATTGACCCGGTGGCTGCAACAATGGGCTCAAGCATAACAAGGATTGTGAGGATGGCACGGGACTGGGCAGTGTTTCGTTTTGTCGTACATAGCATCACTATGAGTTGGAACCGACTTGACAGCACCTAACAACAACAATAAAACAAAATAACAAAGAAGACAACTGTCATTAGTACCTGCTACATCATTCATTCCAACTTTTCTGAAAGGTGTTCCCCAAAAAACAGTCCTTGGGTGGACAAGTGCTTTTTTCTAAATGTCCCCTCCCCAGTGATTATTTTAATTCAGAGAGAGCAGGGTGGTTATTAATGCCTAGCTCTGTTTCTATCTTTTTGTTTTCCATTCCTCTGCCTATTCATTTCCTACTCTCTTCCATTGTCCTATTAGGAGACAAGTACAAGCCTGTTTTAATCATTATATACTCTTTCTTCCCCCCAGTTCTATGCCTAATTGACTATCTTCAGGAGTAATTCTGTTAAAAATATTTTCACCATAGCAAAGATGATCGCCTCTTTGGTTCATCTCTTTTTCTCAATGCTAAAAAATTCTCCCTATCCTCTCAGAGTTTGCTACACAGGTAAGTGCTAGCGACCTAGCATGGTTACTCTACAATATGACCCTGAAAGTGTCTGAAGCTCTTAAACAGCATGTGTGAAAGAGCTGTAAAACAGTATACCCCTGAAGCAGCGAGAGACTCAAATCAGTAACAAAAGAGGTAGTAGGAACGTGCAGGAAAAGCATGGTGTATCCAAAAGCACATTGCACATTTTCCCACGTATGAGCACAACTACTCTTGCCTGTATCTGTTGTTTATCTGATTTGTTGATTCACATCTTTGCTTTGCTCTGAAAAAGGATCTAATGCAATGTTTGTATATAGTCTGTGGCTAGCTGAAGTCCAGAATTTCGTAACATGTAGTATCTTTTCCCTCTATAGCTCCAAGGATTCCTGGAACTTCTAAGAAAAATACCAGATATCCCAAGTTCCCATTTTAGGCTAACAGTAGCTCCTGTAGACAGGTAGTGTGTTGCCTGCAAAGCGAGGTCTGTTGAAAAGTTGCAGCAGCAACCCAAGCATTCTCTGATTTCCTAAGCACCCAAAGGAAATGTACACTTCAGTTGGTGGGAATCTGTGAAAATGCATACAACTAGGTGCATGCAATTATGTACCCAAAACTGTGAACCAGGATGCAGCAATAAATTACATAATTACATACTTCTGTAGTACTTTTGCTACATGCACCACCTAAAAGCCTGCTACTTTGAGACAGTGAAACAAAACTGAAGACTTAATGTTGAAAAAGAAAAATTGGGCTTAACTGCCCATGGACTATTTAAGTTGACTATTAATAAGACTCCTGGTGCAGTTAGAGTAATGTATCTTTTCTGTCCACAATTTTTAAAGTGACTCCATTGCTGTATCAGCTATACCTCACTTGGAAAGCTATTGACTTTTCCTTTCTGTTGCCTTGTTTTCTTCTGCAAGAGCACAGAGGGATGCGAGTCCAGGTGGGTACTGTGCCTTCGACTGATTATGCTGTGTAACACAGCAGGGAAACCTCTTATCTCAGACTGGGGTTGCTTGTTTTAAGAATTTTTTTTTCTTTATACAAGGTATAAGGTAGTAAACACAGCTGTAGGAAAAAGTTTTGTATTTTCTTGCCGTATGTTTTAATCTATTAAAATGATACAATTAAGTCAGAGTCCAAAAATGACTATAAAATTATACCATCTGTTCGTGTGCATATATGTTGTAGGCCATGTTTTATGGCTCACAGTGTTTGAATAATCTGAATGGACTTGACATTAAAAAAACAAAACAAAACCCATTGCTGTCGAGTTGATTCCAATTCATAGCGACCCTACAGAACAGAGTAGAATTGCCCCACAGGGTTTCGAAAGTTGTAATCTTTATGGAAGCAGCCTGCCACATCTTTCTCTCACTGAGTGGCTGGTGGGTTCAAACCACCTAACTTTTGGTTAGCAGCTGAACGCTTAGCCGCTGAGCCACCAAGGCTCCTTGGGTTTGACATTAGAAGTGTTTTTTACATCTTTGCATACAGTGTTGTCAGATCATAAAATGCAGTGGATTAGGATCAATGAACTTTAAAATTCTAAATTGATCTTGGAATTCGGATGTTATTAAAGATGACTGAAGCTTCACTCTTGCTATTTCCTTGCCAGAGTTGGATTATTGCTCTGAATTCTTGTCTGCCACTTACTTTTCTTTTAACTCCACAGGCGGTATTTTTTTTTTATTGGAATATTCGTATATCTTTAAGAAGAATAAAGATTTTGTAAATAGTGTCACTGTCAAACATTCCTTTCAAGAAGATGAAATCTGAATTGAGGATGAAGAATATGCCTCAACTTCAGTTTGCAAAGACATATAATAATATAATCCCATTTACTTCCTACTTAGATGAACTTCAAGTGTTTTCAGCTGTGGGATATTAAATTCGTCTCATAGAGAATAGATTTGAGTGCCTACTTAAGGCCTTTTCCTAGCTAGTTATGTTTAACTGAATAAAACACACTTTAATGTCTTAATTATAAAAACAAAATGTGCAGAAGTCTATGATCTGCGCTATCATTTGGAAATAAACTGAAAAATCCGATTATGTTGGAATTAAGTGGAAAATAGTTTTCCTTTCTAGGGCTTTTTAATTTATTCAGAATATTTATAGAATTGCCTACTAGTACATCCTTTGAGATTATATTGTCAAAGATGCTCTTTAACTCCAAACACATTTTTCTTGAGGGCAAGAGAGTATTGTAATTGATTTCAGCACAAGAGGAATCCTTCTTTCTGCTTATCCTATCACCTCCCACACCATTTTTCCCTAGCCTCTCTCCCTGAGTGAGCTCATCGTCAAATCATATGGCCTCCTAAGCATTTTGGCTTGGGCCTAGTTAGCTCAGCCTCACATGTGTTGGGAAGAACTTTAAACCTAGGTAAGGAATTAAACAGTTTTGCTAATTTGGAAGATAAACCACCTCTGAACATCAGTTCCAAGCCAGTGTACCTGGTCCTCTGTTGGGAGATACAAAGGCTATTCAGGTGAGCTGCCAAAACCAGTGATTTACGATACTTTTTAAAAGCCTTCACCACTCTTTCGATCATCTCCTGCCTTTTCATTTCATCTCAACTCGTGGAAATGTGTCTTTTCTGGACAAAAATCAAATGGAATATTTCAGGGCTGAGTGTTACCTTGAGTTGTTAAATGGTCTTAGAGTCTTAACTCAAAGATCTACCTCCTCAAAATGTGGGACTTAACCAGCTTTGTTTGTGTTGAGATTTCTGGGATGACAAGTGCCTTAGATGGATTGTGATCAATAAAGACATAATAACAGTGAACTGCTGTGAGAGCATTTTTCGGTGGACAGATAAATCATTGCAAATAAAAAGTAAACTGGAGCACCGGAACAGAACTTTTTAAAGACAGGCATTCCACTCACAGAAGTTCGAAAGTCTAAAAGAATTGGTTATATCAAACTTGCATATATGATTTTAATAAATGTTATGGGGTCCTTTTTATCTGAATTATGTGCATCAGATTAGTGTGTACAGTGTTTTAAAATAAATGAAACAGTTTCCATATTAAAAAGATCTTAAGTTCATAAATTAAATATTTTCAGGTGCATTGATTTGAACTTCAGGCCCAAAGGAAAAAATGCTCTACTTTTAGCACGTCTGTGAGTAAATAGATTTCCAGATGGGCCAGAGACAAGAATCGAGTTATTGAAGCTATTAAAATTATCTTTCCCCCACCCTTCCATGGCACTGTCTCTGCAACTCAGAGTGGCATAATTTTTCCTGTTCTTAGGACTAGTGAATGACTGGAAGCCTCCCGAGAGTCTCATCTAGCTAGGGGAGGGTCTCCGTCTTCAGGAATGTCTAGGAAACGGAGGTCACCCTCGACTTCGTCCAGTTCCCCTTTTGAGGAAATTGAACACAGCTCGATTCCCCCAAGAATCGTTAAGAGACGGCTGGTGATCCCATGAGAGGGGGAAGAGAGGTATGAATCTGTAAAGGCGTAAAGAAAAAGAAGAAAATAGCGTGGGAGTGGAGAGAAATCTGCTAGAAGCACAGAGAAGGAAAGCCACATAGTAATGGGCTCGAACCCAGTGGACCGGCCGGTGTTGTTAGGCCAGTGACTCCGAGCTCGGAAAACATTTGCCATTTGCGCGCTTTTCCTCGCGGACACTGGGTGGCGCTCATGGTAAAGACTTGGCACTTCTCTTAGGGTTCCGCCAACCCTCCCACCCTTTTGCAGATTTCGGCTACTAAAAGATGAAATTACTCACATTCTTCCTACGTGTCGCAGTGGGGAGGACAGTTCTGGAAGAGTTTGATGCCGCGGGGCTGTTTCTCCACGGCTGGGCCTGTCGGTGGGTTTTGAAAGAGGCAACGGCGTCGCGACCGTTGGCTTTAAGACAAAGCTCGGGTCCTTGAAATAAGAACAAGCCCCACAAACCCAGCAAAAGATGCAGCCCCGCGAGCGGACATCCCCGCGGGTGTGCGGCCAGAGCCGGGGGTCGGCCGTGCACAGAGCCACAATGGCTATATTGTGAAATGGGGAACAGACTCTGGCTGCGTTTAACTTAACGCTCCCTCTCCTCCCGAATGCCTTTGAGTAAAGGGGGAGGGGAAGTGAGATTAACCAAGAAAAGAAGTCGAACAAAGTCAAGAAAATTGAGGTTTTAGTCCCCTTAGAAACACACCCAGATTTGGAGGTTTCACCTAGCAGCGGCCTAAGCACAAAGTGGCCCAAATTTGGCTTGAGGGCCAACGTTACGCGCTTTGGAAATTGAAACAAAGAAGTTAAATTCTTCCCTCCAGCCCCACTCTATGTCTTTTGTGAAATATAGGAGGGAATATCTTTTTTGGCTGGAAAAAAAAAAATGAAATTTATCAAGGTCTAGAACTCACTGAAGATGGTACCACTGTGTTCACCTGGAGCCCGAACTTCTCAATTTTGCCCAAATGCTGCAGCTTCCAATCCCATCTTGTTGGAATCTGCCTTCTCAGCAAGGTCTACAGGAATTGCTATAATACCTTGGTTACCATAACAGTATTGATCTTATTTTCCTCCATGTTGTTGGGGTGGGGTGGTTCCCTGAGCCACTTGCCTTTGCCAGGAGGAGCTTTGGACCATCTATCCCCGGCATTGATTTAGAGAAGCGACTCGTTTAATTAAACGGCAGGATGTGTGTAAGGTGACTCGATGGGCGCCGAGAACGTCTCCAGAGCAGAGCCCAGGACCTCAAACCCAATGTGGTTGGCACAGTGTGCACCACCCCCCCCCCACCCCGCCCGCTCTCACAAGCCAAGAACCTAAATCTGGAGGGTGAACAGCTGCGGCAAAATCGACAGCGCAGGGTCAGGGTGGGCAGGCCACCGAGGCTCTGTTTACCCGCACTTCCATCTCAGAGCAGAAGTCCAGGGCCTTGCAGGCCGCAAGCGCGACACCCAGGCGGGGGAGGGGGAGCTGCTGGGCGCTGCGACACCCCCCCACCCCCACCCAACCAGGTTTCCTTGTGAGCACCCGAGCTGGAGTTGCCCCCAAAGGGCAGTTCGGCAATAGCTGTGGTTTTATGGCGCCCAGACGGCGAGGCAGGGAGTTGGTGCACGCGTGGCTGCTCGTTTTTTTTGCAGTTCGGAGCCAGGCTGGCATTCTGCTCCGAGTTCCGGACACGCCAGCTCTCCTTGCTGGCCTATGGGTTGGGTCCCAGTAGTTCGGGCTAAAGCAACGCCAAACTAACACTTAGACACAGCTAACGCAGGCGCTTTATTCTTGGGTTGGAGAGTGGGGAGACCTAGAGGCCAGAGCGTCTCACCCTGGATATCCCGTGGAGTTTCCAGACTCCAGATCTCCGACCTCTTGGGGGAAGGTGCAGGAAGGCCCCAAATCAGGATCCAGCTCCTAGAGTTGTCTTTTTGAGGGTAGTGGAAATGGAGAGTGAGAGAGTGATTTATGTAAAATTTCTAAGCTCCCGGCTGGATTACAAATAGAGCCGAGTGACACGTCATGAAAAGCAAACTCTGGACCGCATGTCCGAAGTGTTTTGATTCCTGAGCAGTTTCTTCCTTCACATATGAGCTGAGATGTCTTCGCAGCAGTAAATAGACAAGGAACAGGAATCGGGACTTGGGGAATGGAAAGACTGGGCTAGGGTGCTACGTCCAAGGACCCTGGAGGGGGAAATTCCGGGCATCTTCTGACTTCCCAAAAGGGCTTTGATCCCCATCTACTCTCCCGTCTTATTTGGGTTCCCATTCTGCCCTGGAGGAATCACAACTGATAGGTGGGTATATTAGCTTTTGCCGGAGTCTCTGGCCACAAGGCAGATTTATAGACCTCTACTCCAATGGCTTCCAAATAGACAAGAATATTGAACAGAAGTGGGACTGCCCACCTTTTCTTGGGGGGGGCGCAGTGAGGATTTGGGGGTCCTTAAGCTATATGTGCTTAGGGCAGTGATTTTTTTTTTAATTACTATAGGAGCTTCGGGTTACAGAACTCTCTTCCACTAACCGCTGAGTGAATAGCGTGCATTAGGAAGCATCCTTATCCCGCCCAGTGTCTGCGAGACACTCAAACAGTGCAAAGGAAGTGCTCGCTGCACATTTGCCTGTCTTTCCCCAAATCGCAGATTTTCAACACATGTAAATTACAACTCGCCTCCAAATACCCCAATAAAAACTATGCCCCCTTGTTTCTCGCTTTCGTCCTCCATCCCCCGTCCCCGTCCTTGACTTCCCATTGCAATAGCAGTGTTCAGTTCCACAGTCGCCCCTAGTAGAGCCCACAGGGGCGGGGGGAGATGGGGAGCAAGGAAAGACCGTAGCCGACCTCAGCTCCAAAGCATGTGCACTTTCCGAGGCTGCTGATTGGAACACATTGTCTCCAGACATCACAGAGCTGGGTGTTGGGGCTTCTGTTGTCGTGTTTGGTATTCACTAAAAACAGATTTAGACGTCCCTCCCCCCAACAAGCAACAAACACATATACACTCGCGCGCGCGCGCACTCACACACACACACACACACACACACACACACATCTCCATTTTTTTTTTTTTTCTCTCCCTCTTTTTTTAAGCAATGCTTTGTTGTGCTAAAACTAGTTGGACGAGTTAGGGTGTTGCTGCTGCTCCCGAGGCCCTGGCCAATGGAACCCGATCCACCCCGCTGTGCGTAAGCGCGCAATTAAGGATTTAACCAAGGCTGTGCTGTGCCTCAGCCAGCAGTCAGCCTGCCGGAGACAGAGCCTCCACGACTCCCAGCCTCCTCCTCGCCGCCGCCGCCACCTCCTCCTCCTTTCCTCCTCCTCCTCTTCCTCCTCCTCCCTCGCTCCCACAGCCATGTCTGCTTAGACCAGAGCAGCCCCACCGCCAACTCCGGCAGCAGCCGCCGCCTCAGCAACTAGACAGCCGCCGCCTGCGAGCGATGACAGGAGTGTTTGACAGAAGGGTCCCCAGCATCCGATCCAGCGACTTCCAAGCTCCATTCCAGACGTCCGCAGCCATGCACCATCCGTCTCAGGAATCACCAACTTTGCCTGAGTCGTCGGCCACGGATTCCGACTACTACAGTCCCACGGGAGGAGCACCGCACGGCTACTGCTCTCCTACCTCGGCTTCCTACGGCAAAGCGCTCAACCCCTACCAGTACCAGTACCACGGCGTGAACGGCTCCACCGGGAGCTACCCTGCCAAAGCCTATGCCGACTACAGCTACGCCAGCCCCTACCACCAGTACGGCGGCGCCTACAACCGCGTACCGAGCGCTGCCAGCCAGCCAGGTACTGGGGGGGGGGGACACAGAGGGGTTCAGGACTCGGGAGAAGCCGGGTGGGGTGGGAGACTGGGAGCCACGCCGTCCACTGGAATCGGGGCGCACCGGGCAGAATTAAGTGGGAGCCCGGACTTTGCAACCAAGAGAGGTTCCCGGGCCAACGTCTTAGGAGTTGAAGATTTCTAGTGGAAGGAGTCTGCGGAGGTTCAGACTAACATTCTTCCTCTCCGATACCTTGGGTTGGGGTAGAGACTTGGTCGCCAGGTTCACAGATTGCCTGGCCAGGAAGCCAGCTAGGCTGGAAAGGGGGTTCGAGGTGGAAAGAAAGAATCAAACATCCCCGGTGGAGTTTGCGTAATGAAGGGAGGTTAGTTATTGGCATTTTTGGTAAACATGCTCGGTTCGTGCGAGTGGGAGTGGAAGGTTGCCTCAAAAGCTCTGTCGGGATTAGTCTGCGAGCAGCCAAGAGGCAGCGTCCGGCTGGTGCACGGAGCGCGCGGGGTGGGGGGGGGGGCGGGAGCTCGAGCCCGCCAGAGGAAGAGAGCGCCGAGAGCCTTGCGGTTTATCCAAGGCAGTTCCAAAAACAAAAAGCCATTTAAAAGCGGAGGAGGGTTGATGAGGGGTCACGTTGTTGGACGGATTTTTTTTTTTTCCTCCATAGGTGTTTAAAGTTTGTCTTCTTTCTCCCCACCACCTCCTCTTTCGTCCTCCTTGAAACTTAGTTGGAAAGTTTAAGAGGGTTAGTGAGCTTGAACTGTAAGAGAGAGGTATGAGGTCTCTGTGGAGCGGTTTTACTGGTGGGTTTGATCTCTTCCCACCAGTACATTAATAATTCTGCTAATATTAGCATCCCCCTCTCTGGCAGAATCGAGACCACAGCCCCACAGCCCTATTCTCCACCCTTCCTCTCCCAGAACCTCACCACACACACACACACACACACACACACACACATACACACACCACCACCACCACCATTCTCCGCCGGTTGCCAGGATGGGCACTTCTGATAAAATGGTGATTTGGGGGAAAGGGACTTTTGACCCCAGGACACGATTGTAAAACACGCATTTAGGGAAGTCTTTTCCTCCGACGATACTGGAGGATTACAGTGATTGAGAAAGGGTTATAGTCAGTGAGAAATTCGTCCTGACCTACCGCCCCCTTCCTACGAAGACACCCCCCCGCCCCCGCGATCACCACCACCACTACCGATTCCTTTTCAATGTGTGACTCTTGGTGAGCTTTAAAATGAGACGGGGGTGGGACGTCTTCCTTTCTTTCACTGTCTCTGTATATCGTGCATAAATGGAAGTGTGTTTTTTTTTTTTCTTTTGGCCAAGAACGTATTAAGTCTATTTGTAAAAGAAACCAGACACATCTGTGCCCTCGCAGATCTGCAGCGAGATTGTGGGGGCTGCATAATCGGCCCTCTGTCTGCGGCGGCCCAACCGCTTGCTGCTGAAGTGAAGAAGCATAGTTTGCTTGTGGGTCTTTGAACTTTGGAGACCTTAGTATGCGTCTTCCCTGCCCATGAGTCTGGCCTGTGCGGGCGCCCCAACAGACGCTGACCCATCGGAGGTCGGGGGGAGGCGGAGAGATGGAGGCTCTCCTTTGAAGCCTCAGGAAAGGCTGGCCGTCCTCGTCCCAGTAAAGCGGGTGAGCACAGGATGGGCAAAAACAAATCTTGGAGAAGTAGGGCAAAGACTAACTTCCGCACGCCAAGAAGGCAGCTGGGCTGTACGCAGCCCTTTGAACAAATTCACAGGAATTGTATGAACGGAGAAGGGGATTAACCAGAGACTGTCTTTTCCACGATTTGGGGAGGGGCATATTTATCTCGTTCTGGTAAACCAAAGGGGTTGATGGGGGAAAGAGAGAGTGAAGCCTGCATGGTAAGAAACTCAAGGACTGAATTTGAGAGTGCTGCAAGAGGGCTGCCGAAAAGCTCTAACTGGGTCTATTTTGATTATTTAGAGAAAGAAGTGTCCGAGCCAGAGGTAAGGATGGTGAATGGCAAACCAAAGAAAGTTCGCAAACCCAGGACTATTTATTCCAGCTTTCAGCTGGCCGCGTTACAGAGAAGGTTTCAGAAGACTCAGTACCTCGCCCTGCCCGAACGCGCCGAGCTGGCCGCCTCGCTGGGACTGACTCAAACACAGGTAAATCGGCGCGCAGCCGGGTTCGAGCTCCGCCTAAGCGGCAAGCCCGGCTGGGCCGCGTGGTTCGGTCCCAACGGACTGGAGCGAATTCGATAGCATCCGCGAGAAACTCACAGAAAGACAGACAGCAAAAAGACACCGCCCCCTGCGCCCTTCCCTCCAGAGTCAGGCCGGGTGTCAGTGTCATGCGACAGTGGAAACGGGACGGAGATGTCGTTCGTCCCGAGATGCCTCCCTCCGCATCGGACCTCTCGGGCGGGAAGCCAGTTTCCTAGCTTGGAGACAACGAGAGGGTTATTTCTAGGAAGCCCTGGCAGGCTTGAGAAGTTGTCTGGTTTTCTCAAAATGCGGAGCTGTCCGGGGGTGAGAAGGCCCTGAGGCCTAGCACCGGTCTCAGGCCGCGCAAAGGCCGGAACGTTGCCTCGGGCCTGAGAAATTAAAGGGTCGCAGGCTTTGGGAGTGGGGGGGCGCTGTTGTACAGGGAAACCTTCCTGGATTAGTTCATGCCCTTCACTCCTACCCCACTCCAGCTGAGGCCTATAGAAGAATAAAGAATGTTCGAGTCGCGGCCCAGGGCTGCAGGGGGATTCTGGCCTCATGGCATTGGGATGGGAGTGAAGGGAGTTGGGCAGGAGATTGGGAGATCACTCCTCTCCCTTAACTTGCGCTCGCGCCACGGCGCCTTCCCTACCCCCACCCCAGCCCGTGCCCCCGCCCCCCGGCCAGATTCCAGCCGTCTTTTGGGAGACCTTCGCGGCGCCGAGTTCCGTGCGCCCTGGGCAGGCCTACGCGTGCAGCACGCCGCCGCGGACACTCCAGTCGGGCTCGGATCCCCCTCCCCCAGCCCAGACAAAAGAGCAAAGCCTTGGGGTCGCGTCCTCGCGGCGGCCCCTGCTAGCCGAGCAGGCTAGGTGAGGCTTTGCCCCAGGCCCAGCCCCTTGGCCATAGGCCGCAAGTTGCGGGGACACGCCAGGCGGGGCCGCCTAGGGGCCCGAAGCTGTCTCCCTCTGCGGCCCCGGGTAAGGCGCGGGCGACCTTTGAGTGTCCCGGTAACGTGTGCCTTTGTTCCCCCACCCAGGTGAAAATCTGGTTTCAGAACAAAAGATCCAAGATCAAGAAGATCATGAAAAACGGGGAGATGCCCCCGGAGCACAGCCCCAGCTCCAGCGACCCTATGGCGTGTAATTCGCCGCAGTCTCCGGCGGTGTGGGAGCCCCAGGGCTCGTCCCGCTCGCTCAGCCACCACCCTCACGCCCACCCTCCGACCTCCAACCCGTCCCCCGCGTCCAGCTACCTGGAGAATTCGGCTTCCTGGTACCCGAGCGCAGCCAGCTCAATCAATTCCCACCTGCCGCCGCCCGGCTCCTTACAGCACCCGCTGGTGATGGCCCCCGGGACACTCTATTAGACGGGCCACTTTCCTTTGCCCTGTTTTTTTGGGACTACTGTGTTTTGCTGTTTTAGAAAATCATAAAGAAAGGAATTCATATGGGGACGTTTGGAAAACGGAAACAAACTAAAAAAGATTCTTGTGTAAAGCCTTTTTTGCATGTAAGTTATTGCATTTCAAAGGACTCTCTCCCCCCCCTTTTTTTACAGAAGAACTTTTTTTGCGCAACTGTGGACACTATCAATGGTGCCTTGAAATCTATGACCTCAACTTTTCAAAAGACTTTTTCCATTGTTATTTTAACCATGTAAATAAGTGTAGATAGAGGAATTAAACTGTATATTCTGGATAAATAAAATTATTTCGACCATGAAAACAGAATGTTTCCAAAAATACTCCTTTTTGCCCCCAGGATAATTGGCTAGTGACGTTTCATGCAGGCAATTAGTGGAAGACAAGCTCTGCAGAGATCCAACAAGGAAAAAAAGAAATGGGGCTGCATGGAGCAGAACTGTATATGTTGATATTGGATGCTGTACTTTATATCTCTATATACACACGTGGCCTGTTTATAGTACTGCCTATAATATATATTCAGGTTTTTTTTTTTTTTTTTTTTTTGGCCTAACCTCAGAAAACGTTTAGATCATTTTAAGTTTAACCCGAAATTGTTTCAGGTAGAATGTAGTGCTGAAATCTAAATACATACCCCACTCCGTATGTGAGTGAGAAGGCAAAAGAAATCCCTCAATAACCCCTCTGAATTCTAAACTCAAAGCAATTAGTGTGGCGAGCTGTCCCCCACCTCCCTCCCCACCATCAGCCTCTGTGTATTGCCAGAGCAATTAGACAAATTACACTCCCTTCAAAGGGAGCTTCCAGAGATGAGAAAATGAAAGAAAAAAAAAAAAGTAAAGAGAGAAATCTCCCTTTACTCTTATTAAAAAAATGTTTTTTAAACTCTAATGTTTGGAGGCATGGCAAATGGTACAGTCTTGGATTCCCTAGATGTGTTATTATAAATTGATCTTAGCTCTTTTAGAGAGACTAAGGTGCTGTGGAGCCCTGAAGGCCTCTCTGTATTGCAGGAATTGAGAACAATAATGGACCTAAGTCGGTAGGCCAAGCAGGGCATTGCAAGGTAAAGGAAAGGAATGAAAGCATTGTGGCACTGTGTTGATTTCACTTCATGTAAGATAATATTCCTAATATGATTTTTTTTTCTTCCATCCTCTTTACCCATGTATGGTTTTTACAGGAAGGGGCTCCCTCTGCTTTGCTTTTTACCTAAAACAGTGGCAAAGCAGCTTCCAAACGATGGGAAATTGAATCTTTTTGTGGAGATTTTTCCTTTGTGAAGCCCTCTTTGGCAAAGAGGGAGGACTTGCTGCAGCCGTGGCCTTTTCCCTGCACCTCTGCATATAGACATCAGCCGTGTGACCTTAGAGCGCCGTCTATAGCTGTGCCCCCAGGCGTGAATGGTAGGCGTCTTTCTGACTTCGTCGTTTAGTCCGCCAGACTCTATTTCCATGGGATGCCAAGGGGAAAAGCGTGTTGAAAATTACAAGATGCATGAGAAATATTTTACAGCTAGGAAGTCGGCGCAATAAATGTGACAAAAGAGCCTTCTAAAAAGGCGAGGGGGGGATTAGAACATAAAAAATTACATCCTGTCATCTGAGGATTCTGTGAAGGCTCTTCCAGGATTGGGAGACCAGACCTGAAGAGGCACGCTGTGTGCCTGGAGGGGAATTTACCTGTGTGTTCCGTCTCCCTCTCCTTTCCTCTCTTCCCCACCTCCCTTCCAGCCTCTCGATTTCTTCCTTCTCTTCCCCTTTCCTTTCTTTCCAGGAGGGAAGCCTAGCCCGCGGGTTTGGAATTGGGCCTTGGAGATTCAATAGTTTGACGGGTCTTTCGAAGCGCCCTGCTTGGCCCCGGGGCGACCCGGGGCTGAGCACGAGGCGGCAGCCTGAGCTGTGGACCCTTCCGCAGCCGCCGGTTCTCGCAGCTTCTCCCCCTCTCTGTCTCCCGCCAGCCCTCCTTTCTCGGGAAAAGTTCCGGGTGGCGAGGTGCTCGCGGGAAGGCAAGGCGGCGTGCGGTTTGTCTTCTGCGCTGGCACAGAATGGGGGAAAGGAGGAAAGAGTTGAAGGGATTTGTTTCCTGCTGTTGTTTCTTTCTTTGCTTGTGAGGATTTCGGGAGTTTCCATTACACCGATAGCCGGCGCTTTATTTCTGGTGATCGGAGAGAAACTCTGCGCCCGCGGCTTGAAAGCGCCTGGCTGTCCCCTGCGCGGCCGCCTCTCCCCGCCGGGATGTGTGTTTGGGAAGGTTGTGGGGGGGAGCACCCATGTACACGTCTAACATTTCCCTCAGCCTTGACGCCGCTTGGTGTTAAGGACAGGAAAGCCTCGTTGCGAGGCGGCCAGGCCCAACGCCGCGCGGACACAGGCTTGGTTTCAGGATTCCTTTCTTTGAGCTAACCTCACTTCTTCCACTCGCAGTGCCCTCCTCTCTTGCGCGGGGTTTTTTTTTTTTTTTTAAACTTGGTCGGGGAGCCGTGGACAAAAATATTCTGGCAAACCAGTCTGCAGCGGGTTCTCCCTGGCACCATGGGGATTCTCCCCCGGGAATTTAACTCCCTGCAGTCCCGCGCCCAAGGATGTAAAAATAACAGATCTTCAGCAAAGTCTAAAAATATCTATGTGATGTTTCTCTCCCTCGCTCTCCCTCCCACCTCCCCTCTCCCTCTCTATTGTTTATTCTTATATCGAACATAACGTGTACCACCCCCCAGAATATTCCCGGAAGGGCCTATCTTACTCTCCCGGACCTCACGCCCGACTTGCCTGGTTTGCAATCTAGTGGTCCTAAGAGGAATCAAGCCCATCCCACGATTTAATTTTCTTTTCCGTGGGCTTCCTCACCCCCTCTATACTCCCAACTCCCCTCTCCTGCCCCCATCTTTAGGCCAGCTCACAAAGCCTAGGAGGCCTGGGGCATGCAGGCAGGGCCAGAGCGGTTCCTTGGTGCCCTGCCCTCCTCCGGGGCCCTCCTGTAGGAGATGAGATAAATTGCCTTTTGTTTGAGGCTCGGGTTGGGGCTAGGCAGATTTCTGCCCTTCCCCCCCCCCTTTTTTTCCTGGCGGCTACCTCCTTGTGGAACAGGGGGCGGCCTGGAGAGCCTAGAGAAGCCGCATTCCTGTGGGTGCCAGGCGGCTCCAGTGCTGAGCCACAGGGCCTGAGACACACACAGAGGAACCCGCAGACCTCGCTGCCCTTGATCTCGCTCTCTTTCTCTCCCTCCCGTCGGGGAACCCACCCGGGAGCCTGTCAACCCACACTCGGATCCACCCAGGGCTCGGCCTAGGCAGGAGCGGGTTGACCCGCCTACGGACACATGCGCACACCCCCCCTCCCGGTGATACTGGCCAGGCGAGGATCTCCCCGCCGGTGCCAGTCCTTTCTCTCCCGCCCCTTATCCCACAATCCCAGACGCGCCGGCTGGCCTCCTCTGACTGCTTTGATCCCACCGGACGCCCCACGGCTCGCGGCGTCCTGGCCTCGCTGTCCCGGGAGTCACCCACAGCGCGCCAAGGCCAGGCCGCGCTCGCCTCCTCCCAGTGCGCCCTACAGCTCACTCAGGCCTTAGCACTGCTTGGTCTCCTGAGCTCCCTAGCCCGAGGTACAGAGGATGCTTGCTGGAACAGCACCCACCTCCTCCTCTACACTTCCTTTTATTCGCTGAGAGGGATCTTTAGGGTTACCCAACTATCCCCCCTCCCCACCCCATCCCACAACCCCTTGGATCCCGCGGCCCCCACTGGCCACTGGGGTCGCGCCAACCCAGAGCGCTCCAGCTCTCCCCGGAGGCAAGCCCTGAGGGCAGACGCCCTCCGGCACCTCTGGGAAGTGCGCCACGCCGGCGGATCCGCCTGCGGTCACCCCTCTCTCCACCCTTAAGCACCCCCTCCCACAGAGGCTGGGTGGAGGCTCCCGCCGCCCGGGAGTTTGGGGAGGGGGCGCTGCGGCTTGCTCCCGCCCTCGGCCTGTGTTCTCAGGTTGCCCCGGTGCTTGCATACAGTACTTGTTTTTTTCAACCCTGGCCCAGTCACAGCGAACTTCGGGACTCGCAAACAGCACAAATAACGGTGGCACATGTGGGATTGGTTAAATATTTTTCTAGGAAGCGCCGTCCCCCCTCCCCCCAGCCCCGTCCCGCCCCCGCGTTTTCTTTTGCATCTGACAGGCTTTAGGTTCCTCAGTGGTGCGGGGCAGAAACTATAAACTGTAGCTACTGCCAGGGGATGGGTGGGGGACTTCCTTTTCAATCATCCAGGACTACCGGCTGTAATGTAATAACCTATTTTATAGGTCGAACTCGAACCGTGAAGATAGGAACTGGGGAATTTACATGCAGTCTCTCTTTAAGGGAGGTGGGAGTCCTGTTGTAGCAATTAAATGTTTCTGCTCTTTTGTTCGCCGGCACTTCTTATTTACTTCTGATTTATGGGGATCAGAAGAAGTCTCTTTGCCAAAAGCGCATGCATTATTGAGTGTGTTCCACATCCTAAACCAAGATTTATATAAAACCGTGAAATACCACACATTACGACCTTTCGCCGCAGGAAGGGGAAAAAAGGGCTTCATACATTATTCCCTTTCTCTCTCTCTCTCGTATCTCAGCGTTAGTAATGATTCTCTGTCGAATCCATTCACCATGCACAGTCTACGTTGTTTTTATTTTTATTTTTAGAAATGGGTGGGGGTGAAGGGCAGTAAACAGTTAGCAAGCTATGATTTATTTTAAAGCATTTTTTTTCCCTCAAAGACAGAAATCTGCCACTGGAAGCTTATTGTCATCTAAGGACTATATCTGCCACTTGCCATTTGCAAGGTGGGGAAGAGGGGCGGGGTAAGCGTCAGGATATGGGTTCAACTTTCATCTATGAACAGGGGTCACTGAACGGGGGACATTTCATTACTGCCCTTAAATTCAAAGGAGCTAGGAAGCCTGTTTGCCATCCTGCAGGGTGGCCCTGGCTGGGCAGCTCCCAGGTCTGTGAGGTGGTGGGAGGAGGGAGCATCATCATGCACTGTACTGGGACTGGAAAAGACGCCCAGAGAATTCACTGTGCTCAGGGTGAGAAAATTGATATAAGGGAATATGAGGGCTTTAGGTATCCCTGACCAAGAGGTCCCCATCAGGAACCAGAAGAGGACTCTGGAGATCTCCCCCCAGAGCAGGGTTTATCCTCCTTGAGGCAACAGCTTGAAACCCCCAGAGCCCTTTCTTTCACCCTGGAACCAGCACAGTCTTCCTGCCTCTCTCCAGCATCTCTCCATCTAACTCTCCAACCGCCTCTTTTTTTTTGGTCCCCCGTATTTGAAGGAGACTGATCTTGCTCTTTTACAATCATTATCTGGGGGAAGGAACTGTCCGTTATAAAAAACACATAAAACTGGACTTTCTGGAATTCAGAAAGAAGCTTATCAGTGACTTGCCTCAAAAGAAGCAGCTGGACTGGTTTATATTGGGGGGGGTTGATTAATAAAAGTTAGTAATGGGATTAAAACCAAAGCCAGCCAAGCCAAGTGAAGGAGGTAGCTTCCCAGCTGGCTTTATTTAATTAGCAGCAATTAATATGTATTCTGCTAATATCCTTTAGGACTCTCGAAGACTTGTTCACCATGAAAGAGAATGGAGACGGAGCGCAGGAATACTTGCAAGCACCCAGGGTGTTTTAATCTGATGACAAGAGAGATTGCAAATTCATTTAAGAATGTGTTGATAAACAAGTGACAGGCGCGCTCTGAGGCCGACTTAGTGGAAACAATGGTAAAACTGACCAATGTTCTTTCCTTTGGGGGAGGGGTGCTTTTTTTGAAGCAGGGAAATGCTTTAGGAGAAAGGGTAAAAAAGACAAGAGGTTAAAAAAAATAGAAAGAAAAATTATTTCAAACTCGATGCAGCAGCAGCAGACACAGCAGCCTTTGCAAACACTTTAGCCTGCACATATTGAAGATTTGGACACGTAATGCTTCAGACCACTGATTTGTTATTTTCTTAATTCCCGCTCTTCTTCTTCCATGTGAATCAAACAGTCTTTTGTCCTTCAGGTTTTGATTTGATCGCTACTGTTCACATTTCACTTTTGTATTTTCCTCTTCCTATACCATTACTCATTGAGTGCCCCGTGAAATTACAATCGTACATTTTCAACTCAGCAACCCATTTGCAGTGCAAAAATAGGGTCTAAATAATGGCTGAATTAGCCCTACTGGACAGTTTCAGATGTAACACTGTAATAATTATATTGCAGGCTGGATTAGGATGCTATTATCATAATCTGGACGTTTACAATTATCTGTAATTTGCAAAGATGCGCCAGGTCTTGATTACAGCAGTTTTTTTTTTTTTTTTTTTGTATCACGCTAACCATCACTAAACAGTGACAGTAATAACAGCTAATTTTGCTGGCAATATAAGAGGTGCTGGGGTGTGCAAACAATTTCACACCTGGATGTGCTCACTCAACCAAGAATATAGAGAAAGAGCTTCTGCCCTGAGACTCAGAAAAATATTCTCCTCTGCTTCTGTTCAGTATAGGTTTCTAGACCCTGAACATTGCTTAAGAGATATTCACTGAGGGTAAGTTTTTATTTCTTGCATACTTTCAGGGACAGTTCATATTTCTGTTCTCATACTTTCAAAGCTGTATGTGTTGCTGTTGTCATTTATCATGGACTACAGTTTTGTTTTATAGATTTTTCAATCCTGACCTTTTATCCCCCTTTGAGAATAGAAGGGTTGTGTTCTGGTGAGTAAAGGAGACGCGTGTGAGAACGGGATCTCTAAGAACTCGATTTGTCTTTCTTGCTTTTTCTGTTGTTGATGTATTTGGTTCAGCGAGTGACTGGAGACTGGGAAAAGGACCAGGCTTCTGCAAGGTGTGGAGGGAGCCGGCTGGAGATTCCAAGCTAAAATCCTTTTGAAAATTGTTAATGGAAGCTAGTGCTAGGCGAATCCAGTGAGGTCGTTACCTGTGCGATGATTTTATGTTTCCAGGAGTCAAGAGAGCAAACGGTTCTCGCGGCGGGGCTCCTTAGGTATCACAAATCTGCGGACATTTTCAAAGGCAGGTGCAGTCTGAATCCCCGGGCTATACAGCCGCTTCGACATCTATCCTTCACATGGGGGAAAGTTTCCGGAATAACTGGCCTCTAAAAATCTTCAAGGCTGCTTTGCAGGGCCTTTGCCTCAAGCTGGTGTACCGTGGGGAGAATGGAAGGCAGGATGCGGGTACGGATAGCGCAGTATTGTCCCCTGGGCCCAAAAGGCGTGGACAGTGGTGTTAGAAGGGTACGGAGGCTGAGACGCTGAACCCAGCGGCGGAGCCAAGGTTACAAACCATTCTGATTTAGAAACACATCAAGAAGATTCCTTCCAGAAGTCGTGCTTTTCTATCTATAGATGACGCTGTTTCCTGACCCTTTCAACGTTGCAGGCAGCTAGAGGTGTTAAGTGCACAAGGCGAGAAACCTTTGGCTCCCCCACCCCAAGTGCGGAAAGGCGCTTCTCTGGTGGTGTGAACCTTTGGACTAAGTTGTGTCAAAAGATGATGAGATGCTTACTGGAGCCGAGGAGAAATCATCCCCTCCGCCATCCCCCGCAGCTTTTTTTTTTTTTTTTTTTTAATGTGAAATGTGGTCAGAACGAGGCTTTAGAACGCGAACTCTGCAACCTCCAGGGAATTTCTAACGTGGGGAAGCGTAGTGGGAACTGCGACTGGGCGCTGCCTTCCGCCCACGCCCCTCCTACCATTCCCTCCCACGGGAATCGGTTTACTATAGGGTCAATACATTCTAAGGAGTGAAATATTAACCCTTGAGATTCAGAGGAACCAGAAGAAGCCCAGTTCCAAGCACAGTTCTGGGAGGACCCCTTGGCAGAATTTCTTGTTTAATTAGATTCATGTTAAAGATACAGAGAGATCGATACCCACATCATGACAGCCACCTCCAATGTTGTTAACATGCATTTGCTTGGGTTTCAAAATTCCATGCACCAACAGTGGTTTGGCATGTATCTGGTGGATTTTTTTTTTTAAAGAAAAATTAGTGTTGGTTTCGATGTATGGTAGCTTTTTCTCTAACGTAATTTGAATAATTCAGCAAAGCCCCACTACCAGCTGTACTTCTGCAGCCTCTTCCATTCTTTTCAGCATTATAATTTTGGTTAATTTTCAATTTTAGGTCCTACGTCTCTGCAATTTGTGTATGAATAACAGAATAATTTCCCTCTTTTGTTTCGCCTTTCCTGTTCCTGAATCTAAATAAAGATGGCTTTTTAGTATTAAAAGTGGAAGAAAATTACAGGTAATTATCTTTGACGGTAAAAACGCTGTAATCAGCGGGCTACATGAAAAATTACTCTAATTATGGCTGCATTTAAGAGAATGGAAAAAAACCTTCTTGTGGATAAAAACCTTAAATTGTCCCCAATGTCTGCTTCAAATTGGATGGCACTGCAGCTGGAGGCTTTGTTCAGAATTGATCCTGGGGAGCTACGAACCCAAAGTTTCACAGTAGGAAGGGGGAAAAAAGAAAAGAAAACATTTTTCCTAATGTAACAATGCGAATGCTAGAAAATGACAAGACTGATCGGTTTTAAACCATTCTGAAGACTGACTGAGCGTGGAAGTTGCTCAACAAAAAAAGGAACGGGTATATTGGTAAGTAGTCTTTGCTTTGTGTCTAATTATAGTGACTGTCCTTTTGCACAACTGTACGTCGCTGTCATTATATGGAGCACTCTGAGTATCTCTATTGACTTCTGATAAATGGCTCAGTGGTTTCAAGGTTCATAATTTGAAGGATGCCCAGGTCTGTAGCCATTAATTCTCACAGTATGGGGCTTCCTGCTTGTGTGACGAAAGGACTTTTCATTTTCATTATTTCTGTGCTTTCCACAAGATCGGAAGGATGTATTTCATCCAGGATAGTGTATTTTTCTATATAGCTGGTTTGCAAAGGGTTTTTAAACATTAAGTAGTCATAATTGCTCATTTGCTTTCTGGTTGTTTTTTATTTCTTTTAGTCTTTCTTTTTGGTTAAAAAATGCCTCCAAACAAAGACAGATACAACTGTATTATTTTGGCTAGGAGAAGGGAAAGGAGAATACTCACTTTCAGCACGGGAAACTACCGAATGTCTAGAGATTAACCTGGGGATAGGTCATACTAATGTTTAAAAAAATTGATAAATGTGTAGAAATTACAACAGAAACTTAATAGGTAAAGGAAACCAAGAAAATACCCATGGCTACTGTTAAAATTTTCAAGACAAAGGCTAGAGGTGCAAAATGACATTTTTGCCGGCACTTGATGTTTCTATATAGGGCTTCCCATATTAGGAAATAGGACTTATTTTAAGAGTGATAGAAAATATAATTGGAGGGAGGGAGGGAGACGAAAGGGAGAGAGGGCAACAGAGACACACACAGAAAAATATACAGGACACTTCTGGCATTTTGTGGCTTTTACTCCATATATGAAAGAAGACAAAAACATACAAAGTATCTGTACAACTAAAATTCAACAATATATACAGAAATGTTTCTTGATATAAACGTCCTTATTAGCTTAGTGAATGCCACCAATTCACCTAGTAAAGGTGTCAAAGCAATAGAATGGTGATTTTGGTTGGTTCCTCTCTCTGTCTTTCCTGATTCCAGTTCAGGGTTTGGGGTTAAGGTGGGGAAAGAGTGGTTTTTATTATCATTTCTGCCCATTTCATTTTGATAAACATGCAGCATTCCTTTTGTGGCAACATTCTCATCTTGCAGCCGATTTTCTCCTTTTCTTTTGAGGAGGGCTGTTATGAGGGTTTTTTTTCTTCTTCCGTTTTGGTCAGTCTGAGACTGGTAAATAAAAACACAGGAGTTCAATATGCTTCTTTTTCATCATGTGATGTCTTAAACTCATTAAACAAGTGAAAACGCTGCCATGTTCGCGCAGATTCTTCTGGTGGGGAAAAAGTCTGTAAAAAAGTCGTTTTGATGGATACTCCCAAAGAGAAGAGGGGGTTCAAAGCCTAGATTCCCAAGGGGAAAGAGAAAATATCCTTACAGTGAGGGGTTTCTGGAGCGCTGGCATAGCAACCAGTCTCTCTCTCTGTCTCTGTCTCTGTGAGGCAAGATCAATTACTGAGGTTGCTCAAGGAGAACGCAGACAAGGTTAGGAGAGGAAAGAAGAAAGGTACCAGGGAAGGAACGAAGAAAGAAGAAAGGGAAGGGTGAGAAAGGAAGTGAGTGAGAGAGACAGAAAGAGCAAGCGCCCAGCCGGTCCCTCGCCACACGTAGAGTTCTCCCGAGCCTGCTCCTTCGGCTCGGTTTCGCAGATGCAAGCAGGTCCGCGATCCTCCTTGCCTTGTCCGGAAGTTTCCCTATAGTAGCAACTGTCCTCGGACAACTCACATCATCTGTGGTCTCTGCATCGTGTCCTGGTGTGGAGAGGAATACCAGTGCGAATAACCGGGCATGTAGCTGTTGGGCGGCATACTAACGCCCTTGGCCGAGGCGGAAACGTCCCACACCGGAGGCAGCGCCGGCGAGCGCGGCGACAGGGCCGCCGAGCCCGGGAGGGGGTCGCTCTCATGCGGGTTACTGCCCTGCTTCAGCAGTTTCTTAAACTTCGAGCGTTTGTTCTGAAACCATATCTTCACCTGAAAGGAAATTCAGCGATCGTTAGGTCCCCGCCCCCCTCCCCACTGCCAAACAACAACAACAGCATTGAATCAGTGCCTCTAGCGTCATTCAAGGCTTTGGAAGCAATATACCGAAAACCCCGACAAGTCTTGAAGTCTCCGCCTCCCGCCAGCTCTTTCTAGTCCTCCCTCACCTTCCCCCCCCCCCCATCTAGGTATCTTGTCTGGATACCTACAGTCTTTGTGATTCTTGAGTTGGGTGCTAACCCAGGTTTAAAAGAAGAGCATAAATAAGAACAAAATAAGAAAAAAAAATAAAAAAGATGAATAAGAGAGCTGAATGAGGTTCAAAGTCTAACGGGAATTTTCAAACAGAACACCTTTCTGATCAAAGCCATACAACTGAATGCACCTCCTCTGATAGTCTGTGTTTTGATAATTACTAACCCCCAAAGTTGGCTAGCTCTAAGCATGTACAGTGATCAAATGACTAGGAACAGGTAAACATTTATAACCAAACACCTTGAATATATCTCTGCACGTATTGCACATGCCATCGAGTAGGCATGGAGCATGTTTCCTCAGATAAATATATCCACATAACCCTGCAGGGATTAGGAATTGCACCTCCCTCATTTTTAACTTTGTATATTGCTTAGTCAAATTGTGGTCAACAATCATCACATGATTGTTAGTGTAGTCAAGAATAGTCAAAGAGCTCCTGAAAATTAAATGTGAACCAGGAACCTGGGATGGAAGCACATCTAGGCCGACATTTCAGATCTACTTTATTGGAAGAAAGCAATCCTATGGTATAGCTTCCTTTACCTTTAAAAATCCTTACTCACAGCAATCTGCTTTTCCAAGAGGAATACAAGTCACTGAGTAGCAGGAATCCCTTCATTTCAAACCCCAAATATTTCAGGGGCAATATGGCAAAAGAAAGCAGGCTGAATTGAAAAGAAGAGCTTAAGGAGCATCTATCTTAAGACAACACACAATCATTCTACAGCCATAGTCTCATAAAATCTGAAGTCCCCTTGCTGAATGAAGATCACCCACCTCAAATGGGGACTACCAGCCACCCCATGCAGCTAAGTTAACCAACAAAGACAAAAATGCAGCCGATTGCAACCTAGCCTTATTATCAGGGCTCTAATATGCCTAAGTCAGCCCTTTCCTATGAAGTCTGAAATGCCTGTTCCATGTGTCTTTTGATGATGAGAGAACTTCAGCAACTGAACTGAACTGTGGCTTCACCTGCTATAATTTTGGGAGCATTTCTCTTCGATCTCTAATTCTGCCACTGCCCCAAAGTCGCTGCACCAGGGAGGACCCTCAGCCTGCTCTGGCCCCCTCACCCAAGATGATTTAACCACTGAGATTAGGGAGTCTCTAGAAAAACCCACTTCAGCCATCCTAGGATGAATAGTTTGTACCATTGTGCTTCCTTTCACTAAATGCCACTGGAGCCTATGCCTAGCCCCTTTTCTCCCCCTCTTCATGATCTTTCTTTTTATGCCAATGAGTTCCAATTCTTATTAGCTCATAGGGCCCATGCAAGGATCCTTAAGAAATGTGGGCCTTATTCTGCCTCCTGGCCTGAGTGCCTTTTCCTCCTATATGTTTGTTCTTTTTCATGTTGGTCTGTTCCAGAATAGGACTCGTTTGAATTATGAGTTTGGTCACCAGAGGAGGCTGGGGGGGGGGGTTGGTTTGCAGAGGGTTGGGAGGATGTGCAAATCCAATCCAGTATTTAATACCAGGTAATTTATTCCAAACTGTGTTGTCCCAGGAAAGCGCATAGCTGGAGCAAAGGCATTTGTCACTAAGCTCCTTCCATCCTTGCTTGACTAGGCCAAGAATTCCTCCTGGTGTGCTCCCTGCCCAGACTGCCAGCAGGGTCAGCATCTCGGGGATACTTGGGCTTCCCGGGCATTACCTGTGTTTGTGTCAGTCCTAAGGAAGCTGCCAGTTCAGCTCTCTCGGGAAGGGCCAGGTACTGAGTCTGCTGGAAGCGATGGTTTAAAGCCTGAAGCTGCAGGCTGGAATAAATGGTCCGAGGCTTCCGAATCTTTTTCCCTTTTCCATTGAACCTGATTTCCCCGTTTTCAATCACTGTGGTTTTTTGTTGATCTGCAAGCAAAGGACACAGAACTGCGGTCACCCATTAGGCCACTGCTGCCATTTCCCTGCGGTGGCCTGGCCTGCACCAGGTCTCCCCACAGCCCTGTAAGGGTTTCTTCGAAGCGTCCCCACGCCGCCCTGGCCTCTCTGGACCCACGGTGCTGGGCTTCTCCCCGACCCTGCCTCTAGCGCTAACAATGCATGGCTGCTGGATCGAGGGAGTGTCCGAGGCCGTTAGGCAAATAGCCGCGCTCCGCAGCAGCGGAGGGGGCACCGCCGCCTCACTGGGGTGTGCCGCGCGGCTGCTCTCTCCGCCGAGCGATGCCCCTCGGCCTGACGTTACAGTGCCTTAAGCTGTGCTTGAGTCACCTAGGTGTTTACGCGGCTGGTTGATTTAATGTCACCAGCTCCAAGCCCGGTGCATCAAGTCCTCGCAGCGAGTTAGAAATGATTCTGCTGAAAGGGACCAAACCTCAAAACAACCAGCTGCTCAGATCAGCTCCGGAGCAGAGCTGCTCCTAGCAAGGCAACTTTGACCCCCCTCGGGTGCTTAGAACAATCCGCCCGAGGCTCTCTGCTTCGCCTCCACGAACAAAGGAGCAGCCAACATAGTATCAGAAACCCTGGAGGAGGGGGTCTGGTCAAGGATGGGGGTGGGGGACACCTCAAAGCCCGCGGGAAATAGCCCAATTGTCACCAGCTTAGCAAGAGCCCGAGGCTACGCCAGCTTCGCTCTGGGTCACTGAGGCGAACCGGACGCCCCACACAAAGTAGGCCACTGGCTGCCCAGCATGGGGTGGGGAACAAAACACACTCCCCAGTTTGGGTCCAGAAAAGTCCTCAATCCTGGCCAACACGGGTCACAGCTCGGTGGGGAGGAGGAAGGCAAAGGGGACACAGACCCAAGGGGCTAGAAAGGGCAATGTGGGTCAACTCGTCGGACGAAGCCTGCGCTGAGCTCGGGGCGCAACCCGGCCGGCGCGCTAGAGTCGGGGGAGCGAGGCGGGCCGCGGCGCGAGGAAGCCGAGGTCCCCGGCGGTGGGAAGGGCCG
>NW_004444092.1:3283463-3356723 GCF_000243295.1 Trichechus manatus latirostris
GCCGCCGCCGCCGCCGCCGAGTGCAGGCAGTGCAGAGGGTAGTGCGCGCCTGCCATGGCCGGGGAGCTCTGCTGCGAGTGCGGCTGTGGCGGCGGCGGCGGCGGCGGTGGCGGTGGTGGTTGTGGTTGCTGCTGCTGCTGTTGCTGCTGCTGCTGCTGTTGCTGTTGCTGCTGCTGCTGCTGCCCGAACTCCATGAAGGCGGATTTGGACGAGTCCTGGCCTTCCAAACCGTCAGCCATCGTAGTCATGGTCATCATCAAAACTTTGGGGGCTGGAGAAAGCCTTCTCCGGGTTTCCTCCACCCTCCCCCACTTGGATCGCGCCGCTCACCCCTCTGCAGCCACCTTAGCTCTTGGGATCCTTGCAGGAAAAAAAAAAAAATTAAAAGAGGGGGCGGAGGTGGTTCGCCCTCTCCCTCGCTCTTCTCTAATATATATATATTTTAATATAAAGAGATATAGTGAGCGGGGCCTTGTTAACTCAAAGGGAGGAGGAAGGGGGAGGGATGGAAGGGGGAGGGGGGAATCTGCTCTCCCCCCTTGTTTTCCCCCCTTAGATTTTTTGGGGGCTGGTGCAGTTTAAGGCAGAGATTTTAAGGTGGATTCTGCGAAAGTTGCGCGTCTGCTTTCAGACTTGATGCAGACGCCACGAGTCGAATGGTTTGTCTCCAAAGGGCAGCGCCTCCCCATTGGTCAGTCGCCCCCTGACGTCACAGGCGCACAGCTTCTACTGGTGTGTGCGCCGCTTGCGGAGTTCGCCTACCTTGGGTAACTCCAATCCCAGCCCGCAGCTGCAGCCCCGGGCCGCGCCGCCCGGCGCTCGGGGCCGCCGGGAAGGGAGGCGCCTCTGCCCGGCAGGCAGTGGACGCTTCCAGCCGCAGTTGGCGCCCCAAATCCCGGAGCTTCAGTTCCAGTATTGCAGCCCTGGAACCGCCTAGCCGGAGGCTGGTCTCAGTGCCCTTGCCCCCTTGCAGGTTGCCTGTGTTCAGAACAGTGCCCCTTGCGTTTAAAACCAGCCCCCCGCTTGACCTCCTCCTCTCCCCAGTCCCACTCCACTCCCACGGGAGTGCCCTGTCACGGTGGATTTTTCTTGACGTACTTTATTGAAATCACAGAGGGAAGAGGAACCCCCACATCTGGGCTCCACCCCATGGGGTCGGGGGGTGGGGGGTAAAGAAAAAGAAAAACCAGACCCTATTCTGGCGAGGTTCCTGTCGTTTCAGGCAGTATATCCTATATATCGAACAAAAAAAGGAGAGGAGATCTTTTTTTCAGAACGCAGCAGCCTGTTCTGAAAGTGAATCGTTGGAGGACTGACAGTAATGCATTTTTTCCTATTGAAAACAGAAGCTACTGTAATGCTTTCAAATATATGCAAATGATACATGCGGTTAGTGGTTTGGCAAATCTTGATTACAATATAAACTACCCAAGTAAAAGTGCCTTCGTCCTAAATTTGTCTCTCGATTACAATTCCAATTGATTTTATTTTATTGTCAACATTGTTAATGATAAAAATAGAGTCGTTTTACAGTTATTTTTACTTTCTGGAAGGAGGCAATTAGAGTTCTAATCAGGAATACACAAAAATCTCCCATGATTAACTGCACTACTTTGTTCAAATTGCTGCTATAAAATTCAGAACAATTTGCCTGTAATGATTATGGACTGGGTTTATTTTGGGAGGTGGAATAAAAGTGGATATAGCATAAATTATCCTCTAATTATACACCAGTGTCGCCTCAATTATCCTCTTATCAAAATGGTTGTCTAACTGCCGCATTTAGTTTCAATTCTCTCCTTTTTTCCTATAAAAAGAACTTCATACCTTGTTATTATTAATCCATTTATTATTTGCAAGGGGATTTATATCCGCACATCCAGGTGGTAGAACCACTTCTCTTTCAAAGATGGACTGGGGAAAGACGTTAAGTTCGGAGCAGCCCAGGGCTGCGGATCTAGTATTTCTCTCTCCGGTCTCCAGACCCACTCAGGTCCAGGCAGCCAAGCAGCGACAGCGGAGCCCTGGCAAGCAGCTCAGGCCCGGCCACCAGGTAGGAGAGTCGGACCCGGGACTGGACGCCGGGGAGGACTAACCCGGCTGCGCTGGGGGGTCGGATCCCGGGAATGTGGGAAGGCACCGGGAGCCCGCACTGCCAGCGGGGCGGCACTGGGTAGGCGAGACATGCAGACCCCCGCGGGCTCGGCGCCCGCTTACGGTCTACGGAGATACCTAATCCAAGAGCCTTTGGCCACACGGAGAGAAGTACAGCCTAACAACCCCGGGGTCGAGGTGTCTAGACGTTGCGGAGACGAGCCTGGGGCTCCCTTGCACCTTATTTCGCTTGGGCCCCGTAAGTTACGCGACCCAAAGAACCTTTTTCTTTACAGAAAAGGGTGGCTGCAGACCAAGCAGCTTCGTCTTTATTTGCATATTGCTCCAAGTTCCCGGCAGCGGCTTATGCTAATTGATTTTCCTAGTTCCCAGCCTCGGGTCTCCAGGCATCTCCAAGTCAGTTTGCCTTTTTCTTTCTTTCCTTTCTTAATTTTATCAGAAGATCTGAAACTTGCTGCCCGCAGGTTTTTTCTCCTGGGCTCCCAGGGCATCGCCGTTGGCTCTCCTCTCCGCCTCCTTTTACCAGCCGGCGGCGCTTAACTTATTGGGCCTGGGGGAGCGGGTTCAGTAACTGAATTTAGTTTTAAGTGATGTGCCGTGTTCCCCGCCTTTTAACAAGGGGTCCACCTGAACTCGAAAACCAGTCACCGATCCACGCGTTTGCAAATTGACAGCGAATTAAAACAACAACAACAACAAAAAGCTTCCAAGAAAATGAAAGGTGGGCTGTGTAAGAGAGAAACGTGTGTGGAAGGCTTGGGAGGGGCAGAAAGGGAAGTCAAGAAAAGAAGGTTCTGCCCGGCATGTCTCGGTGCACCCGGGCTACGCGCCGAGCCTCTTTGTAATGCCCTCAAAGCGAGCAGGTAGACGTGCCAGTTTTATTGCTTTATACCCTGCAGCTTGCTGTTAACACGGTGAAGGCGTTTTCCCCCGTGCATGTCTATCTTTATGTTCGCAGGTGTAATACATTGCTTGCTGGCTTCTCCCGTCGCTGGCAGCACCCCAAGCGGGGCGGGGCGGGTCGGGTCGTGGCGGGGCCGGGGCAAGGTCCCTGCACTGATCATTGGATCCAGGGCGTAGCAGCCTCTATTTGCAAAGGGATTTTTCTTGTTTGCTTAATGCCTAGGGGAACTGCGAGGGCTGGGACTGTCCAGGGTTGGAGCTGCAGCGCTCTCCTACCTCCCCCAGTAGGTAGTGGATTCGTGTCCGCACACTGTTTCAGTGGAGCAAGAGTGCAGCTGCACGGAGGTGGCGGTTGCTGCAGATAGTAAAGACCCTGCTGAGAACTACTGGGCTGCCCGGTAGGGGCTCAGAGAGAGAGCCAGTCAGGGGCAGGGGCGTGGAACTGTTGAGGGGTCCCTCCGCGCTTGATAGCGGTGTTTGTGCGCGCGCTTGCGGGATGGAATCCAAACTGCAAGCAATGAGCGTCCCTTTTTCCCACCAGCCCCGGGAATAGCAAGCCGAGGACCAGCCTGGCCCCACACAGCGCGCCCAGGTGGCACGCCGCAAGTGACTACCACGTGTGGTCTCCACCACCAGCCACGAGGAGTTCTGCGCGGAGAGGCCGCCAGCTGAAGGGGTTGCTCCCCACGGTCGTTTCTCTCCAATTGAACGCGGCAGCTCCGCTTCCCAGTTTTTCGCCCAGTGTCATGGGCGGTGGTAATGAGTTGAGGAGAGGCGGATGTAGTTATCCGTAGGTAGCCCTAGTCCAACCTGCACTTCCAGCCCTTCTGAGAAAGGAAAGAACTCCTGGGTTCTTCAGGGCCTCGCGGAGAAAGCGCACACCACACGGGCTGCGCCTCAGTGCCGGGTTCACCGCCAGCCCGGCCTTGGCTCCTACCCCTTTGTTCCGTCCACAGGGAAACCCGTGCCAGGCCTTGGGAGTGGAAGGAGGAGGGCAGGGGAGGCTTGTCAATCCTTTGTTATTCAAAATAGAAGTAAACCTGGCAATCTAGAGGAGTTGGAGGCCTAAGGCTCTTTTAGGGCCTGTGGTGGATGAGGGTCATATTCACCAAGAAGTTTAAGAAGCAAGATTTGAGGCCTAAGCTGCCTTTCGCTTTTTAAGGTGTTGAGGTGTTGGGCTTGCATTCTGGTTTTCAAAGTTATTTAGAGAGAAGGACTTGGCTATTGCCAACACAAGACCTTATGGGTCTGCAGGTCCCAGGCCACTGTGGGAGGAATGGGCTCTTTGGAGTTCAGACGTTCGCGCTCTTCCAGCTACGGGCGTGTGTTTTCATACATGTAAGTCTAGAAATGCGTTTGGTGTCGGAGGTGGGTTTGTAGCCACCTTGAGCTGTAGAAGTACCGTTCAATTCCGGCAGGGCCTGGCTGGGTTTGGTTGCTAAGTTGAGCTCAGTTGTCACGTTAATTCTAAAGAAATTAGACGTGGATAAATGGCCTTTGAATTGAAAGAAATAACTCAGTATCGATTTACACAACCACGCTAAGAACCCCGTTCTCAACACTAGACGTTGTTTGAAAAAAATTCCTGCTAGTTTTTCCTCATTCAGTGTAAAATTCTGTTTGTGTATGTGTGTAGGGAAAGGGTGCCTGATATCCTGGAAACCCAGACCACTATCCCCTATCACACACACGCCTGCGAAAGCTTGCGGACATACGGGAGCTGCCTCTTTCCTTTTTTTTAGCCCTAGACAGCAAGGGTACCTCCAGGAATATCCAAAGGTATCAGACAATGGGAGAAAGCACAGATCTTAGTGTCATTTTCTCCCATGATAAAATTGTAAAATTGTCCATTTCAATGCCTTCCCCTCTGAGGCTCCCCAGAGTCCAGCTAAAAACTGGGCCCTGTTAACTGTGAATCCAGAAAGAGATGCACTGAAGTCTGGGGATACATCTCTCTCCTCTTTCCAGTCCTGGGTCTCAAGAACAGGCAGCCAAGAAACCTCACCATGGCACTGGCCCCACTAGGGCTAGTGACACCCACAGGGAGCTTCATAGACTTTTTCTGGATTGTCCAATTTGGACTGTCCTATTTGGAGGACATTGACTAAGCATGTCCCAACCTAGAGAATCCTGCTTCAGGTGTTTTCAAGCCTGGAGTCCCGTGGAGTAATGGAAGGGAAGTCACCCAGGTCCTCAAACTCACCATTTGCCACCTCCTCAAGTTCATTCCCAGGCTGTGTGGGTATCCGAAGCTTTCTTAACAGAGGAAGCTGATATGCTGGGCTGAGAATTGATTCAGGGGAAAAACAACACATGTTTCCACCTTCCTTTTTTTGGGATATGTAGTTAGAAGTCTCTCTCTCTTTCTTTTTTTATTTCTCTTAGCAAGCTTAGAACTCCATTCTCTAATACATAAACACTCTTCTTTTTCCACAGTCCACGAAAAAAGAACTCAATATTTAAACACACGTTAAAACAAGATAAATGCCAAGGTTTGTCTTTTTAATCTATAGGATAAACCAAGGCTAAGCCTCCCATATTTGCCCTGCTGGGAAATGTAGCAGGGCAAAGGGGGAAGGGAAGGGGTGTTAGAAGTCAGCTTTTATCAAGCCAGTCTTTGGGAACCAGACCCCCTGACCAGTGCAGGATAAATGCAGCTCCAGAGTGTCAGGGAACAGGCATCAACAGGAAACGGTAGACTATTTTTAGGCATAATAAGGAGTTAATATAGCTGGCCAAGCGTCTTCCTAAATGCCTCGAAGCATCTTCTGTTTAACTACTTCATCCCTTTATCAGCAGTAACAATAACAAAGTCACAGCGAACCCTTCAACATTAAGGGAGAGCCAAGCTTGGAACTGCTCTTCAAGAAAACCTAGGATGGAAAACATCCTTTTGCTATCGACTGGGCTCTTGGGTGGTTCTCTTGTTACAACAGAAAAATACATGAAAACCATTTTTTATTAGAGAGAGAGTTGTTCTGTATCTGCGCATCCTTGTGATAGAAATGCACTGGTGATTGTCATATTCATACAAGTTCAGGGGCACTTCTTATTCCCTTAATTTTAAAACATTCCAATAAATTGGAAGGTATGTAATTCATTAGATTCTTCCAAGACTTTCCTTAGAGGGCAAAACAATTTGAGAGCCCTTAGAAGAAATGAGGGTTGGTTTTAAAAATCCATTCTCCCATCTGTGCCTTTTTTCTTTTGTTCAGGCCAAATACTTTCTCACACATATCTAGGAGAAAGCAAGCCCCCCCCCCCGCCCAACCTGTCCTACCCAGGGGAGTAGAATTGCTTTTTTCTAGGTTTCACTAATTTTGTGTAGAGAGCAAAAATTTTCCTCATCCCTCTCCCTCTGTCAAGCCGGGACCCTTCCCCCACAGAGCTCAAAGCATCTGGTTCTTTAAATACACACTGAGAGCTTGCATCCACTTGGCTGGCTCATATTGGGGTTCACCATCTTTCCTCCTCCACGTTTCGTGGAGAGAGAAGCAGAAAGAGTGAAAAAGCAGGTAGCATAGGAAGAAAGGGAGGTGGAGAGAGAATAGAAGACAGTGAACGAGAAAATGAGTGTGTCTGCTTCCTTTTGAGAGTACCTCAACTTCAAGTTTTCTTCCCTGCTGGCTAGGGACCACTGACCACAGTGCTAGTTGCACAACAGTAAAACAAAACTATGGCTGACAAAAGCAGCCCTCGCTTGCCAGCGGGTCTGTCCAGATAACCAGCTTTCCGTCTGCTACTCTTCTCTACCCCTTTCTCTCCCTTTCAGTCTTATTCCTCAGCCTGCTTTCTCTCCAGACACTCAGAGCATCACATTGCCCTCTTCCTAATAGATGGACGTCCAAGCAGGAGAACCCTTAAAAAACTACAAAAGAGGTTAGTTACCCTTGCTGACAAACGAGGCTCGGGATGCTCAAAAGTCATGGGCCCAATAGTTAAGGAAGTGAGGGTCGACTATTGGGATTTCAGTGCAGCAGTCTCAAACAGACATGCAGGCGTCCCGGGCTCTCCACTGGGGGGGGGGGGGTGAAGGAAGGGGCGAGGGGCAGGAGCTGGGAAGGCGGGCAGAAGTAAAGGGCGACAGGAACGCCTGCGCCCGCAGCTGGCTCTCACGCGCCACAGCCGTCTGCGGGGACCCGGGGGCGGATAATGGAATTCAGGAGGCAGAGCTCCTCCAAGAGCCAGCCACTGTCTTGTACAGATTTGTAGAGAAACCCTCACTGTAATTAAAACCGTACAGTCAGATTAATTCAATGTGTTGCTCGGCAGCGTTTTTAATAGTAAAAATCCGCTTTAAAATTGAATTAGGGTCGAAGAAAATTTCTGCGAGACTCGCCGGATTTGCCAGCTTTCATTGAAGCCAGCCTGGACTGGGCTTCGGTGGTGACTGCACAGTGTCTCCCCTCCCCGCCCCCCCTCCGACCGGGGAGTGGGGAGGTGAGGTGGGGCTAGAGGACAGATCAACACAGGGTGCCAGTTTGGGTGCCAAACTGGGTGGCCAGAGCCAGGCCCAGGCGGAGCGTGCTGCCCAGGGTTAACCCTTCTGATCTTGAGGTTCGGGGCTACGCACAGGTCTTGGCACCAGAACTGCCTCTTCCTTTCCACCCTTTCCCGAAGTTTGTAGCTCTGGAAAGGTGGGGGATGGGGAAAGAAGAGAGCTCTGCTGTATCTTGAAGCAATTTCCCACTGTGTGTTCTCTCCTGTGTGGCGGAGGTTGGAGCCCGCTGTTTGGCCGCTCCAGTGACAGGCAGGAGAAAGTTGTGGCTCTGTCTACCCACACCCACCCCATTTCCCTTTCTGTTCCTGAAAGTCTTCCAAAATTTAAGAGTAATACTTCAATTGCATTGTCAAACTGTCTCCCAAACTTTGATTTGGCTAGTCGCCTCCCTTTTCCTTCCCCACCCCTCATCCTTTGCTTTTCGGTGGTTGTGAAATCAAAGTTAGTATTATGTTTTTCTCCTTTAAGATTAACATCTTTGGAACTGAAAACTGGCTCCAAAGTTTCTGGAAGATGTAGCGAGTGGGCGCTAATGGGGAGGCTGTCACTTGAGAAGTACTGGAATGGTGGTGGTATCGGCGGTGGTGGTGGTGCTGGACCCAGCTCTCTCCCAAGGCCAGTATAGTTTCCAAGGGCTCAAAAATGGTCCTAGCGCTCTGTTCCTGATCCCTCCACCCCCATAGCAGCGGGCTCATAGGCTGTTGAATGCACGCGCACGCGGAAACACACACAACCTGGGACACAAATTCCCTAACGAGTCAGTCACATCAGCAGGCCTAGGAAAACAAAAACCACTGTGGGTTCCCCCTCCTCCGTCAACAGCGCGCAGACGCTTTAATTGCCACAAATTGTCACTCTGTCCCCCTTTCATTCTCTGGCTCCTTCGTTTATTTTTAGTACACTTCAAATGCCTACACACTTCCCTAGTAAGGAAAGCGTTGAGCAATTATTGACTTTGCCTTCAGGGCCTGCTTTGCCAATCACTGAACGCGGATGGAGTAAACAGGGCGAAAAGTGAGGCGCGTTATTGGTCTTGCTAATTCAGGTGAAGCGCGGTAAATAACTCTCTCTAATGCCATCCACCTACCTCTTCGTTTCTTGGGTCCTAATTATCAGGAAGAAAAGATATTGCCCCCCCATCCCTCCCCATCACCTCACCCCATGTGCTCAAAGTTTTACTCGAATTCAGCAAATCCCTCTAGAATTGGTGAGTTCTCAGAGAGTAGTTGGGAAAAGAGAATTCTACAGGGATCCAGCTCTTAACTCCGTATTGAGTAGAAAGACGTCGCGCGCAGGAACATTCCCCACCTCTGTGCTGGGAAGTGGGGTCCGTTTCTCTGAGGACTAAGTGGGTGGTAGACTCAGAACTCCTGGAAGCCCCCTCCATCCGTCAAGGAGCGCTTTTAGATTGATTTTGGGTAGCTTCAGACAGTCTGTTAGGACGGCTATAGGCATTGCAGTTGTTCTGAATATCAGCCAGGGATTCTTCACAGAGAATCTTAAATTTCTAGATGAAGCGTTGTCTTGAATGCTGCTCAGCCTTCTGCACTCTACCATCTTTTCTCTCTCTTTCAAGGGACAAGCGCAGCCATCCAAGGTGGGGAGGGGGCATGTGTCTGCAGCCGCCGCCACCGAGGGGGGTTTCTGGCGTCCTGCAGATGGTTTTGAAACAAATCAGTGCGGGATTAACTTGTCTGTCTGCTGAATTGACTCCAACTGCAAAAGCAGAGCGGGCCGCGCCTGCCGGGATGGGTTCGGGTTACCCGCGCATCCTGGGCGAGCGGTCTTGCCTCTCCCCTGGCCGGGGCTGGCAGGCGGGCCTGGGACCTGTCGGGCGCCGGGGTCGCCTGGCTGGAGGTTTTAAAGGAATGAGCAAGTATGAACCGCTCCAGTCTCACGCACACCCCCTCCTATTTCTTTTTTATGAAAACATTCACGAGGATCCTAATTTCAGATCGTGGAAGTAAATTTCATGCTAGGATGTATTTTACAAAACATGTAATCTTTCGGGGCCAGAAGACGTTTAATTAAAACCATACTTTGACAAGTTGGGTTTCAAAGCGAAGTCACACCAGCGGAAGGCTAATTCATATTCAAGATACAGCCTGTAATTCACATTGTTTGAAAACGCCTGCCGGGGCAACGCGCTGTTTGCCTCCTGTCTACCTGTCCAAGGACCCTAGGACTCCAAGAGTCTTGCTCGAGGACCGCAGCCCCCCACTCTTAACTCTCCTCTTGCGGACTGCTCTGATCTTGAGAAAGATAGATGGAAACTCATTGGAGCATCATTATTGTCCTTAGGATAACTCCTGCCGGGCGGTTGGGGGAAGGGTCCCGTGCATGGTATGGGGGGACCCATCAGGAGAGCAGGCAGGGACAGAGGGGAATCTGGGGCAGCTTAAGATGCCTCAGTGGGAGCCTCCCAAGCCCACTATCCTCATTGTTGCCTCCTGACTGACATACGCTAGAGGAAGGGGAATCCTCCGCAGTACCCCATTCCTGATGACCGAAAACGTGAGTGGGGTTTTCCGTGGGCACAGCCCTCAGCCCTCAAGAGGGACGCAGTGTTGGTTCCCAGAAGCATCCAGACAGTCAACTGCGTTTTTGTAGTTGTCTTTGTCCTCAGTAAACCCTTTCCTTATCCTCCTTCCTCATTTCTCCATAAGTTGACCAGCTGTAACGCAAAATTGGAGGTTCAGCCCTACATGAGAAGAAAATACTTCCGAGCTCAGCTTGTTTACCAACAAGCTTTGCAGGTGCAGGGTGCTAATATCCAGCCGTGCCCACTGGGGATCTTACAGAGCCAGTAGATAAGGGATATCTGCACAGATGTGGGACAAAGAGACTTTGCAGGGCCGTCTGGGTGCCCCTAAACAAGTCTATAGTTGGAGCTGAGGTTGCCTGTAAACAGCAGCTCCCAAGGCTGAAGCAGTGGCAACGGCTGGGCTCCAGGTCACAGTGCTGAGCCCACAGCTCAGTGTCTACCTCCTGATCCCCAGCCTGCTGTTTATTTCTTCGGAGAGAATAGTGAGTGGTTATCAAAGGTAGCCTCATGTATGACCTGAAATGCCTCAAGAAAGAGGTCAGAATGTGAATTTGAGAATTATGTTGGTTCAGTTTTACCCAAAATGCTCAAGAAAAAAACAAAAACAAACCTTCATTTATCCCAGCCATCCCCAAGATGAGGAAGAAGGATTTTGCTTTAGTTGGGGCAGTGAAAATTACTGATTGGCTGATAGACTTTCCCCCCTGCCCCACATCTATGTTTTCTTTCAAATACACCATTATTTTTCTATTCCTTAAGGCACAAGGTTAAGCTAATTATGAGAAAAAAGCCTAAAATCCAAAGTGTTCAAGAATTATTTTTTAAAAAATGGACATCTCATTTTGAACTCTGTGATTGAAGTCAACCTTCTTGATTTTACTGGGTCAGTTTAGGAGAAAGACGTTAACTTTTGCAAAGACAGTCCCACAATGCAATTGTAATAAAGCTTGTTGGCTCTATACAGAGACTACCAGCTGGCATTTCAGTGCTTATCTTTTGCTTTGCAAATTGACATAGATGTTGGCAGCTATATGCTTAAACAGTATGCCAACTTAGCACTTATTGGTCAAGTAATATCTTAAGTTAACAGATAAGACCCTGAGGTTACTCTTTCATGTGCTTGCATTTTGAAGCTGGGTATTCTGGTTCACATTTTAAAAAATGTTATAAATTTAGGCCTGGAGGTTGAGAAAGACTGGGAGACAAACCGAGGCACTGCTGGAATGATTTTAAGCATCACTTTGCTTTTGAGTTGAGCACCAAAAGGTATGTAACTGACCAAATGCATTTGAAGCCTAATCCTACATTGGAGACTTGTGAATTACACAAAACCAGAGAGGAACTACAAATAATAATCCCCACCTGTTTTATTTCAGTCGTAAGAACAAGCAGTTTTCCTGTCACAGAGTATGAGTGCTCTCAGGCAGGGGCTTTGGAAGCCCATTTATGGGCAGTAATTCTGGCAGGGAAATAGGGTAGGAAGAATCACGGTGGTTGGTAACCATCAGATGGTGCTGCAGTGAGGGCAGGCAGCAGCCTTGGTGTGCAGAAGGGGCAAGATGGGTAATACTTCCCAGCTGGCCCACCCCTTCTGTAGCCCCAGAGAATCAAACTCATTCCTTTTCAACCTCAGAGCTTGGGTGGAGGTGGGAGAGGCCCAGACAGGGTGGAGATTTGTGCCACTTCTCTACCTTGCTGGTTTCTCTGCCCTTCTGTAATTAGCCCCATTTCACAGATGTGGGAGAGAACACTTGGACTTCACCCCATAGATCACTTTGGTGTCTGAGAAAGGGAGTGGGATGGAGCACAGGTGTTCTGGCTTCCCATCTCCCTGACAACCGTGTGTGGTTAGGGATGAGGGTGGGAGAAGGAGCAGGGTTTGGGATTATTTTCCCAAGCCAGGCCTGTGCTGGTAATGTTTTCTGCTTTTGAGGCTTATTTGGCCAATGAGGTAGGTGTGATATTCGTATGACATTGGCCCAAGCCTCAGCGTTCAGAAGGCATCAGCCCTAGGATTCTCTGACTTCCCGCCAGTGCTCTTTCAACAGTCTCCTGTCTCCTATCTGTTAACTTTTTCTTAAATTCTGACACTTTAACCCTTGCTTGTAGTAAATGTACGTGTAGCTCTACAATGTGTCTATTTTCCACAGAAATCTTCCGCGCCTAGGCGAGAATCAATACTAAAACACTCTTTTTATTTTTAAAGTGGGTTTTAAAGGCCTATTGTGGGGGAACCAAGATGTCACTGCGGCCCTAGGTGCAGTAAGAGAGAGATTCTATTGGCGGCCGCAGCCCTGTGGGGGATCTGCCATAGCTGGCTCAAGTGTGTGCCTTATCATGCAAATCCCACGGCTCGGGGCATGCGCACTGCATCCCTTGGGTACCCTCCTTCCTCTCGTAGTTGGGACCTAGACTTCCAGATGCGCAATAATTAGGTTTCCTCATTAAACAAAGGTTTCCGCATCATTCCCCTCCTCCCACTGTTCTCAGCCTCCGGAGGTCCTCACCAAATCAAGCTGATAACCCGTCTCTGCCGCACTCCTACCTCCTACTTTCTGTTACCCAGGTTTTGGTCCAGGCCCCTACTTCTTTTTAGGGTCCCTACATCTTAGGTTGCTTTTCTGCATACTTCTCCATCGTTCCTTTTCTTTTGACCTGCTTTAAAGGACATTAAGATCTTCCTCTCTCCTCGTTTTAGGTCCCCTCCCTCACCTCTTTCCCCAGGAGATAAAAAAATTCTCTACCGTTTGATCCGAGGGGAAAAGGATGTCAACACTGTAGTTCCCCATTTTACTCGGCTTTGACCCTCCGCCGGCGTCGGTTTCGGTCCAAAGCACTGGACCGTGGGTGGCCGAGCTCGCCCGACCTTTCCCAAGAACTCCGCGGGCACAGGAGCAGACTAGCCAAGCCCAACCCCTCCTTCCCAAGACATCAGTCCAAACAGCTAAGGACTAGTCCAGCAGCTGCAGCCCCCGTGAGTGTGTGGGGTGCTGCTTTTCATCTCTCCGCCCCCACCTCACGAGAGAAGCGCATGACTCAGGGAACGCCTCCAGGGGTGTCCTCTAAACCTCTCCGTGAGCCCCCATGTGGGCACAAGGACCCCAGGAAGCCATCTCCTCGGAGCAGGAGAATGGCCTTTTCCGGAAAGCGATCTCAGTGGGCGAGAAATCGCCACGGTGACGTTCAAAGCCTCCCGCGGGAAAGCTTGGTGGCTCCTGCTCGGAGCCCTGCCGGACCCGCGTGCCGCGTCGCTGCGAGGACCGCGCCCACAGGCGCTCCCAAATTGCACAGCTCCTTCTCTCAGGGAGAAACAGGCATTGCTCCTCTGGCTTATTCAATTACTCTCAGCTTACCTGCAGGGCGAGCGGATTTGTATTTTCTCCACCAGACACCTCCTGCCCTAGACTCCCCCAGATTCCCCCTCCCCCCTCATCCGACCTTAACCAGGAGAAGGGAGAAAGGTCTGATTTGATTCTCTGATATGACACGAATAATTGTTGCATCATGTAGCTTCCTACATCTTGGTTTTAATTTGCAGTGAACCAAACAAAGATATTTGCAATTTTAAAATAAGCACTCGATTTAATAAATGGGAACATTGTGCTGGGAAGACTATACCCCCCTCCCCCCCTTAGAAGACGTTATTAGCTCTGACAGCATGCCGCTCAGGTTTGCGGAGAGGATTTTGTAAAGGGATGACAGACAGGAAGGCCAGCAATCATGGACTCCTTGGGCTGAAGCTTTTTTTTTTCTTCCTTTCTTTCTTTTTTTCCTTTTTTTTTTTTTTTTATCAGAATGTTCTGTTCGATGCCATTTATCCTTGATGATAGAAAATTGCGCTGTTGCCAGGACGCTGCTGCTGCCGCTGAAATAGAGGGCAGGAGCCACATTTCCATTTTCCGGCTTGAAAGCTATTCAAATGAATTTGCAGAGAGGGGGGGAAATCTAGCGATAAACAAATGAGAATAAATCTAGTTTTCCTTTCCATTCTTTCCTTTAAATGTGTAGCTCTTCATTTCTAATATAAGGATTTTTTTGTTCATCACTGTTTGGGAATACCTGGAAGATAGTGTAAACCAATGTACAATTTATTTTGATGCTCTTAAAGTGTCTAACCACATAAACATTTAAAAAGAAGTGTATGTCTAAATATACATAAAGTGTAAGAATTATATATACATAGATCACATACATTCATACCGTTACACAATTCCAAACTACATGGAAGATAATAAACTCTTTCTGCAGTGTTTCAATTGAATATAATTTGCAAGCAATACTGGCTGTTGATGGTTATGGATGTCTTACTAGTCGCTATACATAAGTATTGCTAGGTAGGATAATTTCTAAAGCCCACCCCTCATGTTATATATTTCAGGATACTATACAATTCAGTTACCCTGTAAGTCTTAGCAGATTTGAACATTCCTCCTCCAAGAAAAAACAAAAAAAAAAGGTAAAAAGTCACCCACTGTTCTGTATTTCTTTCAACTTAACTTCCCAAATTTACCTTTAAAGTTTTGTTTTGTTGCTAAGTTAGGAAATACAAATCAAAACAGTCGGTACACTTCACCTCTAAAGGATATGAAACAAAGAGAGGTTGAAGCCTGTGCTTCCATTATTTAAAATTTAGATTCTTTACTAGCTTATAAAGATTATATTATTGGAACTTAAGAGATCATTTTAAAATGTCCAAAATATGAGAATTTTTAAAAATGCAGCCCATTAGGATATATATATTTAAATAATGAAACATTAGTAATGTCTTGACAGAAACTCTAAAACTTGTTGGCCCCCTACTGTGTTTTAACAATTAAATAACTTGCATTGAATTCTAACTCTAATATTTTGTTTCAACATCAGATACAGGCAGTTAGAAAATTTTCAGCATTATAAAGGCATTTAAAATACAGAAACTATATTTGAGGTTTCAACTAGTACTTTAAACTATTTTCAAAAGCTCACCTAACAACATTTTAAAACTTCACATGTTTTTTAAACGAGCTGTGTGCCCCCGACTGTATGTTTTTAGCTACCTGTGTGTTTCCGAGTGGACAGGCCATCGCTGGGCAAACAGTGCTGCACCGAAAATAACAGTATAAAATCAGAAAGAGAAGGGCGGAGGGTGAGTTGATGCTGATGTTTCGAACCTCTCCAATAGAATTTTCAGGCGACTGCCTCTAGCCAGGCATGCTTCCTGGTTATTGATTCCAAAACAATCCTATTCAGCTGAAAAACTGCCCGATTAATTAATTATCCTGATAATGAGAAAACAATTATCAACACCATCAGATGAAGCTAAATACAGCAAGGAAACGGCCCGAGACTGTCCAATTTGCTTGTGTTTGCTGTGGTATAAACAATTGGAGATGAGCGTAGATGGTTTAGGCATTGAAAGAGATTCCCCCTCCTTCATCCTTGGCCCTGGAAATTGTGACAAAAAACTTCACTGGGCGGCTTGCTTTTTATGTTGAGGAAACTCAAAGCTTCCTCGGGTGAATGTCCTCCCGCTCTCCCCTTCCCTCCCCCCCAGTACAAGCCTGGGAGAGCGCAGCGTCCTCCCGAGCAGCCGGCACGCAGAACGGAAGGCGTAGGTGCTCCGGCAGTGCTGCAAGGGGGTGCTTCAGCAGACCAGACCCCCTCCCCGGCCCTCCGCACCTCTTGCCCTGGAACGAATCTGACCCTAAATTCCCTGTGACTCGCGCGGGATTGGCAGAAGGGACGTTACGCCAAAGGAGGTGGGACCCCCTTGGGGGCAAGGACTGGGGTTTGCGTGGAAAGGATCCGGAATCCCCGCCAGGAACCACCCATGCGTCGGGTCTGTCCGCCTCTCTCCGGGGTCTATCCCGAGATGTCTCTGTCACGAGTCACTTCCTGAGTTTTGGCCACGTAGCATGGGCCAGTTTGGAGCGTGGCCTCAGGAGTGGGCGGGGCGGGGGAGGTGGTGACAGGAAAGACATGATCTTCGGGTACTAACCTAAAAGAACTTGGAAGTGCACATGGGACGAAGTGGCCCGCAGGAATTCCGCAAGCTGTAAAAAAGCAGGGCTCCTAGCTGGGTGACTGGGCTGTAAGCGTGGGGACTATGCTTGTGTGAGTGTCTGTGTGAGTGTGTGGCTGGGCGTGCAGAGTTGTGGGAAAAGTTGAACTTCTGACGGAATTGTATAAGCGATGAGTGGAGACCATGGGCTGACATCCTAGACCCACCTCTCCTCCCGTCCGCAATTCCGTTCTCCCAGGGTATACTGAGTCCACAGAAAAGTGCACGTTGAGCTACGCTGTGGTGTGTAACTAAAATCATAGTCAAGTTTGGAGGAGGGGAGCTTTTCTTCCCCCCCTCCAAGAGGTGTGTACAGTAAGCACTTAAAATGAAAGTGATTTTTTCTTCACCTTCTGAGATCTGCAGAAATATGGAACTTGCCTTTATCCTTAACAAAAGAACAAGCACTTCTGAAAGGCTGCAGAAACACTCACCCGTTAGGGGTTCCGGCATCCAGGAATGTCACATGGTGGAAACACAAAAGCTCAACATTTTGATATTTTAAAAGATTTCCCCCTCTTTTAAATCCTCCGCATAAATGCCTGGTTGTAGCAACGTGAAAAGTGTTTTCGTGTGAACACATGCTGCAGAGTTCCCTTCCCTTTTCATTCTGTACTAGCAGCTGCAAAACATTCCAAATGAGCTCTCGAAGGTCATTATGGGGACTATTAAGGTGAAATTCAGAGCTGGCCTCAACAACTAACTAAAATCTCACCCTAGAAAGTGAGAAAAGAGAGCAAATGTGCTTAAAAAATACAAAGTACTCTAAATTCTGTATTACCTCCCAAATCCCAATAACTTTTCATAGTTGGCCAGCTCTTGCACTATGAACCCTCCCCACTCAAGCTGTTTCCCGTGTCCCAGAGCTGCATTTGCGCTTGCTCCTTAACACAAGTCTCCAGAGCTTTGAGATGTGCAATGTGAACAGTAAAGAATCACATTAATCCGGCTTTGATAGCCAAAGGGAGATCACAGCAGAAATCAGGTCACCACACAGACAGGCACTGCTGTGGAAATGAACCTTTTTTGTTGTTGTGCCTTCAGGATATCTCCCTTGGCTTCAGGATTTTCATTTCCAGCTGGCAAACTGGAAAGTGTCATTACGAACTATGAATAACTTGTGATTTAAAAGCAGACGATTAAGCTTCTTAGATGGACCCTCTTTTTTTTTTTTTTGTCTTATAGATCCTGGAGTCAATGTACTCACCTTCTCTACCTGGTTATTTACATAAATACATCAGAACAGGTTCCAAATACTTGCCCCAAATGCAACCTCCACAGGAACTTAATTGCCTGGAAAAAAAAAAAAGTTGTATTTTCTCTGCTTTCTTTTACCCCTGAGTCCTGTAAGCATAGAGTAATGGTAGTTAATCTGCTTAGATAATTTAAGACTTAAAGACTAGAAGGCCTATATTGACAATTTCAAAATTCAAGCCTGAGTGCTTTGGCTAAGCAAAGCTTAGGAGATGACAGATGTGATAAAAGAACTGCCAAAGACCAGAGTTTATTAAAACTAAAAAGTGTGAGGTTTTTGTAGCTTTGAAAGAAATGATTGTTATAGTGCTCACTCAATCTGAATGTGTCCCTAAACAAACAACTACAGGAGTATTTTATTTTATGCTACCTGATACTTATACTCACAATACAGTATTTCACTCTGCTTGCACATACACATACAGATACACTTTATAGTGCTTTTCAACTTACCTCCCATATGTATAAGCTTAATCTAGTTAGTATAGCTGAACTACATACTCAACACAAGTGCTGTGTAAAAAATCATAAGCATTCACGCTACATATGTAGCCTTCTCATTTCTCAATTTTCTGTCATAGCAGTATCAACTTTATGTTGCAAAAGGCTGCTTGTGAAGCTGTTGCTGCCATCCGGCTTTCTTCAGAACTTGTAGAATGGGAGTAACACATGCAGATACCTGAATCTGTTAAAGATGCTACTCTGTTTTAAATCATCCCTATTAAAGTTAATTTTCATTTAACCTCAGTGGGCCAAATCTCAATGACAGCCCAAATCACACCCACACTGAGGCTACCCAAATGCTTTTACGTGTAGGACAAAGCACATTAAACTTCTTTGCATCAAATCTGTCCTTTTAAAGTGACTTTAGACAACTGAGTTGGGAGCGCAGCTTGGAAGGAGGACTGCATTGGAAAGGGAATCGGGGGAGAAAGAAGGCAAAGAGAGAAAGCAGATGAAAGAAAAAGAACTCTGTGAATGATTGTTTAGGCAGGGAAACCTTTTGTGGCCATAGATTGTGTCCTATGAGTTGTTGAGGATATTTTCAGATTCAGTGTCTGTTCTCATCTAAATGGCCTCCCTTTGTCTTACTTGAGCTATTCCTCTAAATCTTCTACCAGTAAAATCAGATTCTCTCTAAGCAGATGAACCATCATTGTAGTGGAAGCTACTACAATATTCCTTTATAGGATGTGGGGGACCTGTTACTGGCTACAGACACATAAAGTGTTGCATTAAGCACCCCAGGGATGCTCACTTTGGTGATATTTAGCTGAAAAAAATGTATTGCCTTGTTCATTGAACTGATTTGTATACTGTCTCATTTGTTGCTTAACCTGGCTCTACAGGTTCCCTTTATAAGTTGACTTTACAGATATTTTGAAGTAAAGAAATATACATTCTGTCTGGAAAAGCAACAAATGTTGGTTACTTGTTGGTCCTTAAAGATGATAAGAAACATTCCATCTTGATTATATTTAGAGTTTTGCTAAAAATTGTAATCTTTTCAGTCTACTTTCTCCCTCCTGTCAGTATCCCAAGAGCCTAGCATGTAGCATGTGGGTAAAGAGAAAGAATAGACCTCCTTGTCTTGTTAATTAAAGTTTACACAGCTTGTAGAAAGTAGTAATTTTCTAGAAAATCAGATTATTTTAGATCACTATAGTTCCACTCTTCTGTCCTTAATTGGTTCTAAGCAAATCTTGCTCCTGCCTTCTAAACCACCACATCATTTAAGAACTATCAATTATAAAGCAAAGATTGCTAAAAAATATTCTGAATTTAAAGTGTCTGGATTTAGAAACCTGACCCCTCCTCCATGAGACTAGGTGTAAATGATAGATATTACAATGTATGCATGGTGTAACAACACACACTGGTTCCTGTATGGCGTGTCAGAGTGACACATGACCCTTCCCACTGCTGCTTGTTGGAAACAACATCACTGTTAACTCCCTCCTGATTCTGGGGTTTTGATTCACATGCAAAAAACGACCTTCTTAAATCACTGTTCCTTTCCTAAACAAGGTGGAAATCAAATTTCACCAGGAAGTAATCAAAGTATTGAGCCAAAGGATTTTTTAAAAAATTGGCAAGGAATGGGAGTCTGTTTCTCATAAAAAATTGTTACGCTCACTTTTAGGGAATTCACCTAAAATTTGTTAGTAGCTGCCCATTGCTTATAGAGGAAAGACAAGCTCTATGGTGTGGCATAGGTGGGGAGCAGTAGCATAGGCTCTGGATAATCTGGAGCAAATTATTTTACCTCTCTGAGCCTCAGTTTCTTATACCACTGGAATGATAATAGAACTGACTTACACGGTAATGGTGTGAATTAAATGAGATGCACACCTGTAAAATGCTTAGCAAGGGGCTTTGTGAAAAGCAAATGTTAAACAAATAAAAAACAAAACAAAACAAACAACACTAGCTAATCCTTGTCAAGGCCTTTTAGTTACTGCTTCTGTATATGCTTTCCCCTTGTTCTAGAAAGCCCTCCCTGTCTCACTGCCCATCTGGCTTGCTTCTCACCTCTTCAACTGGACCCAAGTGTCACTACCCCTGGGAAGTCTTCTCTGATGCCTGAAATTAGGTGCCTGTCTTTGTGTCTCTACAGCACCCGCTGCTTATTTCTTTAACAGCATTTTGCAGGTTTTATTGTAATTGTTGCTTTACTTATCTGTTTCCCTAATTAAACGATAAGCTGTGAAAAGCACAATATAACATTTATCTTTCTTTCTCAGAACTCACAACTGAGCCTGATGGATAGTATATACTTAATATGTATGTTGAATAAATAAATTCCATTTTTCCCTTTTTGCTTGGCTTGCATTCATAAACTGAGTTGTAACTGGATGGATTCGTCTACATTTAGTTTTCTCTGCTTAGTATTCCTCATGGAGAGTGCTGGAAGAAACTTAATTCCCATAAATAATTTTAGGAAAAGTTTTGATTGCGGGCTCTGAAATGAATTGTTGGTATTTTCAGGACAAAATATCTTCAGTGAGCTTCCTATTTTAATTGGAGAACTCATGGACTAGTTGGGTTCCTTATCCAATCCTTAGACATCTGACCATACTTTTTAATCTATAGGAGCTCTGACGGCACAGTGGTTAAGTGCTTGGCTGCTAACCAAAATGTTGATGGTTTGAACCCGCCAGCCACTCCACGACAGAAAGATGTGGCAGTCTGCTTTCATAAAGATGTACAGCCTTGGAAACCCTATAGGTTACTATGGGTCGGAATCGACTCTACAGCAACGGGTTCAGTTTGGTTTCGTTTATTTAGTCTATGGCTTATCATTTCAAGTATCTATCTAGTGTTAATAGTTAGGTTTCAACTACCACAAAGCCATGGTTAAGTGGGTTTCCAGTGAATACAATTATACCATTGGTTTAACCAAAAACACCAAACCCGTTCCATCGAGTTGATTCCGACTCATAGCGACCCTATAGGACAGAGTAAAACTGCTCCATAGAGTTTCCAAGGCGTGCCTGGTAGATTCAAACAGCTGACCTTTTTGTTAGCAGCGGTAGCTCTTAACCACTATGTCACCAGGGTTTCCATTGGTTTAAAGGTCGTATGTATATGTAAGAGTGGTTAATAGGTATTGGAGGAATCATAAAAATCTTCAAAAAGACCATTTAGGCTCACTTCATCAGCATCTTGGTTTCATACAACTCTTGAGCAGAAATTCAGGGGAACTCTCACTATGGCAGGCTAATTTGAGGGAAGACCAGTATAAACATATGATATGTCAGCATTATAGACCATTATAGCTGCTGTATTGAAAACATTTAAACAAGCCAGGGACAAATGCTCTGTGGCTGAGTGTTGGATCTGCTTTAATGAGAGCAGAATCCTTTCTTTGTAATTATTTCATTAATCGTCAGAAACAGTTATTACTGGAGTGTTTGAAAGCAGTTTGTTTCCTTAAGGATATTAATCACCCCCTGCAAAGTTTATTTAATTAGATCTGTAAACTCGCTTTCACTAGAGGTAAAGTTAAGCCAATTCCCCCTCTTGGAATTATCAATTGTTTCAAAGGCACAAGGTCCAAGTTAACTTGATTTTTCTGGAATAAATTGATAAATAGATGAGTTCAGTGATAATAATGATGATTCCTGCTGTTCTGCTCATGTAAAACATAATTAATGTTTATAATCCCTCTCCTAAACCCATCAAAAACATAATAAAGCAATACAAAATTAAAAAAAAAAATGAAATTCCACTCCATTGTAATAACAATAGAATTTCCACTGATGATGAACTATTAGGCTCCTGGAACTAAAGACTAAAGAAAATATTTTAATTTTGTTGCAGCTCCAGAGATTGAGTGGGTCTCCCCAGAAACCTGAAAGAAGGACTAGGGAAAGGCCATGCAGTCTGTTTTCTCGCACCCAGGTGGGGCACTCCTAAGCCATCCTGGAGCCAGTACTTCTGGATAGCTAGAATAGCACTAGCCTCAGACTTACACATTCCCATGAGGCATTTCAGTTACCTACTCAGACAAAGAAGATCAAAGAAAGGGAAGGAATGGAGAGCAGGAATTGTATTTTACACTGGGCATAAAAAGATATGGGATGGCTTAGGAAGAGGAATGGTAAATAATCTGTAAGGAAAATGTTAAAGCTTGCCATACAAATGTATCTTTCCACTTGTGCTGCTGCTTTTGCAGTCTTTTTAAAATTTATTTATGCCCCACATCTTTCCATGAAGGATTTGAAGTAGCTTTAATAATTGACATTTAAAACAAAATAGTTTACTCCTCCCACTTTCACTCCAGATTCAGGTAATGAGGTTGCTCACAGCATGCAGACCAAGAAATTTCTGCCAAAACAACTAATCATTAACTAGTTTTATTGTTAATACAATGAGACACATACAAACCCTTACTTTCTTTTTCCCATGTAGATACTATTGGACCAGAAAAAGACAACCTTCTTTCTGCTCTCCAAATATCAAGATCAGCTTTGTTGCATAAATATGGACTAACTAATCCATCTATCAACCATATTTCAAAGATATTGAAACAAGCATCTACAACTTCTCTTAGAAGCCTATTCCTTGTAGTTGGTGAAGGATTACTGTAAAAAACTTTTTATTGTTTCAGATCAGACCTCCCAAGCCTGACTGAATTTTTATGCCTGAGTACCTAAAAAACTCCAAGAAAAACACAGCTCAAACCACCACATTTTACTTGCTTTTAGGTTTAAACCCTATAAAACCACCACATTTTGTATGGTTTCCACCCCAAACCATAAGTTGGCATGGGATCTCACTAGATGCTCTGCTCAGGTCTAATTGAAATGTTTACAAACTTTGACAACATTTTTGGCTAACTTGTCATTAACTTGGAATGCAGGTGAAACAAGCTGAGTTTTCAGTAATAATTTCATTTTGATCCTTTTATCCAATCCCCTGGCCACCCAACTAGGGATAGTCACTCATTGCATTGTCCTTGGTCAATCATTGTCACTCCTTTTGTGGCATTCTACTGGTGTTGCCTTGGCTTGGACCTTTCCAACTCTTTCCTTTCCCTGAAAACTTACCTCTTCTGTGTATCATTCCCTCAAAGTTGCGTACTTTGAGGCTAATCAGATAAATCAATTTTTGCTAAGGTGTTAATGGATTTTGAGATTCTTAGAGAACACATAGGACACTAGATTGTAAGTTCCTTGTGGACAGACATGGTCTCTTGCTGACCATTTAGGGTTGGCACATAAAAGAGGAGTTTTTTATTTGCTAAATCTGGCAACCCTGTGACTATTGTTTGGCCTTCTAGTAACACCCACACAGCAGGTGCTCAACAAATATTGGTTGAATGAATGAATAAATGAGTAAATGAAAGTAGTGGGAGATATGTATCTTGATATCTTTTGATTCTCTTTAAATTACTAGAGAGCTGTAGGCCTCTGAGTCTTGTTTCTGATGGAAACTGGGGCGGGCACGGTCTTTGACTTTTTTCATTCTGCTTTTTCTTGTGACCATTGTTCTAAACAGCATCGTTCTTCATTGGGAGGAGGCTGTGGGGCAGGGGAGTGATGACTAGCTGTCACCTCATAGTTCACTAAGGGAAGAGCAATCCTGACAATGGGGGTGGCCTTGAGTGAATGAGGGAAGCTAACAGGTCGCATCCCGCTGTCACTGTTTCCTCACCCTAAGTGGAAGCTCCCTTGATAACTCCAAATAAGAGCCTCATGAGAGTCCATGGGGGCAGGGAGGGGAAGTAATAATAGCAGTTTGGGCAGACTAGAATCTTTTGTAAATAGCCGTAATGCACCTAAAGTCGTCATCATCAGGATCCTTAAGGCCTCTATGGAAGAGGAAAAACTGTCTCAACATGTTCGTTTTATAATTAGGTAAAATTGTCAATTACGTTTATTTTTGAAACTGCTGTAAAACTATCAGGGTACTCTTTCTTTAAGAGCTAGAGACTTTTGGAAATAAAGGCAGTGTAGACAGACTTCCTCTTCATTTATTACACCTATTGTTTTTTCCAAGATGTTCCCAGAACTTTTCCGGTACTTTATTATGCTTCTCCTTGGCGTGGGTTCAGTATCTCTCATAAAAATTGAGACTTGGAAAATTAAGAACTTGATGGGTAAAGTGTTTATATTCCAGGGGTCTCCTGAGTATACCATGTTAGCACGTCACCTGCTTATTTAGCGTTGGAACTGCATTTCGTGGTAGATATATTTTCATGCCTTGGCTGCTCCTCAAAGATAAGGGAAATACTTTAACCTTGAGACAGATCAGCTCTGAGCCAGTCTGAGCCCAGAATTCAGACTACCCCCCCCCACCACATACTTCTTCAAGCTTGTTTTTCTGATTTCTAGAATCTACTTCTGGCCTCAGGCACATGGGCAGATAGAGGAAAACTATGTGCTGTCTTGCTACTGAACTCTGTTCCTCTAACAAAACAAGGTCAAAATGCCTTTAAGTCCCATCCTGGAAGACTGCTTTCAAAGATGTGTAATTTTCTTTTTTCTAAGCATGATGGTTAAAAATGTGGGTTTGGTGTCACGTATATCTGGAATGGAATCCTGGATCTGTCTTATTAATAGCTTGAATCAAGTTACTTTACCTCTTTAAGCTTCATGTTCCCAGTATGCAGGGGGGAGATAATCCAACAACACAGGGTTGTTAGAATTCAAACACCTATTGCATGGAGGGTCTAATCTGGTCCATACATTTATAGTTGCTTAATAAACGGTAGCCGTTGTTGTTCAAAGTCTGGAACAGAAGATTTGCCTGTAAATAGAAGCTCAGAATGTCTCTTCAACAAAGACAGTGGCCTGGATCCTGCTTGTGGGCCATGATGGGAACTGTGGCAGTAATGTCCCTGCACCTGGCTGGCCACATTCCTGGCCACTCCCCTGAATATCCAGCTTCTGGTTTAACTGGAAGGCAGGAGGCAAGGTCAGGACACTCTTGCACCCTCTGACATAGCCAGGGCTGAAGCCTGGTGGCAAGGTAGGTGAGGTCTCCCTGGTGCTAGCCCAAATTGCCTCTGACATTCCCAGTTGCTCCTCCTACCCAACTTTCCAGAGGTTGTTTTTGGCACAGTGCATTCCCAGCACTGCAGAGGTGGTGGCTGGGCCCACTGCCTGGGGCTCTGCTGGGTTCCTGGCCCTACCCCCAAACTTCCAGTGCTCTTCTGGCTCAACCAGAAGTTCAGGTGTGAGGTGGCCTAGTGGTGTGTGTTGGCCTGCATGAGTGGGTGGAGTACAGTGGAAAACACTTGGGCAATGAATCTAGAGGCCCTGGGGAAATTTTGGTTTTTCATTTTGTTTTTAAATGGAATTTTACTTCATGTCATTTGTTCCCTCTACCTACTATGAGCTTTCAATGGTTCAACTCCACTAGAGCATAAAACTCCCCGTCTGTGAGTTGTGGAAAGAGAGATTATGGGAAGGAGGAGGAACTTAAGAAGGATTCCTCCCTTCAGCAGTGTCTGTTCTAGCATCTTTCCAACAATCTGTCTATTCCTAGCATATTTTTCCTTTTAGTTTTTTTAGAATGTGTATCCATTTCTGACAATCCACAGAAAGAGAAGCTGAGGTTAAAAGACTTAGAAGATCAAAAGTCGTATTTTTTTTTTTCTATCTTTATTACCCCTTCCAACCCATCTTTCACTATTTTTGCTATTCTTCTTTCTTAGAGCATAAAAAAGGGGACCTTTTAAATTAATACTCATCTCATGGAAAAGAAGAGCCTCAAATGAAAACAAAACAGAGGGAAAAGAGGTTAGTAAAGTAAGGAAGATGGAGAAGAGGAAGAGAAAGGTTTAGCTCTAAATTCCAAGTTAACAGGAAACTGTCCCAAGTTAATATGAAACAGGTAAGGCCTCCTGTCTTACTTCATCTTCAGAAAGGAGTTTACTGAAACTTGTTAAAAATGGAAAGGAAAATCCAAGAAAAAAAAATCCCACAAGACTAGCAATAATATTGGACAGTACAACTCAAAGTGTTCAGGAAATTTGGCCCCTATGCCTGCAGGTGACCCATCCAGATAGACCAAAAGGGTTAGAATTATCTCCTGATATTGGTAATAATGATTGGTATCCCACTAGAAATGGTCATTTACAATTTTAGATCTATTGTTTTAACCGTGATGTATTTTATATATAAAATAAGAATTACATCTATAGCCTTGCTATAATAGGCTTTATTTTTTTACTTAGCATTAATTTAATCCACATTTATTTATTTAATTTTGAGCATATTCAAAACATTCACTGATTCTAGAAGATTCGCAGCAAAATAAAAAGATGATTCCTGTAGTTATGGAATTTATGAATTAAGGGGGAGACCCCAAAATGGGAAAAAGCCAACTAACTTAAATCATAACTGTTAAAAAGCACAAATGTTTTTCTTTCATGGGATTATATTATTTATATGGATTTGTGTAATAAACTTTCCCCATTCTATTGCAATCGTAAAAGACCTTGCTTGGAAAGAGTCCCAGGTGTCTCATATCTCCCTCAGAGGGGCAGCCACCCACGGGCAGGGAGTGGCCACGTTCATCTTTATGCCTTCTGTGCTAGTACGGAGCTGGGCACATTGATGCACAAGTGTTTCTCAAGCTACACTGACGTGTGGAGTGCAGTGAAGGGAAAATTCTGAGGAAAATTATTTATTCATTTGCTTGTTTGCTTATGTTAGCATCCTCATTGCCTTGGTGGTAGCCTGTTTTGGAAAGCTACTTCCATTTTTCCGCTGAGACTAAGATTCCAGAATATATTTATTTATTTGTTTTTTGCCCCCACGTGTTGAGCACTTATTATGTGTCAGGACCTTAAATATTTTTGGGTGTTCAATCGTCTCACAGGTGATATCACTTAATGCTTGCACAGCCCAGTGATGTGGGGATCCTGACTCTGTTGTACACGGCATCTTGGTTATTGCCAAGGCGCAATACATCTGAAACAACAGCAGCAACAGCTGCGAGAGGAGTCCAAGGACCAATTTGTTGGAATAAAACAAAACAAGGCTTTACCATATGGGAGATATATCTAAAATGAGTTTTCTTAGATGTAGGATGATTTTCCTTGTAGCCTAAGGGCTTTCTGGAGGGAATCTGAAATTTTTTCACTATGCCCACATCATGGCCACATGTGGATGTAGTGTAATAGACCATATCCTCTGTGTGTGTGTGTGTGCGCGCGCATATGTGCATGTGTAAAAGTGCAAATTCTGGCTCACACACTGCGTTTATCTCACATTCATTTTCTTATGCAAAAATTTTATTATGAACCTTCCAAATATGCAGCAAGTCTCTTTTTTCCTCCCCTGTATCTGAATAAATTATGGGTCTATCATGTTAAAAAAAAACAACCAACCAACCAAACCCTTCACTGTCAAGTCAGTTCTGATCATGTTCACCCATATGCAAAACCAGAGGCAGTAAAATAATGATAAAACATGGTTATTTCATAAAAGACCTTGTTAATCTTTAATGCTAGGATATAAGGAGTGTTCCAACAAAACTTAAAAATGTATAATTATTATTGATACCACTAATCAGAATTTGCCATGTGAACAGCTCAGGGATTTGTTGTATTAAGCTGTCATGTGGTTGCAATCATACCTTTTTAACTGCCATCAGAGGTAACTGTCAGCAACACCACATCTTCTCTCTAGTCTATTACAGCTTCAGTTCCCCAGGGTTCCATCCTGAGTCCAGGGCGATTTGTACGGTACGCTAATGACCTGCTGATTGTCTGCACAAAAGCTAAATTGTATGCTGTTCAGGCAACACAGTGATTCCACACAAAAGCAAAGGCCTGTCTGGTGTCAAAATAATCCCATACTCTCACTTTGATAAAGGTTTTTTAACTGACTAAAAGGCACTATTTGGTGCTAAAGCGTGTGGCAGAAATAATGTTTATTCAAATAACTAACACGTTGGCAGCAGGTAAATTTCAGGAGTGCGTGCGTGCGTGTTGTGTGTGTGTGTGTGTGTGTGTGTGTGTGTGTGAAAAGGATGCTGTTTACGTAGCTGTTTCTGTTGAGATTTTTGGTTCTGATTTTGAAAGGTATAGGAACTAGCCAAATATCTTTGTTTCAGTTCAGTATTTACTCGTGTTGGAGATTCAATAAATATTCATGTTCAATATTTATTTAAGAGTGCTGCAGGCATAAGGAAAATTAATATACATTTTAAACAATATGTCACCTAAGGAGTTTTTAATACGTAGTGAAAATGTGTGGTGAACACTATATCAGTCTATCTACATATTTATCTATTGATCTACCTCTAAGATCAGTCTCAATGAACAGATTTTGCGCTTTAGGGGGCCAGGTGAGGCCATCTAAGTAGTCTATGTGCGTGTGTCTGCCCTACAGCATCTCTCCTCTGAACCAGAGGACACAGAAGAGAGAATGTGGACTGGCACTGGAAAACCATCTAGAACCCTACCCTACCCCTCTTTTGCCCTGCCCTGGTGTTCCACTGGCTCTGCAGATTGATCTGTGTGTGTGTGCATGTGCACGCCTCTTCCCTAGAGGACTAGTCACTGAGTCATTTATTTGTCTAGTGTTGGAGGAGAATTCCTGCTGAGACTCTGACCTGGATTCCAAAGCTTTACTCCACGACTTAGCCTGTTTGTTTGTTCATTTGTTTATTCTTTCATTCATTTAGTGACTATTTAAGATGGTTGTTATATACCAGGCACTATGCCAGGCACTGGGATGACAACGATGAACAAGATTTGGACTCAGTTCTCAAGCCCCCTGTCAACAACCAACTGCTTAACAGACCATCCAGGATCCCTTGTCAGCTGAATCCTGTAAGGATTTAAACAGAATCTGAGTTGCAACTGATTGCCATACTGAAGGCGCCTCCACTAAGTCTGTAAGCTTGTTTAAGGCAAAGACTGAGTCTTTTCTATGGAATTATTCATAGCTGTGAGCACAGGAAGCAAATAGAGCATCTGTTCTATAAAATGTTGGTGAGTTTTTTGAAATGTCTAAGAAAAGAATCTTCAGCAATGGACAGTAAATTGCAGATGGTAGGAGTAGGGGCTTTGGCATCAGTTATGGTGACATCAAATTTACTCATCCGCTTCAAAACGTGTGTTGAGCACCTATGATATGCCAGAGGGTGTGTTAGGTGTTGAGGATTCAAGAATGCGCAAGATAGACACATGATCATCCCTCAGAGAGCTCACAAAAGAGGGAGTATAGAGACCTCAGAACAAGTTGAGAGGATTCCAATAAAGTTTGTTAAGTTTTGTGAGAGAGGAGTACTACTGATGCCTAGACTGCCGAAGCGCAGGGGTTAGGAGATCAGGAGAAGTGAGCTCCAGGCATAAGGAACACCATGTGCAAAGGCCTGGAGGTGAGAATGAGCATGATACATTCAAGGGACTTAAATATATTTTGAAGCCCTGGTGGAGCATTGGTTAAGCGCTGGGCTGCTAACCAAAAGGTCGGCAGTTCGAATCCACTAGCCACTCCTTGGAAACCCTATGGGGCAGTTCTCGTCTCTCCTATAGGGTCGCTATGAGTCAGAACCAACTCGACGGCACATAACAACAACAATGAATATATTTAGTCATTGAATTCTCACATGCAATGAGAGGAGCTTGAGATGAGCCTGGGGATGTAAGCAGGGTCAGATCCTGAAGGGCCTTGTAGGGAATACTGAGTAAGTTGGATTCCATCTAAGATCAAACGGAATTTATGGAAGGGATTTGAGCATGATGAAATTTGCATTTTAGAAAGATTGCTCAGTTTGCTGCTTGCTTGGGATTGGAGAGAGTGAGAGAGATCCCAGATAGGAAAGCTTTTGCAGTAATTCAGGTGGAAGATGGCCCATAGTCAAATAGTGTGGTGTAGTGGAAAATGCTTAAGAATTAAACAAGACTTGGCTGTAAAACTTACTATCTGTGTGACTTTCAGCAAGTAGCCTCTTTTCTTTTCTTTTTAAAAAATAGTGTATTTCATTTTGGTGGCAATATACACAACCAAACACACATCCATTCGCAATTTCTACATGAACAGTTCAATAACGTTGGTTACATACTTCACATTGTGCCACCATTCTGTCTCAACCCATATTGTTTCATCCCCATTAATTTAGGCTCTCTGCCCCTTAAAGTTCTCATCTGTGCTTTAGATGAATGGCTGTCAGTTTACACTTAAATAGATAATTCTTTTTAAGAGTGCTGTGCTTGAGGAAAATGTTCTTTATTAATTGGGCTAAACTGCATCTAGTTTAATGATGGTTTCATGGGATAGTTTCAGTTTAAGGTTTAAAGATTATTTCTGGGCATTAGATTTGGGGGTTCCCCCATTGTCAATGGGGTCAGCAAGTCTAGTTTCCATACGAGTTTGAAGTTATGTTCCATGCTTTTCCTCCTTTTAATCGGGATTCATCTATTGGGTCCTTGATGAAAACATTCAGTAATGGTAGCCGGGCACCATTTATTTCTTTTGGTCTCATGATAAAGAAGGTAGTAGTTTATAGAGGCAATTAACCCTGCAGTTCATTTCCTTCTCTGATTCATGGCAAACAGCCACTTTTACATATCCTTCACACTTTCTTCTGTAAAATGGAGCAATTTGTCTATATGATGTGGGACTTCAATTGAATACTGTTTGTAGGACTGCAGGTATTACCTAACACACTCAAATGATAGTCTCTTCCTGTTGTCTCTTCTACCGCTTATATTCCTTCCCATTTAATGTACAACTTGATACTTTTAAATAGGCTCTTTCGTTACAGTTGTTATGAGCGCATGGTTGTTATGAGTTCATGGGAAAGGCTCCTTGTTCTTTCTTCTGCCGTCTTTCCTACCGCAGTTCTGGCCATCATGAGGTTACCTCTGAAGAAGTCGGTTCTGTTGAACACTTCATTCTGGTTTGAGCAATGTTATAACCAATGAAAACCAAACTTGGTGAAGACTAACATCTTTGCTCCCTTCCCTTTTGGGACTTTTTGGTAACTGCATTCTCCTCCTCATGCCCTCGGAATGCAGCTTCAGTGTTATCTTTGGCTCTCCTCGCACTGCTTCTTAAGATATGTGGAGAGAGAACTTTATATTTTTTACAGAATGAACCTCATTTTCACTCTGAGAATATTCCAAAATCCTGTCATATTTTCCTTTCTGACATCTCTAAAGCTTTTCCCATTTGTCTCCAATAGCTAAAATCCTTTCCCATATTTTGGTCTTCTTTTTCTGCTCTTCCTTATAAATATCTCCACTGTGGTCTCTATTCTTGAGTTCTGTTTCTGTTACAGCAATCTCCTTGGTGCCTTTATTACAACATCTTTTAAAAATGCCTTCACTGGTTTCTCTCATCTGCATTAAATCTGGACTTTAGGGACCTTCACCGCTTTTCATTGCCTGATTATTTTCTTCCCCTGATGGTTTCCTATATTTCTTCTTAATTACTTAATACCTAACCTCCTTATATGTGTTCTTTTTATTTCTTTCATTCACTTTTTTTCCTAGGCAGTTTTAAAGCTGTCTCCTCCCCAGCCGAGAACATTTTCTTTCGTTTTTATGTGCCAAGCCTAGCCTCAAATAAAGTCATATCTTGAAACCCCTCTCCTATTCTCTCACATCTCTCTCCCTCTTTGTGATGCCACTCTTTTCTTTATCAAGTGATGTTATAGCTATGTAATACAGGGCATGTGTACGATCTTTTGATATAAGCTGATCTACCATTTATTAGGAAAGATCATTGCTATTGATTTAAATCCATTCTCTTGGCTCCATCGCCACTGCCCTGGTTCAGGGCTGACAATTGCAGTCACCTCCCATTTGGTCTCACTGCCTCAGCTCTCTCTCCGACCTGTTCCAACTTCACATCATTCTCAGAGATGCTTTTGTGACCTGATCCCATTCCCTTCCTGAACAGAACAACAAAGCTGCTGGCTTTCCATGGCCTTTAGGAGTACAGTTTACCTTCCTTAGGTGTGCTCTGAGAATCTTCATACCCTCTTCTCACCTTTCCAGACACACCCTACTACTCTTCACCCCAAATTCTACATTCCAGGCTCACAGAACTGCTTGAGGAGGCAATCTAGTGTGTGCAGAGGATGAAAGAGACTGCTACAGGCCAAATCTGGTCTGCAGAATCCTTTACGTATCTTAAAAGATTTCATGTAAAAATCTGCTTTTCTGGCTTCTCCCAGAAAATATGACAACAATGCACCACATAACCACCTGGCAACAGAGGACTGGAGTTGAATGGGGGCTGCCCTGTTAGGTGAAGCGGGCTCTTTCTCCAACTTGCTGCAATTTCTACCACTTCCTTTTGTATCCCTAACATTGAGGTAAAGTGTCATCTGCCATTTATCACTGCTCTTATGCTTTGTTTTGTCTTAGAGTATTAAGAGAAAGTTGTACCATGTGTCTATAAATAAATAAAAGATGAGCAGATACTGTTTTGTATTTCAAGAAACATCTGGGACCCACTAAACTCTTTCAAGGAAACCTGGTGGTGCAATAGTTAAGTGCTCGGCTGCTAATTGAAAGATTGGCAGTTTGAACTCACCCAGTGGCTCCAGAGGAGAAAAGACCTAGCAATCTGCTCCTGTAAAGATTACAGCCTAGAAAACCCTATGGGGGTGGTTCTGCTCTGTCACATTGGGTCGTAATGAGTCAAAAATCGACCTAACGGCATCCAACAACAATAACAAAACTTTTTCAACTTCTTGGCCCCTGTAGATGTCTGAGTTTGGACCTCTGACAAAGTAGCTTAGCACTAAGGGTCTATGTTCAAATCCTAGCTCGTCCACCTATTAGTTGTATAACTTTGGCCAAGTAGCTTGAGTATTCCCTGCCTCAGTTTTCCCCTTCTCCCCTCTGTGAAATGGGGATAATAATAGTGTGCACCTCACAGAATTTTTAATAAAGATTTTATGAGATTACATAGAGAATTTAGCAGAGGAGTTGGGACATGGAGAGCACTTCAAATCTAATGGTGGGAATGTCAGATCTATGAGAGACATGATTTTGGGCAGAGAGTTTTTTGGTGCCCATTCAGCTACGCCTCTTTAGCTATTAATTTTGCCATTTACTAGCTGAGGCTTTGGTCAAGTTATTTAACCTCACAATGACTCCATCTTATCATCTGTAAAATGTTAACAATAATGGTGTAATAATAATAGCATCCACATCTTTGATTTTGATGTATCCTCGAGATAACCATATGCTGAGACACCATGTACTGTGTGTAATGGGTGTCCGCTACATAATAAATCTGCAATAAATGACAGCTAGTATTATCATCAGATGCCTTGGCAGAGTTTTGCCTCTGTTGCCCAGGTGATGTCACTTGATAGTCATCAGGATCCAGGGAGCCACAGTGTTCAGGAAGCATTCTGTGAACTCTAAACCAGTCAAGGTAGCACGCATGGTGGTCATTGGCATTACTGGTGGCCCATCTGCCTGTGAGATATGGTGCACACACTTTGACATGGGCTTAAAAAAAAATGAGATATAATTCACATACTATAGGATTCACCCTTTTAAAGTGTACAATTCAGTGGTTTTTAGTATATTAATAAGGTTGTGCAATCATCACCACTATCCAATTCCAGAACATTTCCATCATGCCAAAAAAGAATCTCTGTAGCCATTAGCAGTCATTCCCCCATTCCATCTTCCTCCCAGCCCTTGGAAACCACCCGTCTACTTTCTGCCTATGGCTTTGCCTATTCTGGACATTTCATATAAATGGAATCATATAACGTGGCTATACATGGACTTTTCCCTGTGAGTTTCCTTGAAGAATAAAGCTGCACCTTTTTCCAGAAAACAAATCCTTACCAGGAAGATGAAGGAGGCCCTTTCATATCATAGCACAGGTCCGAATAGACCTAAGAAGAACAAAACCAAACATACATGGATTCTCAGGGCCAATGGGAATAGGCTAAGAATGTTGAGGAGCTACAAACCATGAGTCCTCAAATTGCATTGGTAAGGATCTCAAATGCCTACCTGTGGACTGGTTGCATAGGATTCACCTAGAATCTGGTCAAAAATACTGATTCTGGCCTCTTCTTCAGAGTCATTGGGTGGGGGTTCAGGAACTGCCACAGGTAATTCTGCTAGGAAGCTGGTAAGGAAATCACGGAATTACACAGAACCGGCATGTCTGATACAGATCTGAGTTGTGTTCCATTCTCGATGACATGCTCTGTAATGGTGATGTGCTTAAGTGGATGTGTCTTATCTTCCTAACAGGAAGGTTTACTTTCCCTTGCCTACCTTAGCCTCCCTGCACACATTCTTACACAAAGTTGAGACTCAGTACATGTTGGAAGATTGGCAGGAGCGTTAAGAATATTGCTTGCCTACTGTTAGCCTCAGTCATTAAGGTCAACAGGGTATAAGAGGAATCTTTCTGGCCCATTCTGTGCATTCTTTGTTCGAGATTTGGAGACTGGTATTTGTCTTTAGGGCTTTGACTTGTGACCTAGTAGTCAGGAGCCCTTTGATCTTTGGGCTCGAAAGATGATGTCCCCAGAGCAGCCCCGCAGGTGGACTTTCTAGCCCTATGCGTGGTGCTGATAGGTGGGGGAGTGAGTCAGTGCAGGTTCTGAGTGGTGGTTCCTAAACCAGGCAGATAGATTAGACTCCCCCAGGGAGCCTATTAACATGCAGATTCTTCTACATCACCCCAGACTCACGGAATCAGATTGGGGCCCAGGAAGTGGAAAATACCACCCAGAAATCACCGCTTTGGAGTTTGAGGAACATGGCTCTCCTACCTGTGTCTGGAGCAAAATCAAGTGTTGTGCTCATGTCGATCTAGTTGGGCAGGGCGTGAACTGGGATTTGGGAGACCTGGGCTCAGTCTTTGCCCTACTTCTTAGATCCTGTGTGACACTGGGTAACTCTTTCAGTTTGTGTCTTTGTAAAGTGAGGGGTTTGGACCAGGGGAGATGCTGGGAAAACAGACGTGTGTTTGATCAATTGTGTCCGTAGGAGGCTTCACTATAGGACTGGTCACCAGTCCTGAAGGATCCCTCTCTCTGTGTGCCCTGAGGACAGAATTGTTATTTAGGCCAAGTTAGCAGCTGCTGAGTATCATTGGAGGCAAAGTTGCCCGCTCTTATGAGGTTTGGTGGTTCGTGTGGAGTGATGGTGAGATTAAACAGGAAGCATGGGAAGCCCCTTCCCCTTCCCTGCTCACCTGTCCCCTACCTCTCCTTCCCCCGCCCCCCATATTCTAGTAATTAAGAGTTTCATTAATACAAGCTCCATTTATAACTTGAAAATACACCATAGGAGTGTTAAAGCCACCAATTCTTAATACTCTAGTATGAAATACTCAAATCTAACAATTGGAGGGCTATCTGTTTAACTAATATCTGTCATATTAAAGAAATTTGAATGAGTGGGTGTCTTAGTCTGGGTTCTCAAGAGGAGCAAAACCTTTCCTTGAAGTATATACATATATATATATTTAAGGAAATGGCTCACGTAATTGAGGGTGCTGGCAAGTCCCAAATCCATAGGTCAGGTAGCAGGCTGGAGACCTCCGCTGGCTCACGGGATTGTAGGGGCTGGCAAACAAAAAATCTGCAGGTTAGGCAGCAAGACAGAGACTTCAGAAACATCTATAGGCTTACGTCCCGGCAACTGGAAGTCAGCTGACGAGAAGAGTATAGGGTTGAGATAGAACAAACTTTCCAGAACATCTACTTATATACTGGAGGCAGGCTACACTCCCAGGGAAACTTCTCTTTCAACTGATTGGCTGATTACATCAAATTGTATCAAGGAAAGTGATTACATTATAGAAGAGCAACCAGTCCAGTATCTGCCAAACCACTAAAAATCACAACTTTGCCAAGCTGACACATAACATTAATCACCACAGTGAGGAACAGTACATGGACACTGGGTTCCTTGGACCTGGGAAAGGGGACAGAGAGGAGATGTCAGAGTAGGATAGCAAGGGAGGGGACGGCAGCCAAAGACAGTCTTTGATTTGGTGATCTTTCCCAGTATTCTGGTGGTGGCAAATGGGTATCTCCTGTGATACTTTTGGTAGAGATGCCCTAAACTATTGATGTTTGATCTAGTCCATCTTTTCATAAGATTCTTATCATTCTGTCTTATTTTGTTAAAGACTATGGGAATCAATGATTTCAGTTGCCCAAGAGCTGGATAAGGTTTGAGTTACTGTGCTTCTGACTTTTCACAGGATCTTAAATCCAAGTTTGTCCCCAAATATTTATTCACCTATCACTCAAATCACACAACTGGTGCTCCACTTAGGTCAGCCCTGTGTAACGCTGTGAAGAAGAAGAAGCTGTGTTTGGGATTTCTGGCTTTCTTTCCTTTTTCCCTAGTATGTCTTTCTCTAAGGCACTGATTGCTACATTTTTTCTGCATGAAGATTCATTGCGATTATAGTTTGGAACAGTAGAATTTATGAAGGAAAGGTGAATTCTGAGGTGTACTTTGTTCCTGTAGTCTGTGCCTCATTGTTTGGAAAAACACAGACTTCATTTAGATGGCAATGAATCCTTCATTGGACTTCGTTTAAGCCTTATATTTACCAAGATCCTTTCTTGAGCAGTGGCTTAACTTTTTAATCTTCGATTTATAATTTTACAGTTGCTGAGACAGAAGGAAAACCCACTGCTTTGGAGGAGCACAGCCTTTTCCTATAGTGCTTCCCACTGATGCCACTGAGTTCCTTGAACCCTGGCCCCTGGACACCATCATCAAGAAGACTGTGGACAGGCTGCCCACCCTGAGAGAAGAGGAACATCAACTACAGTTTCTAAATAGGTTGCTGTCTTCGTTTCAAGTGATGGATGCCATCAGGGTCAGATTAAAGGTGGACCAGCTGGACAACTGCTTGGAGGATTAGCTTATAAAATCACTAAAATGTCAATAGTGTGCTAACACATCCATGGAAATATAAAGAGAGGAATATATTTACCAGGACTTTTCTCAGGGACAATTCTGTGTGGGGTTGGAAGGAGTGGTTTGATAAATCCTTAGGGGTTGCGAGGAGGGATTAATCAGAATATAGAGGAATGTTGGACCGTTTTATTGCAGAGCTCCTGTTTTTCCTAGTGGGATATATAAGTTTGGTCCCCCAGTTGGATTGTTTACGACTATGGAGGGTAAGTTAAGTTCCCCAGTGGTCCTCTGCTTTCTACCTCCCCAAGCAGAGCTCAGCCTTTCCTTTCATAAAGATCAAGCAGGTAGTAGATTGAAGGAAACATATCTCCACCTTGCACGCTAGAGCTTGAAAATAAAGACACAGGCATAGACTGTTTATTTTTGGTTCTATAATATCAGCCCTTACTGTGTTTTCATTCATTTAGAGGTAAGGGTCATTACTAACAGAGGTATGCCAAGTCAAATAGAACTTGAACTCTGCCAGTGGGCCAAGTGGTCAGACTTTACCCTCTGTTGAGTTAATTAGGTCAATGGAGACACAAGGTGGAGTTGAGACCTTCAAAAAGATTTGGCTGAAGGGTGATATTGCTGTTTATTTGTAGATGTGGACATCATTGAATATTCTTGAAATCATGAAATATGGAACTGGTGGCCATGTTCAATAATTCAACAAATAGTTAAGACACTGTGGAGACTGAGTAGCAAGATAGATGTGGTTCCTACCTACCTGAAGCTTACCTTCTAGATTTCCTTTACATGTGAAAAGCAGAGGCTACAGAAAAAAGTGGCCATAAAGACCTTCTTGAACCCTATTAATAGGGCAGTTCCTATTACCTTAATTATGCCTATGAATGTGCTCTATAAGTGATCTATGAACCAGCATGGACTTTTTCCCAGCAAGCTGTGCAAAATTCCTGTGATGCAGGGGAAGGCAGTGGAGTTAGTAAGACTTCTGAGGATGGAAATATTAAGCGACTTGGGTCAGGAAATAAGAAGGGATAAAATTCTGGAACCAGATATTGCTTCTGTCCTATGTGTGAAAACTACGGCATAAAAAACACGGGGCTGTGAACTTTGAGATCTGGGTTTCAGTCTTTATTCTAACACTAACAAACTATGTAACTGTGGGGAAAGTTGCTTCACGTTTTCAACTCAGATGCCTTTTAAGTGACTATAAGACCCCTCCCAGCTCTAAAAACATTAAGATCAGGCCCCAGGCTACTGGACAGATGGCCAGTTTCTAACTTTCCTGTTCTTAAACTGTTGGGTCAAGTAGATCTGTAGTAGTTACTTGACTGCTGTTGTTTGGGAGCAGGAGGATGAGCTTTTACCAACCTTGTAGGATACAGTGAGCCGGATTCTCCCCATTTGGAATTCGGAAGGTTCTAGCAACAAACCCTATAGAGAGCATAGAGGCTTTTTTCCCTCCTTCTTCTGTTCTTTTCTACCTCTCCTTTCCTTCATCATATTTCTAATGAGCATACACCATGTACCAGGTAGGTGCTAGTTTTGGAGATACAAGATAAACCTGATACTTACCCAGCACTCCAGAAACTTCTATAGGAGAGCGGACAAAACCCTTCAACTGAACTCCACTGCATCACAGGGATTTTCACAGCTTGCTGGGAAAAAGTCCATGCTGGTTCATAGATAGTTTATAGAATGTAGGCTTATAGAGCACATTTATAGGCATGATTAAAGTAATAGGAACTGCTCTATTAATTGGATTCAAGGGTTCCTTCTTTTCGTTTGCTGGATTTTCGCTTGGTGAGAATCAGCCATATACTAGGGGAGTGTGCTGGTGATACTCCTAAGGTAGCTAACTCAGGCAGGTGATCCATTCTGCTCAAGCAATTTTGAGTTGCCTTGACATATTCACTTAGGCTCAGGGTCACTGTGAAAAGAGCTATGTCCAGATATAAGGAAGAAACAATCTTTTACTTCTTGAGATAAATCTGTAGAGTGGCAGCCCAGCTTTCTGCTTTAACCCACAACACACAACCCACACCTGCCTAAGTAGGGAGAATCTAGGTGACTACTTCCTAAGCTTAAAAAACAAACAAACCTCTCAATAAATAGATATCCTACATATGTACTTCAAAGAGGCTAGTGGCTTCTTCGAAAAGGAAAGGAAAAACAAAGAGATGTGCTATGAATTCTTATCTCATCGTAAATCTTCTGTAAGCAATTTCTCATCTTTGTTTCTATTTGATATATATCTGAGTCTAGAAAATATTTTATGGAAATATAAATCTATGGAATTTCAAATCCAGAGTCACAAACTATTTGGTTTGAGAATCTTATCCTGGGAAATAGTTTTCAGGACTTTAACTTCCGGCTTAAATAGCGGAATTAACTATTCATGACTTTCAGTTTTGTTTCCCCATTGAGGTCAAGCAGGGCTTCGAACTGGTTCAAACCAGTTCTGTCATGGCCGATGAAGTGAAACTGGAATATACCCAAATTTTTTCAATTTGGGTGATCGGAAACGATAACCAGTTTGGGAAAAATTACAGGTTGAAGTCCTGAAATGGGAGACTCAGAAGATGCGTAGTGAGCCCTTTCAGTAGTCTTCTGCAGGAGTTTGGATTATTGGCAGGTCTGTGGAGAACAACACACATTCAAAGCGGCATGGTCAGCCGCCATCTTTGAGTGGGGCGCTACTATTTGGACTCTGCTTCAAATTCGTGGGCTAGAGATTTGGTTGCTCTGCGATGCTTATGCTGCCCTTGTTTTCTAAGAGGGAAATTAGGTTTCTAGCAGGGCTGTGACTCATAATTTTTCCCATTCCGGTTATTGTTCCCGTTCACCCAAATTTTAAAAATTTGGGTCGGTTCTGGTTTCGCTTTCTTGGCCATGACTGAATCAGGAAGAACTGGTTCAAAGCCCGAGGAAGGTACTGACACCCAGCGACGAGCTTTAATTTTCTCTATTACCTACATTTCAGTAATGCAGCCCTACAGCATTACCAAATGGGTTGACTAATGTTTTACCTCCTTTCTTGTCCTTACTTTCCCTCTGTAAGTGTAATGTTCACAAGAGAGGGCACTTGATAGGACTTAGAAGAGAAACAAAGAGCCTGGGTAACTCACAAAAATAAAAAATTGACCCTGGAATAATTGACAGCATAGTCAAATATTTTAGTGCAGAGTTACTTCCATTAAGCAGAAACGGTATCAGTAAATCTATATGACTCCAAACCTCTCAATGAAAAGGAGAATATTCTGCCCATCATCTGACATTTCCAAATATCTGGATATTGAAACCATTGTGAAGACAAAACATATAGATGATGAACTGGTCTTTTCATTTCTCATTTGCATGGTCTGGAGTCTTGTAGCTCAAGCCATTGACTCTAAGGCAATTTTGCATTTGTTTTTTCTGTCCCTCTTGAGTGAAAACAAAAATCTTATTTTCCCAAGCAGTTAAAACTCTTCTGCTTCAGCTAAGATGAAAGAATTAGGAGTTGTGCCTCCCTATATATAATTGAATGTTTCCTTTTTCTGACTTTAATGATTGACAGAAAACTGATAAACTGAGACGTCTCTGAATCAGGGTTGAATGTACTCTCCTGGTGGCCCCATCACTAATTTGTTTGACTGTTGTACAGGATTTCTTACTCTGTAATGGAAAGGTTTATTAAATATGAGGGATGCAAAGCTTTGTGAATACTAATGAACTTATTTGCCAAAATCTAAATGTTCTTCTTGTCAGTGAATGCCTGTCTTGCTTAACAGGATCTAAATTGAATAATGAAGAAAATTAGACTATATCATACCCTCAGGAGAAATAGTGTATGAATTATAATAAAATAGTGAGGGGAGAAGGGTCACACTTTAAAAAAAGGGTAGATAATTTACATTATATAAGAAAGGATTAACTCAGGGAAACCCAATTCTTTTTAAAGAAATATGTTCATAGTCATTCAATGAGCAGATTTTCCACTGCAGAACTGCACACCCGATCTAGCTATACATTAGGCCAGTGTGGCATAAGAGTAGTTGTAATTATATGGAAATCCATGATAAGTTTTAGTGGTCACGATTTCTTAACCTTATTCCTGTGTAAGGCCTTTATCTGCCTGTGATGAAATAGGAAAATCAATAAGCTTGAAAAATGAACCCTGCTCTCCAGACAAGTATAATAGGGAGATAGTTAGAGTTTGGGAAATTGTCTCAATTCTTGCCTTTAAGCATAGTATAGTGAGGCTGTCCCTTGGTTAATATGTTTACTTCCATTGCCTTGGTTTTATCACTAAAAATTTTGGTAACCATAATGCCTTTTCCTTGCCAGCATTAGAGGGGTATTGCGGGAACAAGATGGCGGCACTCTGTGACCAGAGAGAAAGACTGAAGCAATTTCAGGAGCCATACCAACTGCTAAACACGGTCAGGGACAGAGATAGAGTGCGTATATGGAGTAAAATAAAGCAATGGAGGGGAAGTGAGGGAAAGTAGAAAGGTGAGATGGAAATTTGTCTCTGTCATAAACTTGGGAAAAAGGTGAGGTGAGGAAGAATCCTGAAGTAGAGGAAATAAAGGGAAGAATGAATGTCCCCAGTCTTTGCAGAAATTAATTCTTCTAGATTTCAGGAAGAAGAAAGGAAGATCAAGAGAGAGGGAAGAAGGTCCGAGGCCTGTGGGAATTAGAAAACAAAATAATACAAAAACACAAACAAAAACCCCTGAAAAATAAAAACTCATGCTCTTCTAGGAAAAGAGGCTGGGTATTAACATAAAGTTTGATGACAGCAGGATTTGTATTTAGGGGTTTCACCTCAGAGTAAAAGTTTAGAAACTTTGGTAGTGTAGTGGTTAAGTGCTATGGCTACTAACCAAAAGGTCAGCAGTTCGAATCCACCAGGCACTCCTTGAAAACTCTATGGGGCAGGTCTACTCTGTCATATAGCGTTACTATGAGTCGGAATCGACTTGATGGCAAGGGTGGTGTTGTCGTAAACTCAGAAGACATTAATATGTGTTTTGACAATGATTACGGACTTCAGTTGCAAAGACGAAAAAGAATGGTCAACATATTTCAGATTAATACCAACCACCTGTGAGATATTTCATTGAATAATGTTTTTCCTTGTATTATACCCAAATAGATAATAACAATAAAAGACCTAGTATATTTGATTGCCTGTGTGGCAACGCTTGAGAATTATAAAACTAGATTTCCCCTTTGGAATGATAATTTGATTTTAAGATTTAGGTAAATAAATGGAAGGGGAGTCTGGGGACATTAAATTTATCTCTGTCATTTCAAATCATGATCTGTACCTTAGAATAAAAGAGGAACTTGGGAAGCAGGAAGGAGAGGGGAGAGAGATGATGACTGATGAGTGGGTGACCAGGAAGGGGAAAATGAATGTGGCAAACCAAATAAGACTAGACATTTTGTGGGAAAATGAGATGAACGATAGAATTTGAAGGATAAGTGGGTAATGAGAAATGTGAGATAATAGGACATTTAAATTACGAGGGAAAGAGGATGAACGATGAATTACGTGGGAGGAAGGTTAAGGGACAGGGGAAGGAAAGACGGGAAATAGTTGGAATGGGAAACAAAATGTGACTACTGGCTATAGGGAGAAGGGCAAGGTTGAACTCTTGGCAGCATATCCTCCAGCCTTTGGAGAACATGTACCACCTAGAAATAAAGGAGGCAAGGATGAAAAGAGTTCATGGTTAACACGAAGTCATTACAAAACAGAGGAAGCAATAATTGTTATTAGTCCTTAGGAATGAAAGCATTTCTAGAGAAATATATTAGTCTATGTTCTCCATTCATCTATGTGTTGAATAGTTTTCATCTACATTTTATAAAAGATTAAATTATAAAATGAATGCTATTAAAGGAAAGAAATGCTAAGCATTATCGGGGAAGTTGAAGGAAAGATTGCATCTAGAACAACTGAAGTGGGGAGTTAGAGAGCAAATCTGTTCACAGTCTTTTATATAAAAATGTGAAATTCGGCATCTTAATGAGAGAACGAGATAATTTATTAAAATGGAAACGTGGATAGTGATGGGGGAGGAAATTTTAACTTTTGCAAATATTTTAAAATATATTCTTTGACAATATTATTTTTCCTCATAAAAATGAATGAGATTCAGTCAAAAAGCTTCTGGGTATTGCTTTAAATACTTTGGAGTAAAGGATTTATTACAGCGTAAAGTATTCCTAGTAGGATAAATAACCAGTAATTTTTCAAAAATACTAATATTTGGAGCACGTCTAAATGTCTTTGATTATCCTATTTTTACTTTCTTGTGTTTGTGCAGGGAATTTCTTTAAGCCAGACAGTACCAGACCCCCTTCGGAGGGAAGCTGATAAAGCAATTTAGTTGTAAAGGCCTAATGAGATAATGATGCTAAGGCCAGTTAACACCTAATAAGAACATAACCACGAGGGATGATATTGTTGCTTATTAATTATAATGATGATGAAGAGGAAAGAGACAAGGTGGCACTCATTTAGCAGAGAGCACTCAGGAGTGAGGCTGTTTTCCCAAAGGGGAGTTGCAGTCAGTTAGTGTTAGAAGTAGGTCAGCAGTTAGCAGAGTTTGAAATTTACGGCCGTTGGGTTAGACTGGTGACCACAGACCTGGAGGCCAAGAAGGAGGTAACAGATGCCTTCCCGATGGCAGCCAGGGCTGGAGAGGAGACTGCTGTGGTTGCAGGGCCTGGCCGTGCACGGAGTCAGAGATTCTGGGCCCAGTTTTGGGGGCAGTCTGCTCCCTGTGAATTCCACAGTGGTCATTCGTGGGCAGACAGGCAGGTGTCCAGAACTGGGCTGGATGTGCTTCCAGTTCTGTGACCTTCCCCTCCACTTTGTCCGGTGAGTCAGGACCATCCACAGGTTAGCTCTCCAATCAGTGTTGGCACCCTGCTCAGTCAAGGGAGCCCAGAAGAACCTCTGGTCCTGTTTTCAGAGGCACGCATCTAGCCTCTATCTGTTCACTTGATTTTGAAGTTTATTGTGGTAATAACTGCTCTCACTCTGCTTCCTGAATCATTGTGGGTCTGGGCACACGTTAACTCAGGGTAGGGGAATTGTATTATCGGTTCATTGCAGATCCACTGATGTTTGTCTTAGTCAGACGGACAGGAGTAGAGAACGGGAGGAAGAAGGAGGCATGTGAAAAAAACATGGAGCTTTTGGAAATCTTGCAGCTCCTGAAGGGAGGCATGTTGTTATTGTTCGTTGCCATCGAGTTGATTCTGACTCATGAAGGCTCCATGTGTGCAGAGTGGAATTACTCCATAGGGTTATGGCTGTGACCCTTTGGAAACAGATCATGAGGCCTGTCTTCTGAGGTTCTCTGGGTGAGTTCCAACCACCAACCTTTCGGCTAGTAGTCAAGCACTTCACTGTTTGTACCACCCAGGGACTTCCAAAGGAGGCATAGAAGCTTGAAATGCAGGACCAGTCTGGGGATTCACACAGGAATGATTTGGGACCCCTATAGGAATATGAAGCTTTGCCTATTCTCTGTCTTTTTCCTCACAACATGGCTCTCTGTCTGGGTCCTGGAGCCTAGGCTGCCATTCACTCCTTTCTGGGCCTTTGGATGACAACTCTGCAACGATAGGGGTGGTTTTCCTTACTTTTTTGTGCTATAAATTTTATCAGCTGGAGGAGGGCTATCTCACAGGATTTTTCTTGTCTACATGACGATGCATATTGACCCCTGCAATAGAAAGGAAATAACATTCTCATCAGTAGCTTTTTAAAGATAATACGTTTTATTTTTATTAATTATGAGAGACGCAAGAAGAGAAAAGTACAGGACTAGAAGACAGAATATATGGATCTAGTCCTGACCCTTATACATATCGGACAGGCAACCCTGGACAAATCTGACTTTTCTGAGCCTCAGTTTCCCCATTTATAAAATGAGGAGCTACTGAGAATAATCTTTATCATTTTAAAATCATTTCTAGTTTTAAAGTTCTCTATTTGTGTATACATGTTCATACGAATCCTACATTTATTAAACTTTTGTGAGAGAAGTAATTGGTAAACTTGGTTATGACAAAGATGGCCTTACGTCCACGGTTCAGAGTGGACAATTAAGGTCAGGGTTACCAATGGCAGAACTATTTTAATGAGTGTTAACTCTGTGGCAGCCACACACCAACCTTAAGGGCAGGTGCATTACAGGTGAGAAAACCAAGGCCTTCAAAATGTTAGGTAAATCATTCATTCAAGAACATATAGTGGAGTCAATGTTCAAACCCAGGTCTCCCTGAAACCACAGCCCATGGCTTGACCACTCAGTGCCATCTTCCACTGTTCAGAACTCAGTACTTATGCCCTATTCCTTCTGTTACCAGGCACTGAAATATGTTTCAGTCAAAGTGGTTCTCCACTAATGACGTGAGACAGGAACAAGGCAGGGGGTACTTTGAAAAATCTCCCCAGTGGCTACTTTGCTTTTTCCCTCCAGTGGATTCTGATGTACACATCTCTCTCTCTGCCTCTAAATCCACCTGCTTTCTTTGAGAACAACATCACCTGGCCAGTCATACTAAAATGATTACATAAAAAGTTGTCATTGTTAGGTGCCGTTGAATCTGTTCTGACTCATAGCAACGCTGTGTACAACAGAACGAAACACTGCCTGGTCTCATGCCATCCTCACAATCATTGCACATAAAAAGTACCTTACTTGAATGCTTTCTGTCATGTGCAGTTTCTCATTTTTGTTTCTCACAGCATGTCTTTGGTGTAGGCAGGGGCATTTGACACAATTATTCCTCTTGTTTTTCAAATGAGGAATTGAAGCAAAGGGAATTACATGATTCAGTTTCACATACCCAATGGTCACAGAATCAACATAGGGACCCACAACTTAAAACTCCAGCTACCACAAGACAGCTAATAATTTAATCAATAAAGTATTTTATATAGAAAAGTATCACATTATTTTTCTGGAGTTTCTTTATAAATGCAGCATTTCAGCAACATCAATTTATTCATAATATCTGTAAAATATTCTTTCTGAATAGTATCAATTGCAACGGTCATTTACAAATGCCAGCTGGAGGAATTCAGTGGTTTTGTAACCAGTCATTTCTGTTAACAAAGAAATGACTTTCTAGATATTCACTGGATGATTCCAGAAAAGTGATTCATCAAGGTCCTTAAGAGGGTTTAGTTGCCCAAAACAGGGAAGGGCTCTTCATTGTTCGTATCTTTTAAGAAAATAATAAAAGCAATAAATTCCATTATGAAAACAAGAATATTAGGACCTAGAATTTCAAATTGCTTTTCAATAGTTTATTTTAATGCCTCACAGACAAGGCCCCAGACTTAGTATTAACCCATAATTTTTATGATGTAAAGTGCCTTCTTTTGATTTTCTTTCTATATTTTGGTTTCTCCTTGCTAAAGGAATTCTGAATTGTTGCCTCATATGGTTAGTACATTCAGCAAACCATGAAAAATTAGAAACATCCACCTATAGTCTTTGGTTAAGTAAGTTAAGATACAATAGAATACTATGCTGCTATTAAAAACAATGATCTTTATATATATACATATATACACACATATAATCTTAATAGTATACTTAAGTACAATAATAGAATACTTAATAGTATTCTATTAAGTATCATAGTATTCTATTGTATCTTAATATATACGTATATATAGTTAAATTTTAAGAAGCAAGGTATAGAATGACATGTGTGGTAATAGTGGTTGCCTCTAGGGAGGAACTGACTGGCTGGGAGATTGGAGGGAGACTATATATACCCTATTGTCTCCTTTATATAGTGTATCATGTTTATGTATTATCTATTCATTTTTTTCGAAAAGGAGGTAGAGCTATTTTTATTGAGGTGGAAAAATACAACAGATACATTGTTAGATATAAAAAGCAAGTTGTAGAATAGCATAAATCACATATCTTATTTGTAAAATAATTATATGTACATATATGCTTATGTATGTATGTGTGTGTACATACACACACATACACACATACCTGTAAGGATATGCACCAAACTGTTAACACTGGCTCCCCTTAGGGAGTAGGATATGAGAGAGAAAGGAGAGAGAGAGAGAGTTTATTTTTTGTTTTATGTACTTCTGGTTTATCTGATTTTCTTTTACAAAAAGCACGTACTATCTCACAAATAAGCAACCAAAAACAAACCCAGCCAAAGAATTACACTTGTTTTCTGTATACCTATAAATAAAAATTTCCAGATCAACCTTTCTTGTCAGCCTTTTTTGTTGTTGTTTTTTGTTTTTTTAGTTATATCTCCTAGGTTCACTTCAGATCTCCTGTGACCATAGATTTCCTGTACTTTCTGTGCCTTCATCGTCTCTCTCCTGCATTCCTCTTCACCAATAGGGCCCAGCTAAGGTCATAACCAAGAAATAATAGCAATACCACTGATAGTTCCTCTCTTGACTTCTTTCCTTTTCAATTATTCCAGAATGAAGTAGCTAAAATACTTCTCATTTGTACTTTAAAAAAACAACAAAACCAAAGAAATCTCCCTCAACTTCCCATCCCCTCCAAATGCCACCTCCTTTCTCTGCTCTCCTTCACAGCAAGTCTCCTTGAAAGTCCCTTCTCCCCTTCCATTCATTCTTAAACCCTCTCCTATCAGACTTCCAGTCCTACCATTCTCCCTAAACTTTCTGGTCGAGGTCACTTAAGGTTTTTACCTGCCAAATCCATAGGTCAATTTTCAGTCCTCATCTCCTCTACCTCTCAACACATTGGTCACAGTTGATTACGTTCTCTTTGAAATATTTTTTTTCTTCTTGATCTTCTGAGCACCTCTCTCTCTTGGATCCTCTCCTATCTCACAATTGTCTTCTTAATCTCTTCTTTATCCTCCTGATCTCTAAGTGTTGGAACTGCTCATGGCTCATTTCTTGGGCTGCTTGTCTTCTCTATTTAAACTCTTTCCTTTGGCAATCTCATCTAGCCCCTTGACTTTAAATACCGTCTCCATGCTGATGTCCTCCAAATAATTATGAACAAACCCCAACCTGTCCCTAAAACATAGACTTTTTGCCTACTTGACACCTTTATTTGGTTTTTTCACAGGCATTTCAAACTTGACATATCCAAAACTAATAGATCCACCTGTTCCCACCATCCTTTCCATCTCAGTAAACGGTAACTCCATTGAAGCTCTACTTTCAAAAGATGTCCTGAATCTCACTAGTTTCACTATCTCTACCACTAAAGTCCTAGTTAAGCCTCACTATTGCTCACCTGGATTAGTGCAATAACCCTTTGTTGGCTTCCCTGTTTCCACTTTTTACCTTTTTTTCCCCTAAATTCTACTCATTAATAGCAGGCAGAGTAATTCTTTTTTTTTTTTTCAACTGTGCTTTAAGTGAAAGTTTTCAGTTCAAATTAGTTTCTCATACAAAAATTTATACACACATTGTCAGGCGACCCTAGTTGCTCTCCCAGTAATGTGACAGCACACTCCTTTCCACCCTGGATTTCCCATGTCCATTCATCCAGCTCCTGTCCCTTTTCACCTTCTCATCTTGCCTCTGGACAGGAGCTGCCCATTGAGTCTCATGTATCGATTTGAGATAAGCAGCACTCTCTTCACGAGTATCATTTTATATCTTATAGTCCAGTCTGATCGACATCTGAAGAGTTGGCTTTGGGAATGGTTTCAGTTCTGGGCTAACAGAGTCTGGGGGCCTAGTCTTCTGGGGTCCCTCCAGTCTCAGACCATTAAGTCTGTTTTTTTTACTAGAATGTGAGTTCTGCACCTCACTTTTCTCTTGCTCTGTCAGGGACTCTCTGTTGTGTTCCCTGTCAGGGCGGTCATTCGTGGTAGCCGGGCAACATCTAGTTCTTCTGGTCTCGGGCTGATGGAGTCTCTGGTTTATGCGGCCCTTTCTATCTCCTGGGCTAATATTTTCCTTGTGTCTTTGGTGTTCTTAATTCTTCTTTGCTCCAGGTAGGTTGGAAAGAATTGATGCATCTCAGATGGCCACTCGCTAGCTTTTAAGACCCCAGACGCCATTCACCAAATTGGGATGCAGAACATTTTCTTAATAAACTTTGTTATGCCAATTGACCTAGATGTCCCCTGAAACCACGGTCCCCAGACCCCCGCCCCTGCTACTCTGTCCCTCGAAGTGTTTTGTTGTATTCAGGAAACTTCTTAGCTTTTAATTTAGTCCAGTTGTGCTGACTTCCCCTGTGTTGTGTGTTGGCCTTCCCTTCACCTAAGATAATTCTTATCTACTATCTAGTTAGTGAATACCCCTCTCCCTCCTTCCCTACCCTTGTAACCATCAAGGAATGTTTTCTCCCTGTGTTTAAACCTTTTCTTGAGTTCTTATAATAGTGGTCTCATACAATATTTGTCCTTTTGTGACTAATTTCACTCAGCATAAAGCCTTCCAGATTCATCCATGTTATGAGATACTTTGTGGATTCATCATTCTTTATTGTTGTGTAGTATTCCATTGTGTGAATATACCATAATTTGTTTATTCATTCGTCCGTTGATGAGCACCTAGGTTGTTTCCCTCTTTTTGCTATTGTGAACAGTGCTGCAATCAGAGTGATTCTTTTAAAAATATAAATCATATTATGTCACTGCTCTGCTCAAAACCCTCCATTGGCTCCCGATGTCACTCAGAGTAAAATCCAAAGTCCTTACTATGGTCTTCATGGCCTACAGTGCTTCCTGTACTTCTCCCTACATCTCTGAGCTCATCCCCTACTACTCTCCCCATCACTGTCCTCTTGCCACATTGATCTCCTTGCTGTTTTCCAAACATCCCAGCATGCACCCACCTCAGGGCCTTTGCACTTGCTGTAATGTCTATCTGGAATACTCTTTTCTCAGATATCCACATGGTACATGCCCTTCCTTCATCTTGTCCATCTGTCACCTTATCAGAGAGCTTCCCTTAAAACCCTATCTAAAATAATACTTGCCCCATCACACTCTGCCCCTTTATCCTGCTTTATTTTTCTTCAGAGCAATTATCATCACTTGACATATTATACTTCTATTTGGCTATTATTTGTTTATTAAGTATATGCACTAGGATGTAAGCTCCATAAGAACAGGAATATTGTCTTGTTCACCACTGTATCCTCAACATCTAGAAGAATGAGTGTTACAGAGAAAATCTTCAATAAATATTTGCTGAATGTTGAATAAAGCACTTTGACAGGTTCCCTATATGTTCCTTTAGCAATTCAAATTAATTCATTAATTAATCATGAAATTGGTTTTAACACAATTTACATTTCCATCTCAATTCTCTCATTTCTTTTTTTTTTTAAAAAAACTTTGTCTTAACTTTTTACCTTGATGTAAAAAGGGCATGGTGGCGGTGTCTGACCTCCTCCAGCCCCACAAAGAGGAAGGAGAACCAAGATCAACAGTACAAGGCTGACTCCCATGAGGTGGAGGCCAGACAAGCCTCCTTTCTCCACCATCTTTACTAATTCTGACACCAACTATCCCTCAGACAGCATTCTCTACTTCTCTGCTGGGTTCGATAATTCATTGCAATGGCCACACAAAACTCACAGACCATACTCACGATTATGGGGTTTATTAGGGAAGTAACAGCTACAATTCAGTCTCAGGAACAGTCGATACAGTTCTTCCATCAGGATAGACTCTTCCCAGCGGTGCTTGCAGGCACACCTCTGCCTGACCCTCAGTCTCTGCCCAAAGGCACTGAGCTTTCTCTCTCCAGGGCCAGGAAGCCCACCACACTCTCTCCTGCTGGTGTCTCCTTCCTTGGTGATGGTGGGCTCCTCTCTGCTCTGGAATTGGCTCTCTTTTAAGGCAAAACTGACCAATCCCCTTGGTACACCAATCCCCTAGGCTACAATTACTCTATCACACAATCATCTGAATGGAAGTTACAAGACCATGACTAGAAAGGCTGCACACAAAAGTAATTAATTGTACCATGCTTGAAATATTATAGACTCACAAGTATTTGTAAAAATAGAGAGGTGCTGAGTATTCTTTATCCAACTTCTGCCAAAGGTAACAACGTACACAACTATCCTTTCTTTTTATTTTCGTTGTTTGCTTTACTCCAGTTTCTTCTGTAAGTCTTTCTTCACAGGCTTTCGTGACTCTCCCATTTCTTATTTCAAAGTCAAGCCACTAATGGACTTTCTTCAGCACCAACATCAAATTCCTTCTTCAAGATGATTGTCCTCCTCAAGGGAGACAGAGAATGCTTCAGTAACTCAAAAGAGAAGAAAAGCTGTTTAAGCTCTTAAGTTTGTAGTTTCTGTATATAGAGAGATACTGTCTGTTCTGTAAGTTCTATCTAGCAGCTTGTTTTCTGTGATTTCCAAACACAATCAAAATGATAATTTGTTGACTCTAGTGTATCCCCTGGTATCTATTGTATGCAACTGTTTTGGAAGAGTTGAATAAAAACAAATATATTATTTTCCATACATATTCATTTTTTCTTTTGAAGAAATTATTTATTATGGTGAGTCCCTGTCATTTATTTAACTATGTGCCAAGCTCTGTGCTAGCAATGGCCCTTTATCCCCAAGGTGATCTGGGATGAACATCACCTTCAGATACTATAAGTACCGAAAAATAGATTGAAAACTCCTGCCTTCCAGGCAAATAGGTTACTGTCCATGGAATGGGAATTCATTTTCAAGTGATAAGGGCATTGCTATACTCTAATAAGTAGTTTCCTGAGTTTAAAAAACAAACAAATGAACAAACAGAATCAATGCCCCTTTCAACGTGCCTGACAGATAACCTACCATTTCATATGACTAGGACACCAGTAACCTCTCCAGTTAAAATGAGCACGTGTTAAACGCCTTCGTATTGAAAACTAAATAGAAACCTGCCCCATGTCAGAGTTCTTCTCCCATAATCAAGCTCCTTTGAAGGGTCAGTGCAGTGACCATGTGCCCCGTTTGCCTAGACGATCCTGGTTTACACCTGTTGTTCCAGCATAATTGTTAATTGCAACCTCTTTCATCCTCTAAAGAATCTTGGTTTGGACAATAAATTATGTAGTCAACCCAAGTATCAGGGACTCTGGGATAAATGATCAAGGTGCCATTCCTGTTTATTGGTATTGCCTTGTGACAAGCTGTAAAAACAGTTTTCCTTTTGATTGTCTCTTCCTGAGTTGTCACAAAGACCTTCACATAAAATCACTCTGTCCCATTAAAGCAATTATTGAAACCCCCCTCAGTAATGACCACTTGTTTTAGTTTTCCTACTCAGATTCCAAAGACCAAATGTAGAGATCACTTTTGCTAGGTCAGGATCAAAATTGTTCAGAGGCACTGAATGGTACAGGGAAAATTTTGTCTAACCCACAAGCATCTTAAAGAGACATTTTTTTCCCTTGGTAATATTATGTTGTAGAAAGAGTCTGTGATTGCCTACTAATTTTAGCCCAGAGAATACAAAACCCAATATACTTAATTTCAATGGGACCTATGCATTTCTGACCTAAGATATTTAATATTTTAGACTAGGTCCTAGGGAATGAGCAATCGAAAGGTGAATTTGGGTGGCCTCCTTACACATATTCTCTGTCAAAACTATTTAATCTCTATGGTTCACAAGGACATATTTTCTTGAGTTTATGAGTGAAATGGCATTTCTGGGATTACAGTTTTCTTCAGCTGTATTCTTGGCTGATTCTAATAGTAGCACTACCCTTGATTCATTATTTGAATTCTGAAATTGATCACTTTTTTCCCCCCATCTTAGACTGTATTCTTGTAGCATCGAAGCACCCAATCAATTCAATTAAAGAAAAAAAAAACTTTAAAAAAGTGTGGAATGATGAAGACAAAATAACTAGTGAGAAAACAAAATTGTTTTCACCTAATTGTCTTGTTGTTCTGTAACCCATCTGTAAACTGTAGACAATTCTACTGGTTTTTGCCTTCCTGACACTGTTGCTATGAGAGTGAGTTATATACTTAGGAAAACATCATGAGCATTTGTGATAATAGATTGTAGCTTGCATGAAAAATTAAATCAAATAAGACAAAGTAGCTGAAGTGTGTTTTTCTCCTTTTCTTTCTTCTCTATATGCACATAGGAGCTCTCGTGGCACAGAGGTTAAGAGCTTGGTTTCTAACTAAAATGTCAGCAGTTCAAATCTATCAGTCGCTCCTTGGAAACCCAGTCGCTCCTTGGAAACCCTATGGGACAGTTCTACTCTGTCCTATAGGGTTACTATGAGTTGGAAGCAACTCGATGATAACGGGTTTGGTTTTTCATATGCACTTAAGATGAAAGTGCATCTTTTAAAAAATATTATTACTGGCATAGTCGGTTTCGTCATAAGACACTGATGGACTCTGAAATATCAACAAGCATTCCTCTGGTGTTGATTTAAACAAATCCCGTGCTTTTACCAGAGTATCAGGAAAGCTGAGCTCCTAGATCCCTTCTTAATCCAAGGAACTTGGTTGAATAGGTAAAGGAAAAGCTTCTATTAATTATCCCTTTTCCTTCTGCAGGCATCAGCTCCACTCCCTTCACACTACGTTACCTGTCCCCTTCCACCTAGAAAACCTACAACAAAATCCAGAGAGCCCCCTTCCTTATGAGTCAGCTCCTTTCCCAGGGGTTTCAGGGCCTGTTTGTGAAACATGGTCTTGCAATTGCCCCAAGAGTATTGCAGTCCCTGAGTAGATAGGGAAGTTCCATGATTTGGATATAGTGGTGTCAGGTGGTTGGAGGGGGGAGGGTGACAAACCAGGCTTCTAGTCTGCCAGGAAACCAGCTTCACTGGGATAATCTGAATAGGTCATATTATATATTAAAAACACCTGCAGTTCTCTTAAAGTATAAAGAGCTGGGAAAAGAAGATAAAGATTTGGTAAGCCAGAAAAAGATCTTTTTTTCTGGTTAAAAATTCAAAACTATTCCTAACTATGGGACAGGAAGTACCCAGAAAGTACTGTATCTTCTTTTGGATGGGTTACTCTGAGTAGTCTGTGAACAGCTCTGCAATGAGCATTCTCAAGAGATTTATTTTCTGCCTTTCAGCCAGCAATTTGACAAGGATTAATTGATGTGCAAGGCCAGGGCTAGGCACTAGAGATGTCAGGATTGTGAAATCTGGGACATGATCATTTGGTTGAAGAGCTCTAGGTTCCTTGAGCATTCCTGTTCCCTGAGTGGTTCACAGAACAACTTAGAGGCTGTCATAGCAATTGTAGATCTTCCAAATGGGAAACTGGGATAGGGGGTCAGGTGGGGGTAAGGTATGTGTTTATGGAGGAAAGGTGACATTTTTCACAATGTATTTTGCTGTAAGGTGTACGTTTTAGGAGGTCAGCTTTAAGAAATGTTGGGAAGTGATTCTTTGGCAACATTTGCCTATTTGAATCTCTCTCTTCCTCTCTCCTACTTCCCCCACCCAGAGGTGTAATCTTGTCATCTGGTTGCCTAAGGTCCCTACACTGTGGCCCTGACCTGAGCTGATATGTTCTGGACTTGTCCACTTCACACTGACCAAATTTCCTACTAAATTCTAACTGCATCATCTCCCACTTCCATAAGATACTTATTTCTGCTTTGTAAGCAAACAGGAAGTTATAATCTAATTAGAAAGGGTAAAAGCAGTTTAATACACTGTCTCCCCTAACGTGGTAGTGGAGGGTAGGGGGGTTTACCATTCCACGAGCGACCCCTAGAGCGGCAGTACTTTAACTCAAAGATGTGAATTTACAGCGGTGAAATTTCAAGAGCTCTGTGTTGAACTGGTGGGAATAATAATTTGGGGACACACTTTTAGTACCCTTGAAATCATGCACATAGGCAGCTACCTATGCTAAAGAAGGCCCGGCCCTTGAGCCTGAGAGAGTTGAGTATCCGTTTTGCATAGCCAGAGCTTATCCTTGTCAAGGGAGGAGGTGCCGGCGGAGAGCGAGACAGGCAGAGAGCAGACAGCCGGAGAACGTGCCTAACTGCTCTGTCAACAGGGAGACCAAGGACTGTCTCTACCTTTCTCCTCCGGGGACTTGGCACCAAGAGAGGGGACTCGGCACCCCTCCCACTTGCATATGCACCCTCACACGGGCACTCCCGGCCTCACCCCGTGGTTTGCCTACAGGCTGATTCCTGAAAGATCAGAAAGACAAATGATTCAGAAGTGCCTGCAGCTGATTCCTACTTAGACCATGTAATCTCACAATCCGAGCCTGTTTTCTTTTAAATAGTTATATGCTGCTGATCAAATCTTCCCTCTGCTCTCTGACTGTCCCTTTGAAAACAGCAGCAATGCTTTGTTTCTGATTACATAACGGCTTAAGCCAAATAACTCTTTTTTAGAAAAATGCCCAAAGCAGCTTTGACTTGACACTGTTTATGTTTCATTTTTGCTATACTAATCCAAGATTTTTCAGAATATCTTCATAGCCTAGCCATTCACTGAGGTTTTGACTGGTCAGGGCTCTGATTTAACTTTAAGCCCTAAGGAAAATTTCCCATGTGACTTACAGTGATTTACAGTGAGAATCAAGAGTGCCATTGTTGGTTCTTAATAATTTTGTAGTTTCTGTATATAAACGCATGTTTTTCACATGTATAAATACAGATAGTGTGTATGATTTCCAGGGCTGGCTTAAACATACACACTCGGACACACATACACACGTACACACAAATACATACTCATACACCACAAATCTCCAGTCTTCATTTACTAATTATTCTCTCATTTGAGATAACTTCCCTACTGCTCCTATAACTACTGAATAAAGAAAGATACTTAAGCCAAACAATCCAGAGTCTATAACTGTTCAGTTTTAAGAAAGAATGGCATTAAGATAAGACACTTGCAACTAAGCACAGGTTTTTCTGGGAAAGTGATGAGGTAAATACATTACAGAACTGTAATCAATAGCATTTGCTTTATTAGCAAAAGAATAAATAGGTAGAGTTTTATTATTTTTCTAAATGATGCGATTGTCTGAGAACATGAAGCAATGCCATTCAGAAGTTGTTGTTTTTTAAATGAAATGCAGATCTCTGTTATGAGCCCACAATCTTCTTGCTGTTTCCTTTCATTAAACTCCGAGTATTAACACTGTCATGAGATTATTATGGTGATGTGCAAAGCTGCGGTGATGCTAAATTTACAGAGTTCTCAATATATCTGAGCAGGGGAAAATATAAATGAGAGAAACACAAAAGTTTGAACCAGTTTTAAATTAGGTTCAAGGCTATTCCCTTCCAGAGAGGAAGCTACTGATGATCATTACTGCACCACGTTTTAAAAATTCCCATATCGTGTAAGTCTCTAGATAATGATAATAGATAGCAACTTTTGAGTACTGGCTGTGTTCAAGTACCACACTTAGCGCTTCACTTGCTTTGTTCTCATTTGAGCCTTGTAACTATTCTACAGGTAGATAACATCATGTCCATCTTACAGATGTATATGTATTCTAGCAACATGTGTCTATAAAAGCCAGTGCCTCATACATGTGAATTTGAATGTTCCCCCATACAGCAGTTGTCCAGCATTTGTCGGCTAATCAAAAGGTTAGCAGGTCGAATCCACCAGCCACTCCTTAAAAACCCTATAGAGCAGCTCTACTCTGTCCTATAGGGTTGCTATGAGTTGGAATCAACTCAATGTCAAAGTTTTTTTTTTTTTGGTTACAGTATGTAGACAGGGTTTGTTTTTTCCTCTAACTATGGAGGTACTCCTCAGCATCATGATATGTCTATGATGCACACACGTACAACATACGTTTTAGTTTTCGTCACCAGTTTTTTCCCCTCTTCTAGTACCTTCGTTTTAATGATGGACAAGTCTGCTTTGAAGTATCTTTTCCAGTAAAACTTGATAGTAGTTGCTATTTCCCAAGAAGTCACCTTTAAAACTTTCAGAGGGGTATTAACTTTCTAAAACACAAATAGAAAAAGTCTTAAATTCATCATGAGGGCAATGTTATGTCTCCTAGTGCCATCTTCCCAGTTGCTGTACATGCCATAAAGGTTAATGCCATTTTAACTAGGACCCTGTCTTGTTCCTTTTCTGTCTTTCTTGTGGCTTGAGGGCTTTACAGTTTTTGTATCTCTCTGCCTGGCTCTGAGATCAGGCTCCCTGACACTGTACCTCTGTGTTACTTGGAGAGGCAACTTAAAATATACAATCTCCAGACGGGAATGATTTAGCAAAATTAAAAACAGACAGGGGCAGAGAAGGCGGTAGGTGTCAAATATTTCTTCTACCCCACTATCAGTTTGATGTGGTGGCCTTGTTCCTACCTAGTCCCCCTTCATGCTGTCCACTCCCTAAAGTTAAAATGTCTGAAATGTTAACAGAATACACATGGATAGAGGTATGTACACCCTTCCTTCTGCCTCCTAACCCAGCACATGGAGTTTTAACTGTGGCTTAGTTCAACTTAATTTTGTTTCACCCTTGGGATGAAAGAAACTTATTTCAATAAATCGCAAGAGGTATTGTAAAACATCTAAGTACTTGCAAGCATCGACTTCTGTTTTGCCACCTCAAAAGAAAATCATTACTTTTGGTAGATACTGAGCATTTTCTTTTTTGAGTGAACATCCTTCCTCTTTCCAAACCCAAACATACATAGCGATGAGTTGATATCAAAATTGCTGAATTTATAATCCACACACTTATTCATTATTAATGCATATGTGTAAATAAAATCTCTGCTCTAGTTAGAAGAAAATCTAATAGGAAACAGACAAAAGAACGATGGATAGGGTGGATAACAATGATATCATGAAATATCTTTTTCTCAGTCCCTGCCTGGGGCAAGAAATGGAATGCAGCAGCTCAGTAGTGTTGGAGATTTTTTGGTAACACACGAGAACTTCCCAATTATCCCAGATCTTAAAATCAGCATGGTTCAACATGACCCATTAAGACATCGTTAGGTCTAATGACTCACATGGAGATGGAATGGCTATCACTGAATGTAGAAATCGTTATTAAAAGGACCATGCAGACCACCACCCCACCACAATTCCCACGCAAAGGGCTGCTTTTAGTTAGGCTGCATCTAATCTCTAGCCTGCCTCTGAACATGGCCAGAGTACGTGCTTATTGCTATGTTAGACTGTGACCAACTTTCAAAGCGGTCTTAAGAACAATTCATGAGCTTTAGTGGGGATGAAAGCCCTGGTAGCCTCCTCTTGCACGGTTGTCTGCAAGACAGGATCCAGAGATTTCTGCAGCACAAAAAAGATAAGATGTTTGATATCTTTCCTTTTCTGCAAATAGTCTGTATTTACAATACTACTCCAGTGGTTTCTGACTACCGCTTAGGGCAATTTTGCTTAGCCTAGCGGAATGTCCTGGAAACTACTGGCAATGATTTAGCCTCCAAAATTGGAACACATTTAGTAGAGACAGAAAGCCTATGAACAAATAGTGGGCATGTGCCAGAGTAAATAAGTGTGGTTCATGAGCTGCGGTCAGAAATGTCTCTCTTTCAGTATGCAGAGCAAAGCTTCTGCCAGCATTTGCCATAAAGTCATCACACAAAGCAGTTTTTCCTCTCAGTAAGACAGACCCAGTAAAAAAAGGCTTTTAGTCCAACAGTCTACTATTGGGACTATAGTTGCAGGTCATATCAAAGGAGACCTGAGCTGAGGGGTCTTTTTCTCCAGCTAACCTTTCTTAGCCAGCCTGCCAAGCTTCTACGGAGAAGAATCAAACCCATGAGGGAGTGAGGAGGTGGTTGGAAGAGCTGGAAGAGGAAACAGTCCTTTTAATACTCAAAGCTCCTCCCAGGATCTCATAACAAGCCAGAGTCAGTTTGCTTCTCCTGTTTTCCAAACCCAAACGTTGGCCGTTACTGCATAACTCCTTCTTCGAAGCACTTGGTGAGGCTATCATTACTGGAGGAAGTATTCAAGACAGCTTTAGGATGCATTGCTGCCACCTTCGTTTTCAGAGTTTTGTCACAGGCTTAGAGACTGAAGGAGACAGGCATATATGGTCACCACTGATGCTGTTGCATTTTCCTATAGAACTTAACTCCTTGACCGCACATTACAGAAGGATTGAATGCATTTGGATTAGCATAGCACAATTTCTGGTGCAGCGTGCATACTTGCCCTCTGAGATTGGAGTCTGGTTTCATGCAGTTTTCTATTCCTGTGTAGACTGTGCAGTCTTAGCAACCACTGAAATACAAGAAGGAACCCTTTTTTTAAAACTGAAGACACCATTAATCAATACACCGTAAGACTCATTCACTGTGGGAATATTATTGTAGGGGCATGCATAGTTCACCTTTTAAAAAGCATGACGTAGCCTGAGATGCCATTTTCGAAAACCTTCTTATGATCACCATTGTTACCTTACTATGAAATAGTAAAATATGGATATATGTTTTATAAACGCCTCAGACACAAAACTTTAGGAATAAAGAAGCAAATGTAAAACAATATTTTTGAACTAGGGAACCAAATTCTTAATACTCCCCATAATTATGAATTCCACAGTTAAATGTAACCAGTATTCATTGAACACCCACTATGTGCCAGGCATTATGCTACTTACCAAGAATATAGAGAAAAAAGACAGAGCAAATATATCAAATTGTTGACAACTATCAGTTCTGAGCAGCGGCACTTAAGCATTCGTACTCTGTCCAATTCAGAGATGGCATGGTTTTCTTAGGGCACTAGAGCTAAGTAGGATATACATTTGGTATTCTACCAGGGAGGAACGGCTTAAGAGTTTAGAGACTGGCTTAAACTAGCTTTGTTTTGACCCTTGTTTCTTGCTTATCCATGTGATCACAGACAAATCGCTTAACCTCCTCAAGTTATAGCTTCTTCCCCTGTCAAATGGGGATAAGATTCTCTGTCTTGCTTAGTTACAGGGTTTTTGGGAGGATTAAGTATGATAATATATATGAAATAAGTTCATTTTGTCAGAGGAGAAAGATCTGTGCACATAATATAAATGGAAGATGCTATATTTTATTATTATTGGACTTCGAGCATTATTTGCTGAACTTACATAGGCAAACCTGCATAGCACTTTATCATCAGTATGTCTCTCTCTCTCAACACATATACACACACTATCTATCTATCATCTCTCACTATAGAAAGTAATGTTTCACTTTCCTCTCATCTGAAGATCTCTAACCCTTTTCCCCAAAGTCTCTAAGGTGGTGAAAAGAGAAACAACTAGGTTCATATAATTGAATAAGTCCAGCCATTAGCCAAAAGGAGCAATAAGTTTTTGTTACCTCTCATGAAATTGGGTGGCTGAATGACCTAAGGGGATGAATGGGGACTTGGAATCAGACGGACCTATGGGATCTTAACATTCCTGCATCTCAACTTCTCCCACTGTAAAGTGGCCCAGTGTTTAAGAGCTGGGCTGCTAACAGAAAGACTGGCAGTTCGAACCTACCCAGTATCTCTGCAGGAGAAAGACCTGGTGGTCTGCTTCTGTAAAGATTACAGCCAAGAAAACTCTATGGGACAGTTTTACTCTATCACATGGAGTCACTGTGAATTGGAATTGACTTGATGGCACCCAATAAAAAAAAGTGGGATAATGATATCTATCTCAAAGTTTTGTGAGGAATAAATGACATAAACTATATGAAATATTCCCCTACATGGCTGTCAATTTGTTGTACTGTGGGGCTTGCATGTTGCTATGATGCTGGAAGCTATGCCATCCATATTCGGATACAAGCAGGGTCACCCATGGTGGACAGGTTTCAACTGAGCTTCCAGAATAAGACAGACTAGGAAGAAGGACCTGGCAGTCTACTTCTGAAAAGAATTACCCAGTGAAAACCTTATGAATAGCAGTGGAACATTGTCTGATATAGTGCTGGAAGATGAGCCCCCCAGGTTGGAAGCCACCCAAAAGACGACTGGAGAAGCGCTGCCTTCTCAAAGTAGAGTCGACCTTAATGATGGAGTCAAGCTTTTGGGACCTTCATTTGCTGATGTGGCATGACTCAAAATGAGAAGAAACAGCTGCAAACATCCGTTAATAATCAGAACATGGAATGTACAAAGTATGAATCTAAGAAAATTGGAAATCGTCAAAAATGAAAAGGAATGCATAAACATCGCTATCTTAGGCATTAGTGAGCTGAAATGGACTTGTACTGGCCATTTTGAATAAAAAATCATATGGTCTACTATGCCAGGAATGACAGCTTGAAGAGGAATGGCTTTGCATTCATCGTCAAAAAGAACATTTCAAGATCTATACTGAAGTACAATGCTGTCAGTGATAGGATGATTTCCATACCCCTACAAGGAAGACTAGTTAATACGACTATTATTCAAATTTACACACCAACCACCAAGGCCAAAGATAAAGAAATTGAAGATTTTACCAACTTCTGCAGTCTGAAATTGATCGAACATGCAATCAGAATGCATTGATAATTCCTGGGGATTGGAATGCGAAAGTTGGAAACAAAGAAGAAGGATGAGTAGTTGGAAAATATGGACTTGGTGATAGAAATGATGCCAGAGATCCCACGATAGAATTTCGCAAGCCCAATAACTTTTTAATTGCAAATACCTTTTTTCCCCAACATAAACAGTGACTATACATGTGGACCATGCCAGACGGAATACACAGGAATCAAATTGACTATATCTGTGGAAAGAGATGATGGAGAATCTCAATATCATCAGTCAGAACAAGGCCAGGGGCCAGCTGCAGAACAGACCATGAATTGCTCATATGCAAGTTCAAGTTGAAAATGAAGGAAATTAGAACAAGTCCACGGGAGCCAAAGTACGACCCTGAGTATATCCCACCTGAATTTAGAGACGATGTCAAGAATAGATTTGATGTGTTGAAAACTAATGACTGAAGACCAGACGAGTTGTGGAATGACATCAAGGACATCATACATGAAGAAACAAGAGGTCATTAAAAAGACAGGAAAGAAATAAAAGACCAAAATAGATGTCAGAAGAGACTCTGAAACTTGCTCTTGAGCTCAGGACTGGGCAGTGTTTCCTTCTGTTGTACATAGGGTCGCTATGAGTCAGAACCAACTCGACAGCACCTAACAAGTGCACTCCATAAATGTGGTACTTTTCTAAACACCAGTGGCACTGATCCATAATGACCCATAATTTTATTTTATAGTGCCCAACCTTTCTTCTCTCTGCCAAGAAATTTAGAAGACAGCTACCTGGCCAACTGACTGGAAGAGATCCATATTTGTGCCCTTTCCAAAGAAAGGCAATCCAACAGAATGCATTAATTATCTAATAATATCATTAATATCATGCACAAGTAAAATTTTGCTGATGATCATTCAACAGTGATTGCACCAGTACATTGACAGGGAACTACCAGAAATTCAAGCTGGATTGAGAAGAGGATGTGGAATGAGGGTTATCATTGCTGATGGCAGATAGATCTTGGCTGAAAGCAGAAAATACCATGAAGATGTTTACTTGTGTCTTATTGACTATGCAAAAGCATTTGACTGTGTGGATCATAACAAATTATGGATTACATAGTGAAGAATGGGAATTCCAGAACATTTAGTTGTGGTCATGAGGAACCTATACATAGATCAAGAGGCAGTTGTTCGAATAGAACAAGGGGATACTGTGTGGTTTAAAGTCAGGAAAGGTGTGCATCAGGGTTGTATCCTTTTACCATACTTATTCAGTCTATATGCTGAGCAAATAATCCAGGAAGCTAGACTATATGAAGAACATGGTATCAGAATTGGAGGAAGACTCATTAACAACCTGTGATATGCAGATGACACAACCTTGCTTGTTGAAAGTGAAGAGGACTTGAAGCACTTACTGAAGAAGATCAAAGACCACAGCCTTCAGTACGGATTACACCTCAACATAAAGAAAACAAAAATCCTCACAACTGGACCAATAAAATCAGGATAAAGGGATAAAATATTGAAGTTGTCGAGGATTTCATTTTACTTGTATCCACCATCAACGCCCGTGGAAGCAGCAGTCAAGAAATCAAAAGACGCATTGCATTGGGCAAATCTGCCGCAGAAGACCTCTATAAAGTGTTAAAAAGCAGAGATGTCACTTTAAGGACTAAGGTGCGCCTGACTCAAGCCATGGAATTTTCAATTACCTCACATGCATGTGAAAGCTGGACAATGAATAAGGAAGACCGAAGAAGACTGACACCTTTGAACTATGATCTTGGCAAAGAATACTGAGTATACCATGGACTGCCAGAAGAACAAACAAAACTGTCTTTGGAGAAGTACAATAAGAATGCTCCTAAGAAGCAAGGTGGGTGAGACTTTGTTTCACTTACTTTGGACATGTCATCAGGAGGGACCAGTCTCTTGAGAAGGATATCATGCTTGGTAAAACAGAGGGTCAGCGAAAAAGAGGACGACTCTCTGTGAGATAGATTGACACAGTGGCTGCGACAATCGGCTCTAGTATAACAATGACTGTGAGGACGGTGCAGGACCAGGCAGTGCTTCATTCTGTTGTACGCAGGGCCGCTATGAGTCGGGACCAACTCTATGGCGCCTATCAATGACAACAAGCCTTCTTCTTACATAAGTCAATGCTAATAAGTAAAATAATCTATGCAGATATTTCAATATGAGAACTAAAGTAAAAATGAACAGAAAAGAAAGAATTCAAAAACAAAAACGGAAGGAGATTGACACTCGCCACATAGAATTAGACAGACCCAGGCACTGTGGGTTGGTCTGACTACTAAATGAATGGTGGAGTAACTGTGAACTGCCAAGAGCTAACTAGGATTTGGTTTAATGGAAAACTGAGCATTCTAATCTCAATTTGTGTGTTTTTCTGACTCCCAACTCATCCCCCACAAAATTTCTCCCCCACCAAAAAAGGCAAATGCCATTGCCTTCCAGTTCCCCAAGTTCGTTTAATACTTGGACTTGTGTCCTTTTTGTGCTGGGTCCAGCAGATGCAATAATCATTTTCCCAGCCACGCTTTTGTAAGGAGCAGTGCAGTCATACAGCTTCTTCCCCTGCTTCCCCTCTGCAAGTCACAAAGGAACAGAATGACATGTATTTAAAATGCACAGACAAAAAATACCAACCAATTACTGGAAGGACAAGAAGGTTCTGTGGTGTATGTGTCATTTCTATCCAAGGTTCTGAAAAGTGCTGCCCCGCTATTATTGCCGTGTCCTCTCTATAGCACCGTCCTCCACAGCCAGGGATGAAAGCCTAGTTGAAGAGTGGAGAAATGCATTCCACATGGAAACATTCACTTCTCCTCAAAGTGGTTTCAATTTTTGATCTTTCTCAGTTTGGTGGTTTTTACCAGTAGAAACAGTTTTTCCTTATAATACTCATCGTTTTCTAAAAATTTCACTCTGGATTGCATATTAGCAAAGAATTGTAAGATCTGTTGAAATATGGCAAAATCAAAACTTAGCCATCATCATCTTGATATTCTCAGCCATATCCCATGAATACATTTTTTAAGAAATTGGTTCGATGAGTCTTTTATTTCCTTTAAAATCTCCCAAAGGTATAGGGGGAAAAAAAAGAAGGTGGGACAGAACCTAGTGAAAGCAAGGCACCAGATTAAACTGGAACAGACGAAATCATTCGTTATTGGTCTGGTCAAACTGGAGAAAGCAAGTAAGAACGTTTTGGTGGAGGAGATGCCACACACACAGACACACACACACACACACACACACCTACAGACTAAGTTTCTTTACCTGTATATTTTTTCTCCATCTCTCCTGTCCTTGGCTGACCCTAGGGCTGCATATGCTTAGTATTTAGAATATTTTACTATGTATTTATTTTGGTAAAAAACTATTAGGCGATTTCAAAGGCATAAGAGAAACACAAGTGAGAAATGGTGTAAATCAAACTGATCCTCCTTTCTGGCTTGCGATGTGGTCAGGGTATCTGGACACTGTCAGTGCATTGTAACACATATCCCAAAGTGACTTTGTTACATTGAAGGGGTTTAATTTTTTTCCTCTTTGTAACCTCGTGAAATTTCCACATTAAAAAGCAATCACATCTTTCAAACTAGAAATGATTGTGTTTGGCACCACAGCCTCTGGTGTAATGGGTTGAGCTTGTTTTCACTAAAACAAAATCAGCTTTCAAAATAAATCATCTGTAACAACATTCTACTCCCCAAATCGTATAATCCTATTAAAGGAGTTTCTTTTTTTTTTTCATTGTCACGGGGCTGATGAGATTGGCCAAGTTTCAATGTGGAGAAACACAAAGCCTTGCAGGACCTGGCCAAGGCAAGGAGAACTACCCAGGGCCAGCCTTGCCAGAGCTTAATGAGCCCTTACGTATAATCATCTGTGTTTCACCTCCACCGAATGTGCTTCCTGGGCAACGCGGTTATCCAGTCACTCAGCAATTTAAGCCACTCAACAAATAGTCCAGTTGGGACAACTGAAGGACAGTGGGTTACCATGGTTATCCCAGTGAATAAGACCTTTATCAAAATTACGTAAGAGTGCCAATGTGCCGAATGAAAATGTATCGTAAGTGGCTGCTGGGAGAATCTTTGCCAGAAGTGTAAATTATGTGGCAATATCTAAAAGAGCACCTTATAATTTCAGATTTCTTAGGAAAGCATATTTTCCTTTGGGGGTAAAAAGAAGAAAAAGAAACGTCTTATAATAACCAAGTAGATTTGTTTTCTTCTGCCAGCAGGAAGAAAGAGCTCCTAGAAAATGTTTAGGGAGTTCCCAGCCAAAACGTACTGTTCAGCTTGGTCTTTGCCCCATCCAAACAGTATGAGACACTATTTGCACTTGGGTTTATCAGTTAGTGGACTGACAATCTGTGAGCATAATGTTCTTATTAAAGTAACCGAGCTGAAGCAGTTGGAAGCTGCGGTCAATTTATAATCTTCCATGACAAATGACAAGTCACAAACTTTGCTAGCCATAACCAGGTCCTGTCCTGGAAGGGTTGTTCCCTTCTGGGATGAAATTCACAGACAGCCTACCTCTTCTCCCTGGGGAGTCCTTCTTCAACTCAGTCCTTGGGGGCAGCTGTTTTGCAAACCAGTACCTTCTGGCACATGATTTACATGTAGGCTTGAGGCTAACATAGTTCTTTGGAGTCAGTGCAAACTCATGTTGGCCTGACCTTGTCCTTTGGAAAACTTTCTCCAGAACAAAGCCTCTGTCAGACCCTTTGGCTTTCAGCTTTTCTTACTCTATTGGAGAGTGGTTGAATCGGACTCTAGATTCTGTCCTGAGTTTGAATTCTGTCTCTAATAAACGTAGCCAAGGTATTTAACCTTGTTAAGCCTCAGTTTCTCCTTCTATTGAAAGGGAATAACAGTATTACCTGGCTCAAAGGATTGTTGTGAGGATTAAATAATAATTGGAAATGAGCAGTCATTGCTTAGAATAATTGCGAGACCATTTTGCATCATCTATATGATTGAACAATAGTAAATACTAGGAATAAAAGATTATGCAAACCCAAGCCTCTGAAAGTATTTCTCTCAAATTTATAATAAAAAGAGGAATTAGATGCAAATAGAGGTTCTATATGTTCACCTGGAATAGGAATTTCCTGAAAATAAAGTGGTTTCCTTATATTATCGATTAAAGTATTTAAGACTTGATTGATTTCCTATGCCACAAGAAAAGAAGCAGTTTTCTAAGGGAAGTTACTTTTGGGTCTGAACCAGTTTTAGATAAACTGTCAAGGATCATAGAACTTGATCGAATGTAACTGGCTTTTGCAAGTTGCCTCAGTGTTTAAAATTTTATGATCATTATTTCAAACCAGTGAAAATAAAGTTACACTAAAGAAAGAAGGATATTTTTCTTTTAGCAAAATGTTCAGTCGTTATGCTGAAATGGATGAACACTCCCTCCCCTATGTCTAAAAGGAGGAGCCCTGGTGGTACAGTGGTTACAGTGCTCAGCTGCTAACTGAAAGCTGGTTCAAACCCACCAGATGTTCCTAGTGGGAGAAAGATGTGGTAATCTGCTTCCATAAAGATTTACGGCCTTGGAAACCCTATGGGCAGTCCTACTCTGTCCTGTGGAGTCTCCATGAATTGGAATCAACTCGATGGCAATGGGTTTCTAGCCATAGGGAAACTGTACATATAGCATGCAGATGTTTTAATTTTTTATATGAAGTACAATCTTCCTGTGAAAAAAATTTATGTATATAACTTTATCAGACAACTACAGTTACGGGGACAATTACAACATTCTTTCTGTGCTTATTGAAAAAGTTATTCTTATTTTCACTTTTTTCCAACAACTGGAATATTCAAGTCTTTATTTGTGTACTATCTAGCTCCAAAACATATTTTGATTTTTAAAAGCATTCTGTGTTTAGTTGAGGATGTGAGCAAACAAATATCTTAACTTGAAAATAGTTAATTATACATAAACCAAGCTAGATTTCAGCAACTCATTTCTTGGAACAAATTGGGGCATTTAAGTGCCCCATTAGTGGTATATTTCTTCATGATTGATTGGGTTGGGCATGAAGTTAATTCAAACTAGTAGGAGCCCTGGTGGCACAATGGTTAAGCTCACTACTAACCAAGAAGTACATGGTTGGAATCCACCAGCAGCTCTGAGGGAGAAAAGGTCTGGTGATCCTCTCCAGAAAAGAAAAAACAAAACAAAACATTGCCGTCGAGTTGATTCCGACTCATAGTGACCCTATAGGACAGAGTAGAACTGCCCCGCAGGGTTTGCAAGGAGTGGCTAGTGGATTTGAACGGCTGACCTTTTCGTTGGCAGCCGGACTCTTAACCACTGCACCACCAGGACCTAGGAAACCCTATGGGGTAATTCTAGTCTGTCCTATAGGGTTGCTATGACTTGGAATCGACTCGATGGCACACAACAACAACAGTCGTCAAAATATCTGAATATATCAGATTGGCTAGTTATTTATTGCATATTTAACAGCTTTTTGGAGTATACTTTGTTGTTGTTGTTAGCTAACCATCAGTCAGCTCTGACTTATGGTGACCTTTTGTATAACTGAAGAAAACTTGCCTGGTCCTGTGCCATCTACATGATCTTTGGTATGTTTGATTCCATTGTTGTGGCTATTGTGTCAATCCATCTTATTGAGGGTTTCCCTCGTATTCACTGACCCTCTACTTTACCAGACACAATGTCCTTTTTTAGCAATTGATCTTTCCTCATCGTGCATCCAAAGTAAGCGAGCCAAAGTCTCGTCATCCTTGCTTCTAAGGAGCATTCTGGTTGTATTTCTTCTAAGACTGATTCGCTTGTCCTTCTGTAAGTCCATGGCGTAGTCAATATTCTTTCCCAACACCACAGTTTGAATGCATCAATTCTTTTTCTGTCTTCCTTTTTCTTGTCTAGCTTTTGCATGCGTATGAGGTGATTGAAAGGACCTTGGGTTGAATCAGGAATACACTTTACATATCATAAAATTGTCCTGTTGTAAGTGTACAATTAAATATGTTGAAAGTAAATTATAGAGTTGTGCAAACATCACCACAATCCAGCTTTACAGTGGATTGACCAATTATCGATCCCAGTTGATTTAGATTGTTTAGACAGATCCTCAAGGATGTGCAGCCAAACTAGAAGGGTCCTCAAACGGTTCCCATTGCCAGGTTGCATCACTAACCGTTATCATACAGTGATGAAATCCTTTGTTATATGTGTGTATCTCCCTGACTCACCTCGGAACTCTCTCGGGGTGAGAATCTGGCATAAGCAAATGTTTAACGCATTTCCTTACAGTATCAAAATCTGGGAATGTTACCTCTGTGGATGGTAGGACTCATACCAATGTCAGGCTTAGTATTTCAGGCATAAAGGTCTAGCATCTGGCCTGCTGTCCTGGTACCTCAGGCTCCCTAACTTATGTTTTACTGTTCCTCAATGCGAACACATTATATACTAGAAGTGTTCTTGGTAAGCGTAAAATGGGTAAAGACTTCCCACAACCTTGGGTGGCTGACTCAGCATTTTTGAACTTCGGGACTTTTCAGCAAACAAGGTGGCAGTGGTCTGAGGAGATGGACGTGGGACATTTCTGAATCCCAAGGCCAGGGGCAATCTGCCAGTAACCTGCTTCTCTGGAGTGACTTCTGTCAAGTACTCACTGGGGAGCTCCACTGCCATCTCAGTCAGGTATTTTCACAGAACAACGGATATTATGTAAATATCATACCAGAGCGGTCATTGAAATTGCTACTCCCAGACAATAATCATTGCACTCCCAAGCAACCAGACATTGAATATGGCACTGCAGCCATTGAAAGTAGCATGTTTCACTCCTGATGACAATAGCATTCAACTAGGGACAGATCATCTGGCTGGCTCCTCCAGGCTGCCAAAACAATCGACTGAAAAGTAAAAATGCAGTCAATCAATTTACTGCTTTGATACATGATGGATACCCTCCCCCACTCCTACCCCACAAGACCAAACTCATTTAAATGGCTTTTCTTACAGAATTGGCAGCCTTTTTGGTGGTTTGTAGATTGCGCCTCAGTGAAAAAATATCGTGGAGCACTGTCTTGGTCATCTAGTGTTGCTGTAACAGAAATACCACAAGAGGATGGCTTTAACAAAGAGAACTTTAATCTCTCACAGTCTAGGAGGCTATAAGTCCAAATTCAGGGTGTCACCTCCAGGGGAAGACTTTCTATGTCAGCTCTGGAGGAAGGTCCTTGTCATTAATCTTCCCCTGGTTGAGGAGCTTCTCAGCACAGGGACTCTGGGTCCAAAGGATGGGCTCTGCTCCCACCACTGCTTTCTTGATGGTATGGGATCCCCTCTCTCTGCTCACTTGCCTTTCCTTTTATCTCGTGAGATAAAAGGTGATGCAGGCCACACCCCAGGGAAACTCCCTTTACATTGGATCGGGGATGTGACCTGAGCAAGGGTGTTACATCCCACCCTAATCCTCTTTAATATAATCTAATCTAGCCTCATTAACCACAGGTAGAGATTAGAATTCACAACCCAGGGAAATTATATCAATCACAAAATGGAGAACAACCACACAGTACTAGGAATCATGGCCTAATCAAGTTGATACACAGTTTTGAGGGACACAATTCAATCCATGACAAGCACATACTGGCCTCATGGAGTCTGAGGATTTAAACCAGGGCTTTGAACTGGTTTGTTCTGGTTCGAACCCTTGCTGAGAATTTGCACTTCTAACAAGTCCCCAGGTGATGCTAATGCTGCTGATTAGGGACCAGTTCTAAGAACTACTAGTGGAACAGTGGTTCTCAAAATTTGTTATACATAAGAATCACCTGAGGATCTTGTTAAACTGTAGATTCTGATTCAGTATATCTGGGGTGGAAACGTACTGGTTCAAAGCCCTAATTTAAACCTTATGTTGCAGTAGTTCCCAGTGAAGCAGAGCTGTATCCAGGCCAGGTGTTCTTATAACACAATGCCTGACAAATTTCTTTAAACAAAGTAAAGAAGGCTGCCAGCAAAGAATCTCACCTCTCTAGGTTTCTTTTCAGAGGATGGCTTGGAAACGGGAATGTTTTGTAGTCTGCTGAAAAAAGGGACAAACACTCCATTAAACATTAAATTCTCTGGTCCCCTTAAAGAGGACATTGATTTCTGACTTCTATAGACAAAAGACAGAATCTATACACATAGTTTATGAAGTTAATTTTTCTCTGAGCTGGAGTAAGAAAGACATTACCCTATAAACCTTGGGAAGACAACTGGGCTTATATTCATGGTCTGGAATTTTGCCCTTAGAATCCACAATTGCTGTGTATTACATGATCACTTGTCTGCTAACAATTACTCCCATGTGGTAGGATGACATTTTTTTTCTGCTTACAATTATATACCAATTTCCCTGGGGCACAGGTGTCTTCTAAAAAAGGCCCTATCTTCTATAGAAATTTTTTTTCCAGAGGTTTGCCTGCCCAGATGGTTATCACTTTATTCAGTACGTCTACATTCCCACTAAAATTTTCTGGCTCAAGCAAGAATATGTAAAAGAAGAACAGAAGGTGACCATGGTAGAATGTGTGGGTTGAAAGTCAGAAGTCATGTAACCAGAGGCTTTTCATATACAAGAAGGGCACGGGCTTTGGACAATTGAAGATGGCAGCCTCTTAATTTGAGCATCTAAAATCCCCAAATCATTAAAACAAACAAACAAACAAAAAAACCTGTAATCCTATGCTAGTTGTTCAGGTAGAAATATAAGAATGGTCAATTGAGATGAACTCACAAACCTTAGAATCTTAGCTTAAATTTGCAGCATAGATGGTGAAACATTGATGTTTCCCCTTAGCTACTATCCCATAATACTCTATGACCACAATGAGGAGCTCAGGATGCATCTGGATCACATGTTTATGATCACATGTTTATGTAGTCGCGTTCTCTATTAAGGCTGTGGTTTTGTGACAGTAAGGTCTGTACCTGAGGCATTTTTGAATCTCCAGCTTCTAGCCCGGGTGCTCAGTAAGTATTTTGCAAAGGAATGAATCGCAGCAGTGTGAAGAGACTATAGGCATGAAGAGCTACATCTTGAATGACTTGGTGCTAAACTTGCCAAAATTCTAGGGGTGGGGAATTCCCTAAATCGAGATCATCAGGTGAAAAATAATTCAACCTCTAATCTTGGCTAACTTAAGCCTTCAGACAGATAGCTAATCATGTGTTTGTATTCCTCATGGAACCTGGATAAGATATAATGTGAAGTTACCCTTTACATACATTACTGTAAAATCAAATTAGTTAAAACTACCTTGAAACACATACTTGTAGTTTTCCAGATCAGCACAAAAAGCTAGAGACCCCATCTGTGGTATTACCTTTTAGGTGAGTCTTTCAAATATTACAGGGGGTTGCGCTTCCTATCTTAGATTACATCTATAGAAGCATTGTTAGGTACAATCACCTTTGACAGAAGGCTTGCATAGTTTTACAGATGTCCAGCTAACACTAAGCCTGGAGGTTCACATTTCTATGAAAGAGATCATTATGGATAGTTAGTTATCGACTCTTCTTAGTTGTGAAGGCATCTCTTAGGGAGGGGTAAAGCTATTTGTTTAATATACTAGATAATGCTACTCATATTCACTTGTGTATACTAACGTAGTTGTTTTGAATTCTTAAGTTCTAAATAAATTCAAGTTTTATATGACCTGATTCTAGATTTGTCTCTAACAGGTAAGTTAGAAATCTGATTATGTGTATGCTGTGTTTTACTTGCTATACTGTATTATTAATCACCACTAAATTTCAATACCCCCATGTGTCTGTCAGTTTGTCCTACTGTGGTGGCTTGTGTGTTTCTGTGATGCTGGAAGCCATGCCACCTGTATTCAGATACCAGCAGGGTCACCCATGGTGGACAGGTTTCAACTGAGTTTCCAGACTAAGACAGACTAGGAAGAAGGACCTGGCAGTCTACTTCTGGAAAGAATTAGCCAGTGAAAACTTTATCAATAGCAGTGGAACATTGTTTGATATAGTGCTGGAAGATGAGCCCCCCAGGTTGGAAGGCACTCAAAGGACGACTAGGAAAGAGCTGCCTCCTCAAAGTAGAGTCAGCCTTAATGACATGGATGGAGTCAAACTTTCAGGACCTTCATCTGCTGTTGTGGCACAACTCAAAATGAGAAGAAACAGCTACAAACATCCATTAATAATCGGAACGTGAAATGTACGAAATATGAATCTAGGAAAATTGGAAGTCGTCAAAAATCAAATGGAATGCATAAACATTGATATCCTAGGCATTAGTGAGCTGAAATGGGCTGGTATCAGCCATTTTGAATTGGAAAATCATATGGTCTACTATGCTGGGAATGACAACTTGAAGAGGAATGGCTTTGCATTCATCATCAAAAAGAACATTTCAAGATCTACGCTGAAGTGCAATGCTGTCAGTGATAGGATAATATCCATACGCCTACAAAGAAGATCAGTTAATACGGCTATCATTCAAATTTATGCACCAACCACTAAGACCAAAGATGAAGAAGTTGAAGATTTTTACCAAGTTCTGCCGTCTGAAATTGAATGAACATGCAATCAGGATGCACTGATAGTTACTGGTGATTGGAATGCGGAAGTTGGAAACAAAGAAGAAGGATGGGTAGTTGGAAAATATGGCCTTGAAGATAGACATGATGCCGGAGATCGCATGATAGAATATTGCAAGACTTTTTCATTGCAAATACCTTTTTTCACCAACATAAACAGTGACTATACACATAGACCTCGCCAGAAGGAATACACAGGAATCAAATCGACTACACCTGTGAAAAGAAACGATGGAAAAGCTCAATATCATCAGTCAGAAAACGGCCAGGGGCTGACTGTGGAACAGACTATGAATTACTCATATGCAAGTTCAAGTTGAAACTGAAGAAAATTAGAACAAGTCCACGAGAGCCAAAGTATGACCTTGAGTATATCCCACCTGAATTTAGAGACCATTTCAAGAATAGATTTGAAGTGTTGAACACTAATGACCGAAGACCAGACGAGTTGTGGAAAAGGACATCATACATGAAGAAA
>NW_004444092.1:3357831-3380147 GCF_000243295.1 Trichechus manatus latirostris
GAAAACAAAAATCCTCACAACTGGACCAATAAGCAACATCATGATAAATGGAGAAAAGATTGAAGTTGTCAAGGATTTCATATTAGCTGGACCCTCAATCAACGCCCATGGAAGCAGCAGTCAAGAAATCAAAAGACGCATTGCTTTGGGCAAATCTGCTGCAAAAGACCTCTTTAAAGTGTTGAAAAGCAAAGATATCACCTTGAACACTAAGGTGCGCCTGACCCAAGCCATGCTATTTTCAATCGCATCATATGCTGTGAAAGCTGGACAATGAAAAAGGAAGACCGAAGAAGAATTGACGCCTTTGAATTGTGATGTTAGTGAAGAATATTGAACATACCATGAACTGCAAAAAGAAGAATAAATCTGTCTTGGAAGAAGTACAAGCAGAATGCTCCTGAGAAGCAAGGATGGAGAGACTGTGTCTTACATACTTTGGACATGGTGTCAGGAGGGATCAGTCCCTGGAGAAGGACATCATGCTTGGTAAAGTACTGGATCAGTGGAAAAGAAGAAGACCCTCAACGAGATGGATGGACATAGTGGCTCCAACAATGGGCTTAAGCATAGCAACAATTGTGAGGATGAAGCAGGACTAGGCATTGTATACAGGGCCGCTATGAGTCAGAAGCGGCTTGACGGCACCTGACAATAACATTTCAATAAAGTAGCAAACAGTGCGAGGCTAATTATGGATTTCAAGAATTGAAGGCAAAGAGAAGTTAGATTATGTATTAAAAGTTGACCAGGAGTTGGATATTTATTCATTTGACATTCAATGACTATGACTATTCCTTATGTAGACCTAACACCTATTAGAATAGAAAGGGAAAGCAGAACAGAAAAAGCTTTTTAGGTTTTTTTTTGCCATCTCTCTCCACAAAAACTCATATGCCAGGTACGTATAACCCTTATCAATTATGGTAACACTAGCTGTATTAGTCTAAGGTTAGCTGTTATAATAAACAGATGCTAAATTATACAAGGACTCACACAAAATAGACATTTATTTCTTGCCCAAAAAATGTCCTGACTGGCTTAAGGTAAATGGAGAATGGGGAGAAGGGATGGGGTGCTTCCAGTCATTCAGGGATAATAGCTGAAAGAGGTTTTCCTCCATCTTCAGCATTTAGTTTCCAAGGACTGTATGGTTGTCTCTACCGGGAGACAGGGAGAGAATGGTGTACTGGAGCAAGTGAGGGAGGTTTTTATGGGCTAGGCTGGGAAGTGGTACACATCATTTCTTCTCATCTGCTGTTGGCTAGAACTCATTTCACAGGGGGCCTTAGTAATGATATCCTTGGATGAGCAGCACATTTTGCCACCAACTCTGTAGCATGGAAACACATCTTGGGGGGAACAGTTAACTGTCACTGCCACACAACCTAAGTCATAGGTAGGCTTTTTTGACCATATCATGTAAAAGTTTTTTTTTTTACCAGTCTTGCCATCTACTGATGTCAGGGCAACCTGGGCTCTTATGAACAATAGCAGCCACACTGTGGTCATGGTTGGCATGTGTTTGCTCCTGGACCGATTTCTGTTATTGATGTTTGAGGTTTTTCAGGCCTTTGTTGTTGTTGCTTGCCATTGAGTTGTCTCTGACTCATGGCAAGCTTACCTGCAACAGAACGAAATGTTGCCTGCTCCTGCACTGTCTTCATGCTTGTCGGTATACTCGAGTCCATTGTTGTGGCCACTGTGTGTTCTGAGTGCCTTCCAACCTAGGGGACTCATCTTCTAGCACTGTACCGGATAATATTGTGTTGTGATCCGTAAGGTTTCATCTGGCTAATTTTCAGAAGTAGATTGCCAGGCCTTTCTTCCTAGTCTGTCTCAGTCTGGAAGTGCCACAGAAACCTATTCACCATTAGTGACCCTGCTGAAATTTGAAATACCAGTGGCATAGTTTCCAGCATCACAGCAAGACGCAAGCTATCACAGTACAACAAACTGATAGATGGGTGGTGGCTCAAGCCCTTAGCTGGTGCTTATTTAATGCCTGGGTCCATGTACTGGGATTCAAGCTCACTCTAGTGACTTTCTGTGGTGTTTTCCATAGGCATCCCCGTCAACTCCAGGCTGGTTGCATCCCTGTCTATGTTGTGTTGGTGGACCTGATGGTGTTTGTTGTACATTATTTAAACTCTTTTATAAATAGCTGTCTCTTATGTAAAGTGTAAGCGTCTCCTACTTTTTGCTGTTGATTGTTGGCAACTCTCCAGGGAGCTGGAAAATAACAGTGTTTCATTTTGAAAAATGATTTCTTCCTACTTCTAGCTGTGTTCTCCCCCCTTGTGCTGTACCTTGAATGTGCCTGTAGGGTTTGCTTTGATTATACCTATGAGCCAAAAAGAAGGCGTTTTACCAGCACGCTGAATGTTGAATGGAAGAAAAAAAAAAAGCATTTGTTTTAGATGTCAATTGTTATAATGGCTGACATGTATTGAGCATGTAGTACTTGCCAGGCAAAGTGCTGAGCTTTTATTGGTGTCATTTCATTTCATCACCATAGTTCCTTTTGGAGGTATACATATTATCCCCATTTTTCACACGGGGTTGTCTTGAGTCAAAATCAACTCAACGGCAACTGGTTTGGTTTTATACATGATGAAACCAGTTGCCATTGAGTCAACTCCAACTCATAGCAACTCCATGTGTGTCAGACCAGAACTGTGCTCCACAGGGTTTTCAAAGGCTGATTTTTTGGAAGTAGATCTCCAGACCTTTCTTCCAAGGTGCCTCCGGGTAGACTTGAACCCTTAACCTTTTGGTTAGCAGCTAAGCACAAACCATTTGCACCACTCAGGAACTTTAAAACTGAGGTAGAGAGGGGTTAAATAATTTACCTAGGCTGAACCAATAGTAAGTGACAGTGTTGTGGATGGAGCCAATATTTGTGTGACTACAAGTCTGTGTTTGTTACCATTGTGGTGTCCTGCCAAGTTCTAAGTTCCTGTTTTCCATGGGGCCACCATATACAGAACTTACAAATCCCATTAGCGCTCTTGGCAAATGAATGGTACGCTAAATAAAAATAGGTATTTCAAGATATTTTTCTTGATTGTCTTGTTCCTCCCATTAAATTACATGCACTGAAGAAGGAACAAACTTCTTAGAATCCAGAGCACATTTCCCATCAGATGAGTCAAAATTTGCAGCTTCAAATGCAGTATTTGACAGCATTGCTTAATAAAAGGATTTAAATCCACCTACAACTTTATACTCAAGAACAGATTACACCATCTTTTAAAAGCAAAATAGTGTGAGAAAAATGATAATGTTCCCTAGGGTGTATTGACTAAATGGGAGCATTATGATCTCATTACATTGGTTAATTTAGATTGGGATTGTTAACTCAAGTTAAATTTAATTTGTACTACTGACAAAAATCCAGGAAGATGAATGAGGAGAATAAATGGCACACAGTAGCCATAATAAAATTTTCCGCCTTGATATATCTTAAGGATATTTTAACTTATTTTCATTAATTTATTCTAATATCCATCTGGAGTCAGACCTGACACTCTTTAGCTGTGTCAGGTTACTTACCCTTTCTAAGCCTCAGTTTCCTCATCTTTAAAATGGGTATAATAAGAATGCCTACCCCGCAGGGTTATTTTGAAGATTAAATGCGACAACGCATATGAAAGTGCTTGGAGTTTCTAAGCAATATTAAGTGCTCAAAAATATTTCAATTGTTGTTTTTTTCATTACTTCCTTTTTATTATATATCCACTTAATACACAGCTTTATCTTATGTGGATACGAGACTTTGTAAATGTGTTTAAAGACAAGCTGAACTTAGATTCCTTGAGGGAATCTCCAGACCAAAAGTAGCTTAAGAAGTAATTGGAGTTACTGGTGGAACCAGGTACTAATTTGAGCTCTGGAGGCATACGGTAGCGTGTGTGTGCGTGTGTGTGTGTGTGTGTGTGTGTGTGTACTCGTGTACATGCACTGTGCTACCAAAAGGCACACTACAAACAGAGGTAGCTTAAGTGTTGAAAATACTGACTCAGTAACATTGAGACTATAGGACGTCTTGCATGATTCAGGCTCTGATGAAAACCTAATTCTTTCCCTTTTCTTTCATCATTTTTCCTCAGTTAAATTTGAGCCAGTGCTGTGAGTACCCATTTTGGCTGAATTAGAAATCTACAGTCAATGCAATTTTTTTTTTCTGCATTTTGTGCACTGTCATCTTCTTCCTGCCTCATCCCATTCCAAGCATCTGACAGGTGGTAGGATGTCCTAGCTTGATGAATCAAGCACGTATTCTAAAGTTCAATGCCTGAATTATTCATCTGGATTCTGGCATTTGGGGGTCATTTTGCTGACCATGAAAGATTGACAACACGGAGCAAATGTTAGCAAGACTATGGCTTTTTGGTCAAAGCAATTTTGAAAGCAAGTCCCAATCTTAAAAGAGCTTCTTCTGAGGCTTAGAAGTGACAGGCTGCCTGGGGGGAGATTTGCACTGCCAGGCAGAGCCACCTGCGTTTTCATGCAGAATAATTTTGACAGAGTTTTTTTCCCTTCTTTTAGCAGGACACTACTCATCGTAATAAAGATCTGGTATTTACCAGATTCTGTTAAACAAATAATCTGAAAGCAACAGGAAGAAATCTGCAATAATTTACAATCAGCTCTTAATTTAGAACTGTTTAGATTTTTCACAGTATGCCTGAAATGAGCAGTGTTTATACGATGTTCGAGACTTCCACAAGCAAACCTGCTTTCCTGAAGGTGAAGGCTTGCTCCTGACTCTTGGACACTAAGGCCCGGGGACTCCTTTGCTGTTTCCTAGAGCAGCACCTGGGAATTACACCTACAAATCTATAGAAGGGTGATGGGGAAAAGACTGCTCACCCCAAAGCTAACGTTTCTGTTACATTAACTTCCAGGCAAGTGAATCTAGCTCTATGCTGGGGGTTTTGGGGAAAAAGAGGAGTAGAAAATCTGATCTCTGACCCCAGTAGCTTACAAATGAGGGAAGACAACATAACCCAACCGAGGACCATCATGCCCTGTAATGAAGAGTGGCACAAAGTGAATACAGAGCTTATTTCAAGTGCTTTATTAAGTTCACCCAGCGGCACCTCGGAAAAAAGGCCTAGCAATCGACTTCCCGAAAAATCAGCCATTGAAAACTTATGGAGCACAATTCTACTCTGACATACGTGAGGTCATCATGAGTTGGAATTGACTTGATGGCAAATGGTTTGGTTTTTGGTTTTTTATTAATCCAGAAAAGGAAAATATCACTATGGACTGAAGTGGAAAAGGTGGGACTTCAGCTAAGCCTGTTCATTCATCCAACAAATATTTATCAAACACCTTCTACATGCTAGGCCCTGAGTTGAGTGGAGGATGGTGATAAAGAAAGAGGGTGGTCCTTAGTCTAAAAAAGCTTATGTACAAACGAGAGAGGCATTAAACAACCATAAAAGAAGCGCAGATTAGAAAAAGGGCAGTTGAAGGAAATAAACAGTATTTACAGAATAAGAAAGAAAGACAATACTTTAGATAATGTGGACAGGAAGCATCTCTCTCAGGAGATGACATTTTAGCTCATATTGGATGATTATGTGCTAAATCAAGGAACGAGCATGGTCAGCATAGAAAACCACCCATGCAGAGGGTGAGGGAGAGGAAGCCATGGACCACCGAGCTGGACCAGGTTGATGTGGGACCTGACTCAAAATTACCAATAGGTAAGGTGATTTTAAGGAAGAAATTGACTATCTCAGAATTGTAGCTCCGTCTTCTACCTTAAAGAAGCCTTGGTAGCACAATGGTTATGCATTCAGCTGCTAACCGAAAGGCTGGTGGTTCGAACCCATCCAGTGATTCTGAGGGAGAAAGACCTGGAGATCTGCTCCCATAAAGATTATAGCCTAAAAAACCCTATGGGGGCAGCTCTACTCTGTCATATGGGTTCGCTATGAGTTGAAAATTGACTCGACAGCACCCAACAACAACAACTTACACCTTGGCCATTACTAACATACCATCCCTGCAGGAGTAGGCTGAGTGATTTGATAGCATGCTCAGGACAAGCACAGCAAACACTGTGAAACTGAAAGCTGCTATTCATTGTGTCTATCATATGAACATCCATGGAGCATCTTTGGATCTAGGAGTCCAGGCCTCTATTCTCTCTGTTGCTTTTAAAGAGTTTTTGGCTTCCCCATCTCTATGAGAAGAGGAGAAAATGTACTGTTACAATGTTTGCTTATCATTAAAATGTGAAATAGGCTTTCGTTAAGACAGTTAATTGTGTGTGTTTATGGTTCTGCATCTCTGAAGTCTGACTTGTGGTGGGCCCCAGCTTTCTTCCCTTGCCTCCTGCTATTCTCTCAGTGTCAGCTGAGACCTGCCAGAGCCCCTCTCTAGTGGTTCCCAGGGCTGTGTTTGGGGGCACAGAGCCAGAGCGACCCTTTCCATGGGGGTTCGTCTTTGGAAGTCCTTTCTCTTGTTGCTCTTTGAACGTATGACTTTGTTTGAGTGTTTCTGGTCCCCATTCTTTGGAAACCATTGTGAAGGGATTTCATCTCAGTACTCAGTAATGGCCCACCCAACTCAGCATTGCATCAGCGGAAATTCTGCCCCTGAATCGGGGTTGTGTACGTTTCAGATAGTCATTAACCAAACACTCCAAATTGCCCTCCTCATGCTGTCCCAGGCAGAATGACACCTTGGTCTGTGTTTATTTGTCAACAGCCTCAGACCCTGAAGTAAAAGGAGGCCTCGTACACATTAGGCTATGCAGGGTTGGACTCACACATCCTCCATTGCTTACCCTGGAAAAGGATCTTGGTACATTTTTTTCTGCTCAGACCACAACCTCTGCTCTTGAAAAAATTACTTCTCCGGCTGCCTTCCTACAAATCAATGTGTTTCTCAGAAAATAATTCATTGCTGTTTTCCTAATGAAAGAAGAAGGGGAAAAAAGACACTCTGAATCTTTATAAAATGTTAAGTCCTTCGTGATGAAATCTTTGGTAAATAACCCTAAAGATGGGAAGAGGTGACTCACTTGGTCTTGAGAATTCATATAAGGAGGAACATGCTATATTAACAGAATCAAACCAAAACCAAACCCATTGCCATCAAGTCGATTCTGATTCATAGCGACCCTATAGGACAAACTAGAAGTGCCTTGGAGGCTTTCCAAGGAGTGGCTGGTGGATTAGAACTGCCGACCTTTTGGTTAGCAGCTGAGCTCTTAACCACTGCACCACCAGGGCTCCTATTATCAAGATACTAGACACAAATTCAAATTTTATCATTAATATTCAAAGGGATAAATACAAACACCAAATTCCAATTTCAGACAATTTAAAAATATCGCTAAATTATTTATAGTCAATATTTTCAGGAAAGAAATCTCTCTTGTCTCCATGTTTAGAAACATAAGAAAAAAGAATATATTTTTTGATGAAAATTAAGGGTATCATATTTCATAATCTTGTTAAGGCGCCAGATTCTCTGCAAATCATTTGCTTCTCCCAGTAACTTTTTGAATTCTGGATTTGAAACTCACAACATTATTTTGACTATATATGCATTATCCCTTTGAAAAACTTCACACATTTTTTGGGTATTAGCAAGCCCTGATGGTCAATATTGGAGAGGGCAGTCTATGTTTAATTTTTCAGGTGAGATTCAGTGAGGTGTTTATAACTCATCTCAGCAATCATCTGGGTTAAGAATGGCATCTGGACTGAGGACTGTCCAGTCCTGGGTATTAGCAATCGGCCAAAGAGGAGTAGATTGGTAAATCAGTGCAGCAAGTTCCATGAGGAGGAATGGGAAAGGTGACCGGGCCTGTGACCAGGCTGTCCCGCTCAGCTCTGTATTGGCAACTATGGCTTCCTGCTGGACAACCGATGCTAGAGCCAGCGTCATCTAACTGCACCCATTATTTAATAGAGTGTACATGCTTTGCTCATCACTAAGAGATTACCGGATTACCTGTGATAAAAAAAAGGGAAGGTCATTGGATCAGCTGATACCAGGTCCAATTTAGGCTTTAAAACTCTAACAATTTATCAGCTTTTAAACAAGCCTATCAGTAACTTTTTTCATTTTCAAGGCTAAAACTACCTTTTCGAGGGCTTCTCAGAGTTGGAAGGCAGTGTGAACTTTACAAGTCTTCCTAAGAGGATACCATGGGTATGTCTCTCAGTTTCCTCATCTATAAAATCAGGATAATAATACTTACTTCTGAGGATTATTGTGAGGATTAAGTCAGATAAATCAAGTAAATTCATGGTATTGCCTAGAATATAGTGAACCCACAATAAAAATGATTACTATGAACCAGGAATATTTGACACTTTTTGTACATTATTTCCTGGATCTGGAAATAGAAGTATTTCTACGAAATAGAGCCTGGTTCCATATTATTTGTTTCAGACCATGCTATAAACAGATAAATGTATTAATCCAACCATCTATCCATCTATCCATACAACGAATATGTATTGAGTTGCTGTTGTGTTTATTATATACCAGCACAGTTCCAGGTGCTGGGAATACAGTGACAAAGAGAATAGACAAAGTCCTTGCTCCCATACAATGTAAACTCTTGTAGAAGAGACAGACTAAACAGCAACAAAAAATATATAATATGTGAAACATCAGGGAATAATAAATAATAGAAGGGGAAAAAAAAGAGAGAATAGAGAATTACTGGCAGGGACAGGAGTTGTTTTTGATAGAGTGGTCAGGGAAGGCCTCTGTGGAGGTGTATTTGAGTAAAGACCAGAATAAAGGGAAGGATTTGATAATCTGGGGAAACAATGTTCCAGATGGAGGGTACAGGAAGAGCAAAGGCTTTGGTGGGAAAGAACTTAGAGTTTTCACAGAAAAGCAAGAGAGCCTCAAGGTCTTTCTGCACCTCGACTGCTGTAACAGCCTCCTACATGGTCTTGCTTCTGCTCTTAACCCCACTGCTGTCAACTCTTCATGCAGCAACCAGTGTTTTTGTTTTTTTAACTGAAATCAGATTGTGTTATTCCCCAGATCTACATTGGTTTCCCATTTTATTCATAAAAACATTCAAACTCCTTATGTGGCCTTCAAAGGCCACCCAAGATCATCTGACCCCTGCCAATCTTGTCTACCACTATGCTCATTTAGTTCACTTCCAGACAGGAGGGAGTGAGATGGGCATGGAAAGTTACCAGTCAGGAGGCTGTTGCCGCAGTCTAGGAGAGAATTGAAGGCTTGAGTGGTGGTGTTGGGCTGGGGTAGAGTGGTTAGATTGGGGATATATTTGAGGGAAATGCTGACAGGACTTGCTGAAGGATTGGCTGTGGGCTCTGGCGCTGTGTCTCCTTGCCTTCTCCAAGTTGTCAAGTATCGTTAATGGCTGCTACCAACTTGGACCTCCTGTCTCCTTGGAGGTGTTATTCTTCTGTAACAAACTAAAAGGCTGCAAATTCAAAACTTTATTTCTTAAACAATCAAACTTTCCCCCATGAAATTTTATCTCAGTGTGGTCTCACAATTGAAGCCAATTCTCCAGAACTGTACTGAAACATCAGCTCTATGGGATGGACATTCCTACTGGTGGATTATTCAGCTCCCTGAAGGAAGGGTGGAAAGGGAAATGAGATGAAAGTGAAATCACTTTTATCAGCATTATTTATACATCACTGTTCAGATATAATTTTAAGTGAAACAGATGTTGACATTATTGGTTAAAAGAGATTTTTGATAACCTGTGAGTCTCTATTACTTATACTAACCAAAAAAATCCAAACCAGTTGCCCTTGAGTTGATTCCGACTCATGGTGACCCCATGTGCTTCAGAGTAGAACTGTACTGCTTATAGTTTTCATGACTGTGACCTTTCAGAAGCAGATGGCCAGACCTTTCTTCTGAGGTGCCTCTGGGTGGGTTCGAACCACCAATCTTTTGGTTAGTAGCCAAGTGTTTAACCATTTGCGTCACGTAGGAACACTTTACTTATACTACAGAACTTATTTTCCTAGGCTGAGAATGTCAAATATATGAGAATGTATTTTGCAAACAACAAATGTCCTAGGCCTGGCAATGGCTTCCAAGGCCTTGTGTAATCTGGCTCTCATTCCTTCTCCAATAGCCCCCTTCCCCTCATTCTACTCTATTCACATTGGTCTCATTGCCATTTCTGGAACACACTTCTTTAAATATTTTCCATGAACTATTTCCTTTGCCTGGAAAGCTCTTCTCCAGATGCAAAAAGGCTAACTCACTCACCTCCTCCAAGTCAGGTGCTCAGATGTCACCTTCTTAGTAAGCCCGAATCATTCTGTTTAAATTGCACCTGGCTCCCCAGCCCCTACCCTAAACTTTTCCTTTAGATCCCCCTTACCCAGCTCTATGTCTTCTACAGCACTTATTGTAACCCATTACATAATTTACTTTTGCATTTTGTTTTTTGTTTATTTCACTAGAATGAAGTCCCATGAGGGCAAAGATTTTCATCCATTTTGCTCACTGACATAGCCCAAGCACCTAAAACTGTTGACATTCAATGAACATTTATTGAATGAATGGACAAACCATTATTTTTGTCATAACAGGTTGAGGTGGGGAGTGGAATGAGAGAAAGCTCAGGATGAGGGCTTAAGCTGGCCTAACACACATTCAGATATGTCTTCACATGCTGTTGGGACAGTGGGATCTTTCCTAAGGGCCAAAAAAGCCTAATGGGGAGGAAACATGTTGGAAACAGCTACCCAGCTGATCTTCAGCCCCTAATGTGAAGGCCCTGAAATCGCTGGGGCTAAGGATCACCCTCAAGTCTTGCTGCAATGTTCTAAATGAGGAAGTAACTTATCCTGGGGAGAACCTTCTAAAACAAGTGCATTAGAGGAAGTTGGCACTGTCATTGCTTTGGCTATTCCTCCTTTGAACCAGGGCCAGAGTCCTCAGGCCACGGGACTGGAAAAATAGTGGGGCTAATAAAAAGCTAAGTCACAAGACAGCACTATTTCATGGCCTAACAGCAGGGTGTGATGCTTGGAGGGAGGCTATTTCCTTACATACCTGCTTCAGTTTGGAAGTTATTGTTATGCCAAGGAAAAATGGCCTCATAGGCGGAAAGCAGAGAAGTTGCTCCATAAAAATCATGCATGTCTTTTGGTAGCCGCGTCTTAAGGAGAACTGCAGGCGATTTGAATAGTTTGACGAAAGTTCTTCCCTGGGGCCACAGTTTTGGGTCAGGAGGCCATAGCTAGAAGTAGAAATTTTCGAATAAGTGGTGCTCCAGCCACCTAACTAAAATGGGGAAGTCCCAAGAGCTGGTGTATTATTTCTGTTGCTAGGGCTTCGTTATACAAAGACTGGTGTGCTCTGAGGAAATTCCATTAGGTCATGCTTATTGCTGGTGGTTACTTTCAGAATGGAGAGTAAATGAAAGGTTCCTGAGTCCTGGGTAGTGCAAATGGTTAATGTGGTTCGGCTGCTAACAAAGGTTGGAGGTTCCAGTCCACCCAGAGGCACCTTGAAAGAAAAGTTTGGCAATTTCCTTCCAAAAACTCAGCCACTGAAAACCTTATGGAGCACAGTCCTACTCTGACACACATGGGACCGTCATGAGTCAGAATCAACTGGACAGCAACTGTTTTTTTTCCTTGACCCACTCACAATAGAGGATTTCCAAACCATAGAAAGGCCCCTCCAGGCTCTACATCACGGGTTCCCTGCTTCACAGTTAATATGCAACTGTGGAGAAAATGAGCTTCTGCACTGAGGAAGGTGGCTGGGATACCTGGTCACTCTGCAAGAAGAACAATCCTTAATCCTTGTGCGTTTGGGGATCCAAGGATGGAGTCAGGGACAGGGTCAGTGATCATGCTAGTTCTAGTGGATCTTCCTGCTCAGTTGCGTCTGCTCTGGGTTCAGGGCGGCCTGCTGGACACCTTCTTACTGAACTGTGGAAATCAAGTTTGCAGAATGAGGCTGGAAGCACTGAAAGGAGACACAAGGACTAAGAAGCTCCATTTCTCTGGGATTTCTCATCTTTTCCTTTGTCAGGCTGCCTGCAAATAATGCAGAAAGCAACCTTCTTTCTAGGACTTTGGTACCTTTGTTTCCTCTGGAAAAATGAAAAAAAGGGCACTCTGAGGCAGAAGGCAAGGTTGTTGGGGTTTCTCAAAGTAATGCAGTTGAAGTAAAACTGCACTTTCCCTCATGACCTTGAAGAAGGACACTGAAAGTAAAATAAAATGGAAATAAGATGAGAAATATAAAGATGTTGTAACTTTTCTTGAGTGCTCACACAGCAAATATGAGATGATTTTTAGACACCTGGTGGGGGAAATTTCAAACTGGTTTAGCCATTTTACTTTGTGCTGCTATAATTTAAAAAGGAGAACCATGTACCAAATCTAATTGACATTTTAAAAAGGCCCGCTAGTCCATATTAGTTCCAGTATCTTTCTCTCTTTTTGCCACAATATTTTGTCTATGTAGCTTTATATCAGTGTAAGTGATGTCATCTGAAATGCAATCTGACAGCATAAAAAATTGCAGAATTTCCTTGAAAACATCATGAGCCCGAAAGTTGTACAACTTCTTGAAGAGTGCCAGGGAAGGGAGATGTGATATTGCAGAAGGATCCCCCTTCGAAATCACAGGAAGCAAATTCTTTCAATTAGCAAGGACTAGCCATCTGATGCAGATGGACTTTTGAAGTTCCATACTTTCCCATGTGTTGACAGAGAGAATACTATTGTCCCAAGGCACCCTAAGTTGTTTTGGAACAACACGAAGTATAAACAAATGAAATAAAATACATACCTTTTTGTTTTCTTTCTTTTTTTATTTTATTGTGCTTTAGAGGAAAGTTTACAGCACAAATTAGTTTCTCATTCAAAAATTTATACACAAATTGTTTTGTGACATTGGTTGCAATCCCTGCAATGTGACAGCACTGTCCCCTTTTCCACCTTGGGTTCCCCGTGTCCATTCATTCATCTTTTTGTTTTCTTGGTTATCTGACATTATTGCAGCACATGCCTGGGTTATGGTCAGCTGACATTTGGGAAGGGGTCATAGACTGAAAGCAGGGGATTTTGGAAGTAGAAGTTTGGCCAGTGGGCAGCAGTTCCCAACCCTAGCAGGGCAACTGGATTACTTCGGGACAGCTTTAAAAAAATATTACGGTTAAATGTAATATATGTATATATACACACATAACCAAATGTTTGCCATTTTAGCCATTTTTAAGTGTACAATTCAGTGACATTAATAACTTTTTACCATGTTATGCTACCTCTATCCATTTCCAAAAGTTTTACATCATCCTAAAAAGAAGTTCAGTACCCCTTCAGCAGCAACTCCCGGGAGAGCTTTTGAAAACTATAAATCACTGGGTTCCACCCTAGACTTGATGAATCAGAATCTTTGAGTCTGTGGGCCTGGGAGGGTGGGGCACATGTTACAGTATTTTAACAAGCTCCCCAGGTGACTCTTGGGAAATCCAGGGGTTCAAATGTTTAGATGCTCCTGGGAAGAGTAAGTTAGTTCTAGGGATCTCTCTGAGATGCTAGAGAGGCCTTTGTGGTGTGTGTGTGTGTGTAGTGACAGGCAGGGAGAAAATTGGGAAGTAGGTAGTTACATCCTGGGATGTATGTAAAACTTCACACAATTCCCTACAGAACAATCACCCACTTTAGAGACCCCTTGATTCTGGACCTGACCTGAGAAAGAAGGAAAGGAAACCAATTAACTCTCATCGAATGCCTACTATGCATTTGACACTGTGCTAGATACGTATGTTCATTCATTTATTCATGCACAACCATGGGGCACATCACTCATTCCAAGCACTGTGCTAGGTGTTGGAGTTACAAAGATAAAAAAGATAATCCTTATTCTCAAGGAGCTCACAGATGACTACAGCCCAGAGAAACATGTGCTATGATAGAAGGAGGGTTGATTGCGTTGGGAGACTTTGGGAGGGGCTCCCAATTCAGACTGGTTAAGATGAGGTGGTGAGTCAGGGAAGGTATCTAAGAAGAGGTAGTGCTTAAACCAAATCTTAAATAATTCTGATTCTAACATTAGCTATTGCAAATAGTTCAGTATGGTTGAAGCAAAGAGAGTTGTGGGAGTTGATAGAGCTAGAGACGAGACTGGAGAAGTAGGTAAGTGTACTGAGCCAGGTAATGAGGTGTCTTGACTTTATCCTGAGTGCAGCAGGGGATCCTGGAGGAGTCAAAGCAGGCAACGACAGGGTCGCATTTGTGGTTGAAAAAGCACAATATGGTGGCAGTATAAAGAATGCATTAGGAAGGGGGTGAGATTGGAGATGCCAGCTGGACACCCTGAAAATGAAACACGGGAGATGAAGAGTAGAGAGGAAGGGATGCTAAAGATATAAAGACTTGATGGGGCTTGATGATGGATTGTTTGTGGGGAAAAAGAGAGAAGGAGAAGTCAACGATGGTGCCCAATTTTTTTCTTTGCACCTGGATGGATCATGGTGCTATTCACTATTCACTATTTGCTTTAACATAGCTCTTCATTTTACTTTATAATAACTTTTTGCCATTTTTAATAGACAAAGATAGAAAGCTCTAAGAGGCTACACAGAGAACGAGAGGAAAGCTCAAGGTCCTCAGCTGGTAAATTGGGATTTGTTGCTGTTGTTAGCTGCCACAGAGTCGGCCGCCCTCATGGCGACTCCATGCACGATGGAACAAAACACTGCCCTGTCCTGCACCATTCCTATGATCGGTTGCAGATCAGACTATTGTGATCCATAGGATTTTCATTGGCTAATTTTGTAAGCTGGGAGCTGGGATCAAAATTCAGCTCTGCCTCAGTTGTGAGACCATGCTCCCAAGGCCACAGGCAAATGCAAAACTTAATAAGGCTAAAAAAAGAAGGAAAGGGCTTTGAGTAAGCTACATTCACAATGGAAGCAACATTAGCCAAGATCTGAAAAGTAGAATCCCAGCACCTGAAATTTATTCTTGACGGCAGTGAGCATGGTGAGATATGACCTCCTTTCTGTCAAGGTAGTCAGTGATCTCTTTCCTATGCTGTGCAGCCTTTTCCTACTTCACTGATGACAAGTAGGGTTGAATGAATATTTTAAAGAGGAAAAAAAATCACTGTTAAAAATGTCCTTAAAAAAAAACGAAACGTCTTAACCTCCGTTTCAGAGATTTTCTTATACCTCCTCTAAAAGTAATTTGTTTAAAAATAGTCATTTTGGCAGAGGAGTTTAATAAAAATTTAAAAGTTTTTGATGGAAAAATAGATCTATACCTAGAATCTTGTATGGCAGTAATGTGATATGACACTTTAAAAAAAAAGTGTGTTGAGTATCTAGGCTCTTGATGCCAAACGGTTATGCAGAATTTTAAAAGCTACTCTGGATTAGGGGTCCTTACAGAAGCCAAGTCCTTGTGATGCCATTGACAGAGAGTCGACCATTCAAACCTCCCTGGAGCCTCCAGGGGTGTGTCATGGTGTGGTCTGACCTTGAACTTCTGCTGTTTCTTTAGCTGGAATTGAGTTGAGTCTATGTGTTTAATGTCTTTGAAATTATTTCTGCTTCTCAGTTTTGATATAAGCAGCTTCGTTATTAGTGGAATAGGATACTGCCTATTTGTATATTTTCTTAGAAACTACTTATTCACGCTTTGAATCAGCTACACGTTAGAGACAGGTTTGATTTAAATTCGCCTCCTATAATTTTCTTCTGGTGCTTATCTTTAACTTGTCTCCCTAACTATACTTTTTCTTTCCCACTCAGAAACGAATAACCCCCCTTCAGGAGTTGAATTTGTTGGTTTGAACAGTTGTTGGTTAGACATTCCAGTTCTTGGGCTTTGACCTGTTGGGGCCTGTGGCGGCACTTCCGACACTTCAGTTTCCTCATCTGTTGGATTGTCTTCACTCACCTTTCGAGATTACAGTGAGGCATAGTTTATAAATGTCATCATTAACTGCTCTGCAAAAATACATCTCAATGTCTGTGCTGCCATATTCAAAAGAGCTCAATTGTGTGTATTTGGTTAAAGAGAAAAACTGAGATGGCCTTTTGGCACTGGATGGCATAGCGAGGAGCTGGCAAACCTCAAGTCTTACTTGGCGGCCTGGGCTGCGCTTTCTTCAGCTATTGTTACTAAGAGTGACGGGTTCTAGAATTCTTTCCTATTAACAGCAGCCAGCAGACCTGCAGGTCAATTCTTCTCCCTTTCCTTTATTTAGTTGAAAGGGCTTCCTCCCTCTGGCTTTCAAAGAGCAGAGATTTTGAGACAGTAACCCCACCCTTCTATAGCAGGTCACGTAAATGCCTCAATGCCACACTACTCCCCCATGGGCAGCTGGCCCATTTTTACAAGAGAACAATAAGGAGATGGTTCCTTTGCTTCTGCTTCTCTGGCACTGTGAAAGAAGGAGGTGGCTGGAGCCAGACATGTTGGCTCCACGTACATGCCCAAGCCCTTTTCAAAGTCTCACCCTATTGAGCAACAAGAAGGCAATGTCTCCATATTAACATCACCAGTGACGATGTTATAACTGGATTGGCTAGTTTTCTTCATTGAAACCCTGACTTAAAGGGTGTGTCTCTGTGTCTGAAAAACATACATGGAAAGAACCAAAAGGGAACAGAGGCAAAAGTGAAATCACTCCTTTCTTGGCAAGGAAAAAAAGATTCCCGTTTTAGAATAAAGACACCACTATAGTTGAAAAAAGAGCTAGTTTGAGACGCTAAACAATCACTTAAATATAGGTGGTCTTTGAGTAAGATACTGTGCAATTCAGTCATTTATAAACTGAAATATCTAATTGACTGTTAATTTATCATTCAAGTCAAATGCACATTCTACCATGATTTTTAACTTCTCCTGCTGAGCTAAGATTCTGTCACACCCACTATTGCATGCTCTTTCCGGCTTTCCTGATTTTGTTCTCTTTTCTTGAAATGATCTTTCCTTGTCTTTACATCTGGGGAATGCCTTTTTACTTCTTCTTCTTCTTTTTAAAAATATTTTATTGTGTTTTAGGTGAAAGTTTACACAGCAAATTAGGTTCCCATTTAACAATTTTTATACAAATTGTTCCGTGACATTGGTTACCATTTACACAATGTGTCAGCATTCTCTTATTTCCCTTCTGTTTGTTCTATTTCCATTAATCTAGCCTCCTTTCCCCTCCTTGCCTTCTCATCTTTGCTTTTGGGTAAATGTTGACCATTTGGTCTCATATAGTTGATTATTTAAGGGAGCACATTATATTGTTTATTTTATAAGCCAATGTATTATTCAGCTGAAAGGGGACCTCCAGGAGTAGTTCAAAGGGTATCTTGACCCCCAGAGGTGCCAAGTTCAAAGGGTATCTTAGGGTGATAGTCTCAGGGATTCCTTTAGTCTCTATTGGTCTGGTGTTTTTAGGAATTTGAATTTCGTTCTACCTTTTTTCTCCTGGAATGCCTATTCACTTGTAAGTTCCATCTCAAAGATCTTCTCTACTTTTCTTGTACCTTAAGGCAGAAATAGCTGCTCTCCTGGGGCTCTGTTTAACATGCATAATTACCTGGTTTAGGGACTGGTTCTTGTTCATTTTTGTATCCTCAGTGCTTTGTGCGGTCCTTCACACTAGCTCTGGTGGCAAAGTGGCTAAGAGCTCGGCTGCTAACCAAAAGGTCGGCAGTTCGAATCTACCAGCTGCTCCTTGGAAACACTATGGGGCAGTTCTACTCTGCCCTATAAGGTTGCTATGAGTTTAGTTTTCACACTAGTAGGTACAGAGTTAATTTGACCTGCTCTAACCAAAGGGTAAAGGGAGTCCCTGGCTGGTACAAATGGCTAAGTGCTCAATGACTATCCGAAAGGTTGGTGGTTCAAACACACCCAGAGGTGCCTCTGAAGACAGGCCTGTTGATCTGCTTCCAAAAGGTCACATCCTTGAAAACCCTATGGAGCAGTTCTACTCTGCACACATGGGTTCTCCATGAGTCAGAATTGACTCGATGGCAACTAATAACAACCAAAGGATGGAAATCTTCGTTGTCCAGATTTTAGTTGTGATGATAGTTGTTTTGATGGGATCTGACTTTCAACACATGCTTTGGATTTTTGGCTTCTTATAGTTTTCATACAATCTGAGGGCCAAAGTAGGGAATATATATTGCTTTAAAAAAATGTTATGCTTCAAAGTTTATTAAGAAAATGCTCTGCATCCCACTTTGGTGAGTGGTGTGTGGGGTGTTAAAAGCTAGCGAGTGGCCATCTAAGACGTATCAATTGGTCCCAACCTACCTAGAGCAAAGGAGAATGAAGAACACAAAAGACACAAGGAAAATATTATCCCAAGAGACAAAAGGGCCACATAAACCAGAGACTCCATCAGCCTGAGACCAGAAGAACTAGATGTTGCCCGGCTACCACCAATGACCACCCTGACAGGGAACACAATAGAGAGTCCCTGACGGAGCAGGAGAAAAGTGGGGTGCAGAACTCAAATTCTAGTAAGAAGATCAGACTTAATGGTCTGACTGAGACTGGAGGAACCCCAGAAGACATGAACCCCAGACTCTCTGTTAACCCAGAACTAAAACCATTCCCGAAGCCAACTCTTCAGACTTCGATTAGACTGGACTATAAGACATAAAATGATACTCATGAACAGTACTTCTTAGTTCAAGTAGACACATAAGACTAAATGGGCATCTCCTGTCCAGAGGTGAGATGAGAAGGCAGAAAGGGACAGGAGCTGGTTGAATAGACAAGGGAAATCCGAGGTGTGTACAATGTGTGTATAAATATTGCATGAGAAACTAACTTAAGCTATAAACTTTCACTTAAAGTACAATAAATAACTACCAAACAAAAGTCCATCTTGACTCTAAAAAAAAAATGTTAGGCTTAAAGTCAGCAATATCTTCTTGCTGAGTGCGCTATAAGACTTGGGCATTTTGCCATGTAGGTGAAAGGAGAGATGGGTTTAGACTTGGCTGAGAAAGCCAGAGTAGGCTGAAAAGAGGGAGAAAGAGATCAAAAAGGGAAACTGTTGTCTTTAGTGCAAAATGATGTTTCTTAAAATCAGGCGTGTAGACCAAAGCTGCCCTCAGGCAGATTTTACTTACATAACCTGCACATATTCAGAATCCAGAGTTTTGACTGACTTTAGCTTCAAAGGCAGGTATTTTTATGTGAATAAACTCTTTCATCCATTTATTAGATCAATCACCAATTTTCTTAGGAATCCAGGTACATTTACTTCTCTGCATTTTTTTAAGTCTGGAAGAAGACTAGAATTCAGTATTCATCTAGCTCCTCTCAGTCCTTTGTAATTTTAAAACATTTTCTTTAAAAAAAAAAATCCGTGTTTTTTGTAGGAATTATTAAACATAAATCAGCAACACACACACACAATCACCCATGATACTGACAGCTGGAGATAACCACTGTAAGCATATTCATTGGCTTATTCATCCAACAATATCAGTGCAAAATTTTATTTTCAGCCTTTGTTACATCTGTATACCCACATTCACCCATTTAATTTACAGAAATGGGATCATTATATCTTCATTGCACTGTGCTTTGTGTTTCTCATTCAATGTTTAACTTCTTTCCAGATCATTCTGTGGTATGGATTACCATGATTTATTTAACTATTCTTAGATACTTAGGCTGTTTCTAATATTTTGCTATTATAATCAAGGTGGCCAAGAACATCCAGCAGCTACCTTCTTGTGTTCTTGTCCAATTGTTTCCTTTGGATAAAAATTCTGGGTTGAAGGGAATGTATTAGCGGTGTTGAACATACCTTTGTGTTTGTTGTGCGTTTACATTTCATCCTTTGTGAATTGTCTGTATATTTTTTGCCCTATTTTAAAAATTGCAGTAATTGCCTTTTCTTATTGATTTATAAAAACTCATTATATATCAAAGATATTAATCTCACTATATATTAAAGCTATTCATAAGATTAACTTTTCATTTTGTTTATCATTCTTCAGTTCTTTTATTTTTAATTTGGCAGAGAACTTTCATGAAATAAAGGAGAATGCATAATCTTGCTCTTAATGTGGACTTGTTTTTTTTCTTAAGGCCTCTGTTTGATTGGTTCCCTCTCAAGATGTGTAAATTGAAAACTAGAAAAGTGATTTTTCCAACGGAAGTTCTGGAATCTAAACAGCAATATTCCTAAGCTTCTTTTTTAACTAAGGACTTAATTTTCAGTTTTGTACCCTACATTTTAGCACCACGTGGCATGAAGTAAAGATGCTTTTAAAAAAGATGAATGTTTATATGCCAAGGGAATGTTCTTCTAGTTCCACAGTTTGCTGGATTTTTAAGAAATGAGTTGTGATGATAAATACTCAATAGGTTTGAAAAGGACTATTTCTTTGCAGCTCTGGGTTAGGAATGCAGGCAGAGAGATGGACCTTTCCTGCAAATAAGAAGAGAGACTACTCTGAAGCAAAATGTTTCCCTATCAGACCTTAAAATATGAATGGATTTTTCTATATTACATTTCATCCAAATGAAATTTTTCTTTCTCATATAATTTGTTATTAAAATAAAGTTGTTTAAAGTAATAAATATTCTCCACCACCCCAGTTCTTTGTTTCCTAGACATGGACAGTCCTCCAGGCAAATAGAATTATTAAAATATTGACTGTGATTTCAGCAGGGATAGAATTATAAGAAATACGTAGTGCATGTTCTGATCTTTAAAAAAGTTAAACTTTCCCATCATCATTGTCAGGTTAGCAGCACCATATAGTGGGGGCCACTCTGACTGAACATCATCTGAAGGAAACCTCAAAGAAAAGATGGTTTGTTTCTTCAACCTAGTGGAAGAGCTGATGTTCTATGGGCAGCATTTTGAAAATAGAACCTCCAGAAAAACATGCGCTAAAAGACATAGCTATGGTAAAGGTTGGCAGTTCGAATCCACCAGCTGCTCCTTGGAAACCCTAGGGGGCAGTTCTACTCTGTCCTATAGGGTCACTATAAGTTGGAACCGACTAGACGGCAACGGGTTTGGTTTTAAAATTTTTTTTTATATTAATGAAGAGGGAGTGAAGATGCACAGAATAAACGGGGGGGAATAGTACTTAGTCAGCTATCTTTCTGCAGTGTTTTGGATGTCTTTAGTGGACTCTGCTTTTTGGTCTTCAAAATTTTATATACAAAATTTCAGAACCAGTAGAGTTATAGAGTGATATAAGAAGGTCTTTTGCTTTTTTTCTCTTTATGGAGGTTTCTAAATTGAACAATAATCCACGCTGGTTGGGACTGTGTTCCATTCATGACCTAAGCATAGTGCATTCAAATTCCCACCAGATCTTAATCTTTGGGATTTGGGAACAAGAGATTGAAATTCCCAGGAACTCTCAGGAAGTCCTGAAATCCTAAATTGTTTCTGTTTTTAAAATAATTCCAGCATTCTTCATATTCTTTACTCATTATTATGGATACCTAAAAATTTTTAACAAATAAGAAATATTAAGTTCAGTAGTATTTACAAAGATGTGTAGTCTATAGCAAATATTCAAATTCTATAACGTGCCAGAAAACACTACTGAATAGTATTCAGATGATGTAACATGTGTATCTCTCAGTACAACATGAAATCGTGTCTTGAAATCCTCAGTTAGAAAATTTAAATTGCTTCCAAAACTTGTTATTTCTTGGAAATAACATTCTATGCGTATAAACTTACTTACTATTACTTATTTTGTTTGCAAGAATGACTCACATTAGCACCAGACAGGGTCATGAACACACACTTATCACATGGCAATAGCTACAAGCAAGACTGACTAATTAGATCATGACTGCTTCTCTCTGCGCTCCTCTCCTGGTTTTTAGAAATGTTGACTTCAACCTTCGACTCTGTGTGTCCTCGTTTCCCAGCCCTTGGTTTTGACCTGGTGTCAGTGGATTCCTTCAAATCAGTAATGTCTCTCTGTTGGTTGTTAAGTTTCAGTTCTTGCAGGAGAATTATAATATTCCCAGTTTTTCCAAATTCTCGACAGATTTTTTTCCTCAGGATTTATAAAAACATCAATTTCTCAAGAAATTGACGTTGTTAGATGCCATTGCGTCGGTTCTGACTCATAGCGACACTGTACAACAGAACGAAACACTGCCTGGTCCTGCACCATCCTCACAATCTTTGTTATGCTGGAGCCCATTGCTGCAGCCACTGTGTCAATCCATCTTGTTGAGGGTCTTTCTCTTTTTCACTGACCCTCTACTTTACCAAGCATGATGTCATTCTCCAGGGCCTGATCCCTCCTGATAACATGTCCAAGCTATGGGAGACATAGTCTC
>NW_004444092.1:3380247-3413855 GCF_000243295.1 Trichechus manatus latirostris
AAGTGCTTCAAGTCTTCACTTTCAGCAAGCAAGATCGTGTCATCTGCATAACACAAGTTGTTAATGAGTCTCTCTCCAATCCTGATGCCACGTTCCTTTTCATATAGTCCAGTTTCTCGGATTATTTGCTCAGCATACAGATAGAATAAGTATGGTGAAAGGATACAACCCTGACACACACCTTTCCTGATTTTAAACCACACGGTATCCCCTTGTTCTGTTTGAACAACTGCCTCATAAGCACAATTAAGTGTTCTAGAATCCCCATTCTTCACAATGTTATCCATAATTTGTTATGATTCACACAGTTGAATGCCTTTGCATAGTCAATAAAACATAGATAACATCTTTCTGTTTTTCTCTGCTTTCAGCCAGGATCCATCAGACGTTAACAATGATATCCTTGCTTCCACATCCTCCTCTGAATCTGGCTTGAATTTCTGGCAGTTCCTGTCATTGTACTGCTGCACTCGCTTTTGAATAATCTTCAGTAAAATTTTACTTGCATGTGATATTGATATTATTTGATAATATCATTATCTTTCCCAAGAAATACTAGGAAGAAATTCCTTATGGAATCACTAACCAAGTTTGACCCCTCCAGGGCTGACCAGGGCTGCTCCGGGGGGCAGGTTGTGTGATGTGTATGGGTGGTGGGGTGCATGCTGAATTGGGGTTCAGAAATCATGGTGAATCACTCATCCTTGTTTTACTTGGAAATAAAGGGTATTAATAAAATGTGGTCTCCTGTTGCTTTTCAAACAGACAAACTCTTCTGAGCAACCTATTTGGCAGTAACATTTGGAAGGTGAGTCTGATTTTTACTGAGTACTGACTATCCACTAACTATATGGAGTCCTGATGGCACAGTGGTTAAGCACTTGGCTGCAATCAAAAGGTCAGCAGTTCGAATCCACCAGCTCCTCCTTGGAAACCCTATGGGGAAGTTCTACTCTGTCCTATAGGGTCGCTATGAGTCAGAATTGACTCAACAGCAATGGGTTTGGTTTTTTCTTTTTCTTTTTTGTCTGTGAACTATAGCTGTGTAACCTTATGCCAGTTTCTTATAAATTCTCAGTACCTCCACTTACACATCTTTAAAATTAAGAGCTGTCTTTAGTTTAAAAGAAGCTGAAAGAGTGTGTGAGAAGAAATAACGTTTTATTTCTGTGAGATCACTATGAGGGGCAGAAGAACAAAGGTCTGTCAGGAAAGGCTCCCTGAGAGGGACAGAGGGTTCTGACAAGCCCCATAGGAGAGGCTGGTAGCCAGTGCTCACTCTTTTATATCTTGCTGGGTGTGTGCCAGCCAACTGTGCAGGAGAGAACCAGGCTGCTACCAGTGAGACCCCAACACACCCAGCAGTTAATTTTCAAGTTGTCTTTTCATTTAGACATTTTCGAGTTCCTAAAAGGAGAGGAACCGGATGCATTTCTCCCTTATTTATTGGTGAGCATATAAAATAATAATGAAAATCTCTATCATTAGGGCTAAGTTTCTAATCTAAAATTAGCAACAGCTATTACCACTTCAAATGGTTTTGTGGATTTGACAGGACTGGGGTGGGGTTGGGGAGCAGTATGTATTTCCTCACAGAGGTAAATAAAGAGTCTGGTGGTAAGTGTATTTCAGTGTAAATTAAAAACAGATATGCTTCTGAGATTCAACAAGTATTCTTTAGTGTAATTAGGTGTTGTTAGTTGTTGTTAGATGCCATCGAGTCAGTTCCAACTCATTACCACCCTATGTACAACGAACAAAACACTGTCTGGTCCTGCACAATCCTCATAATAGTTGCTATGTCTGAGCCCATTGTTCCAGCCACTGTGTCAGTCCATCTCATTGAGAGTCTTCCTCTTTTTCGCTGACCCTCCACTTTACCAAGCATGACGTCCTTCTTCAGGGACTGGTCCCTCCTGATAAGATGCGTACTTGAGATGAAGTCTTGCTATCCTCACTTCTAAGGAACATTCTACCTATATTTCTTCCAAGACAGATTTGTTTTGCTCAGGGCACAGATTGAATCAATATAGTTAAAGGATACAACCTTGATACACACCTTTCCTGATATTAAACTATGCAGTATTCCCTTATTCTGTTTGAAAAATTGCCTTTAGGTCTATGTACAGATTCTGCACGAGCGCAACTAACTGTTCTGAAATTGCCATTCTTTGCAATGTTATCCATAATTTGTCATGATTCACACAGTTGAATGCCTTTGTATTTTCAATAAAACACAGGTAAACATCTTTCTGGTATTCTCTGCTTTCAGCCAAAATTCATCTGACATCAGCAATGATATCCCTGGTTCCACATCCTCTTCTGAATCCGGCTTGAAATTTCTGGCAGTTCCCTGTCAATGTACTGCTGCAACGGGAATCAAATAGACTACATTTGTGTAAAGAGAAGATGGAGAAACTCAATATCATCAGTTAGAACAAGGCCAGGGGCCATCTGTGGAATAGACCATCAATTGCTCATATGCAAATTCAAGTTCAAGTTGTAGAAAATTAAAACAAGTCCATAAGAGCCAACGTATAACCTTGAATATATCCCACCTGAATTTAGGGACCATCTCAAGAATAGACTTGACTCATTGCACACTAATGACCAAAGACCAGACAAGTTGTGGAATGACATTAAGGACATCATACACGAAGAAAGCAAGAGGTCATTAAAAAGACAGAAGGAAAAAAAAGACCAAAATAGATGTTAGAAGAGACTCTGAAAGTTGCTCTTGAAGGTAGAGTAGCTAAAGCAATGGAGGAAATGATGAAGTAAAAAGCTGAGCAGAAGATTTCAAAGGGTGGCTTGAGAAGACACAGAAAAATATTATAATGAAATGTGTACAGACCTGGAGTTATAAAACCAAAAGGGAAGAACATGTTTGGTATTTCTCAAGCTGAAAGAATTGAAGAAAGAATTCAAGCCTCAAGTTGCAATTTCGAAGGATTCTATGGGCAAAATATTGAAGGATGCAGGAAGCATCTAAAGAAGATGGAAGAAATACACAGAGTCACTGTACCAAAAAGAATTGAGAATTGAGAATTGAGTGTTCATTCATTTCAGGAGGTAGCATATGATCAAGAACTGATAGTATCGAAGGAAGAAATCCCAGCTGCTCTGGAGGCATTGGCTAAAAACAAGGCTCCAAGAATTGACAGAATACCAATTGAGATGTTTCATCAAACGGATGCAATGCTGGAAGCCAGCGCTCCCTCCTCTATGCCAAGAAATTTGGAAGACAGCTACCTGGCCAACCGACTTGAAGAGATCCATGTAAGTGCCTATTTCAAAGACAAGTGATCCAACGGAATGCGGAAATTATTAAACAATGTCATTAAATGTAATTAGATACCGTTTGCTAATTCTAGGTTTGTCAAGTTTACTTGTTTTGAATAGAAGGAACCCTGGACAGTGTGGGAGGAGTCAGATTAGAAAACTTTTTGGGAAAGAGCTATCTAGTTATGCCACATTTGCGTGCTTAAATTGCTACAAAAACATTTGCTATGCACAGAGGAATTAAAGCCTCCTAGTGAACAGTCTCAATTTCAAATCTGTAACTAGCATAGATTACACACATGCACACACAGCCCTCATTTGACTCTCTCGTATCCTTCCACCCTGTCTCAGAAGTCTACCCAGAGCCCCAAGGTCCACATCATGTGCCTCTCTTAGTCTTCCTGAAACACCTTGTCCCTTGCTCGTGACAGCAAGAGTGCCGCAAGTTTGCATGTTCCCTAACAGCACAGACCACACAGCAATGCTTTAACAGCTGTATCCTCAGCACCAAGCTCAGCGAGTGACACAGAGAATCAACTCAATACATATTCGCTTCAGGACAGATGCAGAGCTGCGGGTTTCACATACAAAATTTTATTCATTCCTCTCAACAACTTTATAGGATTGAGACTGTCAACCCAATTTTCCTGATGAAGAAACTGAGGTCTAGAGATGCTAAATGACGATAACAGGGCTAGTAATTGTCAGAGACAATTTTTGAATATGGCCCATTGGCTGTGCAAGTGCATTTGCTACACTGATTCAAAGACATGAAAGACACATTCACTGACCTCAAAGGGCTTAAGATTGGGTAAAAGTGATTATATGTACATATTCTGTCATATTCAATAATTCTTAGGAATAAAATACAACATTTGCTTTGTTCTTGAGAGGTTTCTAAAGAGGCACTCATCAGGAACACTTAGTGTAATAAAACTTTTTCATAAGTTTCCTGTGGTTTGGTAACTATTGTTTTTGTAGTTTTGTTATAGATTTTTCAAGAAGATATTCACATATTTGAGTTTGGTTTATTGGTTGATTCTTTACAGCAGCTCAATAACATTTACAAGTGTTTCTTAAAATCAGTATCTTTAGATTTTGATTTCATTAAAACCCATTCCAACCAACTTAAACTAACACGCCTAGAAAAAACAAATTGTCTAGTTACATTAAAAAACGTATGCTAACAACCACATTAATAGCGGAATAATTATTTAATGATTACTTTTTGTCGTAGCTGCTGAAAGTAGCTTTTTAAGATCCACATAATGCTAAATTACAGACGGATGAAATCTACAGCATTTTGGAAAAGAGATGTTTTTCAAGGGCTATTTAACAAGTGAGGAGACTTATGGGCTCAGGATCAAGAGTGAATGAAAGAGCGTTTAGAGATAACCCTATTTCTTGATGTGGGGAGGGTAAAAGTCACCTCTATCAGGGACTGCCTCTTGATCTATGTACAGGTTCCTCATGAGCACAATTAAGTGTTCTGGAATTCCCATTCTTCACAATGTTATCCATAATTTGTTATGATACACACAGTCAAACGCCTTTGCATAGTCAATAAAACAATAAACATCTCTCTGGTATTCTCTACTTTCAGCCAGGATCCATCTGACACCAGTAACGATATCCCTTGTTCCACGTCTTCCTCTGAATAGAGCTTAAATTTCTGGTAGTTCCCTGTTGATGTACTACTGCAGCTGCTTTTGGATAATCTTCAGCAAAATTTTACTTGCATGTGATGTTAATGATATTGTTCGATAATTTCCTCATTCAGTTGGATCACCTTTCTTTGGAATAGGTATAAATATGGATCTCTTCCAGTCTGTTGGCCAGGTAGCTGTCTTCCAAATTTCTTAGCATAAACAAATAAGCACTTCCAGTGCTGCATCCCTTTGCTGAAACATCTCAATAGGTATTCTGTCAATCCCGGGAGCCTTGTTTTTCGCCAATGTCTTCAGTGCAGCTTGGACTTCTTCCTTCAGTACCATCGGTTCTTGATCATATACTCCCTCCTGAAATGATTGAACATCGACCAATTCTTTTTGGTACAGTGACTCAGTGTATTCCTTCATCTTCTTTTGATGCTTCCTGCATCGTTCAGTATTTTGCCCATAGAATCCTTCACTATTGCAAATTGGGGCTTGAATTTTTTTCTCCATTTCTTTCAGCTTAAGAAATGCTGAGCATGTTCTTCCGTTTTGGTTTTCTTACTCCAGGTCTTTGCATATATCATTATAATACTTTACTTTGTCTTCTTGAGCTGCCCTTTGAAATCTTCTGTTTAGCTCTTTTACTTCATCATTTCTTCCACTTGCTTTAGCTACTCAACGTTCAAGAGCAACTTTTAGAGTCTCTTCTGACATTCATTTTGGTCTTTTCTTTCCTTCCTGTGTTTTTAATCACCTTTTTACATTCTTCATGTATGATATCCTTGATGTCATTCCACAACTCATCTGGTCTTGGGTCATTAGTGTTCAATGCGTCAAATCTATTCTTGAGATGATCTCTAAATTCAGGTGGGATATTATCAAGGTCATACTTTGGCTCTCGTGGACTTGTTCTAATTTTCTTCAGCTTCAACTTGAACTTGCATATGAGCAATTGATGCTCTGTTCTGAGTTGCCCCTGGCCTTGTTCTGACTGATGATATTGAGCATTTCCATCATCTCTTTCCACGGATGTAGTCGATTTGATTCCTGTGTATTCCATCTGTCAAGGTCCCCATGAATAGTTGCCATTTATGTTGTTGGAAAAAGATATTTGAAATGAAAAAGTCGTTGGTCTGGCAAAATTCTATCATGTCATCTCCAGCATAATTTGTATCACCAAGGCCATATTTTCCAACTACCAATCCTTCTTCTTTGTTTCCAACTTTCGCATTCCAATCACCAGTAATTATCAATGCATCCTGATTGCATGTGCAATCAACTTCAGACTGCAGAAGCTGGTAAAAATCTTCAATTTCTCCCTCTTTGGCCTTAGTGGTTGATGTGTTAATCTGAATAATAGTTGTATTAACTGGTCTTCCTTGTAGGAGTATGGATATTATCCTATCACTGACAGTGATGTACTTCAGGACAGACCTAAAATGTTCTTTTTGATGATGAGTGCAACACCATTCCTCTTTGAGTTATCATTCTCGGCATAATAGACCATATGATTTTCCATTCAAAATGGCCAATACCAGTCCATTTCAGCTCATATCGATGTTTATGTGCTCCACTTCATTTCTGACGACTTCCAATTTTCCTAGATTCATACTTGGTACATTCCACGTTCCAATTATTAATGGATGTTTGCAGCTGTTTCTTTTCATTTTGAGTCATGCCACATCAGCAAATGAAGGTTCCAAAAGCTTGACTCCATTCACGTCATTAAGGTTGACTCCACTTCCAGCAGGCAGCTCTTCCCCAGTTGTATTTTGAGTGCCTTCCAACCTGAGGGGCTCATCTTCTGGCACTGTATCAGACAATGTTCTGCTGCTATTCATAAGGTTTTCACTGGTTAATTTTTTTCAGAAGTAGACCGCCAGGTCCTTCTTCCTAGTCTGTCTTAGTCTCGAAGCTCAGCTGAAACCTGTCTGCCACAGATGACCCTGCTGATATTTGAATACCGGTGATATAGCTTCCACCATCACAGCAAAACCCAAGCCCCCACAGTACGACAAACTAACAGACGCATGGGTGAAACCAAACAATAGTTTAGCTTAATTAATAAAGAATGCCTTCCCTGAGCATTGTGCTCTTTCAAAGAACTGCCTATATGGGATCAAATTGACAACAGCAACTCAAAAGTTTAGATAGGGACCTTAGGGTTCAGTGAGTTTATGTTAATGGGGGAGAACAATTCTGAATAAGAAGTTAAGAATATTTGCACAACTTTAAGAATGTAATCATGTCACTGAACTGTACATGCAGAAATTGTTGAATTGGTGTATGTTCTGCTGTATGTATTTTCAACAATAATAACAAAAAAAGAAATTACTAAAAAATTATAATGGCTTGGTAATATAAAGTTAACCATACATAGTTGCTATTGTTTAATCTGTTTATTTCAATCCAACAAACCAACATGTTTAAAAGGATCAGCAAAACCAGGTGCAAATTAGCATAAGGCTTAAGATCTAGGCCTAGAAAGAATAGGTCCAAAGATTCCAGTTTAAAAGGGTAGTGAATACAAATGTTAACAAGGAGTCAAAACTATGTGCTTTTTAGCCTGACATGCATCCACATACAAGCAGGTATAGACAGTACCATTTTATTGGAAGTCTGTATCACTGCCTGTACCATTTATGTTATGACTTGAGTGAGTGTGGGCAGAAATTCGATGGCTACAAAAAAGCACCATATTTTTCTCCCTATTGGTCAATTGGAGGTCACATTGTAACTTAACCTCCTGGGGTTTCATTTTCCTCATTAGAAAAGTGAGGGGGTTGGATGACATGATCTCAAGACTCCTTCCAGAAGTAAGCTTCTTTGATTCTCTGACTCTGAAATTTGTCTTCCTATATCCATTAAAGTATTAGAAGTTAAGGATAAGATGATTGTGAGCTCTTGACAAATTTAAGTTTAAGAACAGGATGGACTACTGGCAGGTTTTGCAAGTGGACAAATATTTGTGTAGAATGGCAGTCTTCAAATTTTTTTTTGCACTCCTGTTATTAAAAAAATTTTTTAGCACGAATTTCCAATATATGTGTATTTATTTAGGTTACATATGTAATTGCTGGGTTTATATATACATTATAAAATGGACCAAAAAAGAAATTTAAAAAGTATAAGAATTAAAATAAATAAAAAGTGAAATTCTAAAGAATATTCCCCCACATCTTAAGGAATTATCTTGTACACTCTGTGGGATGGGCACACACCACTTTGGAAACCACTGAGAGAAACAGATGTTTATTCCTTACACTAAGGACTTAATAGTGTGGTGAATTACTTTTGCAAATTAGCAATTGCTTCATTTGATAAAGTCATCATAAAACCTAAATACATTAAATTATAAAAGGAAATTAATAAAACATGTTCTGCCGTTGCTTTTCAAACAGACAAATTCTCCCAGACAACATATTTGGCACTAATGTTTGGAAGGTGAATCTGATTTCTACCAAGAAAAATAGCAGAAGAATCTGCATTCATGTCAGAAAAACCATGACAACAGCAAAGCCCACCCCCTGTTCCCCCGGTAAGTCCCACTATACTTGGTTGAAAATTAATGAGCAGGGTATGTTAAGTGTTACAACATCTGTTGTGTATTAATTATTGTTAGTCATCAGAGGTGTTATTTCCTTTGGCAGGTCTAGCTGCTTCCTAGTCATTTAATTTTCCTTGCCACCTTTTGCCAACGTTGAGCTTACCCTTGTGTTGTCAGCCCCATCTCTGATGTGCACCTTTATGTTTGAAGGTTTAGCTTATGTAGAATAGATTTGCATGTACTCTATTATAGACAGGGACAGTTATAGAGTCTAAGCTGTCTAAAGTGTTAATGCAACTTTAAACTTGCTCCTAATTCTACTATCAAAACCAGAAGAGGAAATAATGACTTTCTGGCTAATCAAATACAAATGTAAATGGTGGAAAAAAGTGCTAGGTCTACAGGTTATTTCGTTAAACAAGTCTAAATAACTTGCCTTTTTATAGAAGAGCTGTATTCATATCTACCATAACAAATGGAAGACACATATATACCATCTCAGGAATGGGCCTTAAGAAGCCACTGAGCCTATTGACCCTTCACTCTACAAAACAGTAGTTTAATACAGCTCTGTTAAAAATAAAATGCTAGTTTTGGTAAATATTACACATCATACAAATTAACAAAATAAATTAATTCAAGTAACTTATTCTATGTATTAGGATTCTTGGGAAAAGCAGTCTTGGTTCACTTGCAGTAAAATAGGATTGACAAGAGAGACTGCAGCTGGGTCTACTCAGGGAACCTGCAACCTGGACCTAGGGGACAGCAAGGTGAGTTCAGGGATCCTGTGGCCTCCCAAAGTGAACACTGATGTGTCCTGACCTATACTGACCCATCCTTACCCACTGTGGCTCATCTTTCCCCTTCCTGATTAAGAAGAAAGATGGGGAGGTCTGGAGCAACTCAGGTACTTTTTCTACTTCAGTCAGGGTTGATTCAGGAAATGGAGACGGGTGAACACAGAGCACTTGCCCTTAACACTATTTCGGCAAAATAACATCTTCCATGTTCTATGGCACAGAATTTGAAGATCTCAACTGAATACCCATCCAAGGACTTGGAAAGAAAAACAATCGTTTGGGAAGTGTGTTTTATACTGTCTTTTGGCATTTGGCATCCATTTATGTCTTGTTCTTCATTCCCCTCCTCTATACTGAAGGGGTGGAAGAATAAAAATTGCATATGTCAGATTCCTTTGCAGCTAGGATTCTGGATGTACTTCAGACTCTGCTACTGATATGCACTTGTAAGAAATTTTGATAGTAAAAGGAAGTTGATGGCTAGCTTCCTATAGCAGTAGCAGCCGGCAAACAAACTTCAAGCAACCATATTACAATAGTTGAACTCTACATGTCTCTGTGGGAGACAGCGGTATTCTTGGCAGTAGTGGAATCAGTAAAACAACAAAAACCAAACCTGTTGCTGTTGAGTCCATTCTGACTCATAGCTGCCCTGTATAGCAGTGATTTCCTAATATCTGGTTCTCAGCTGATCTTGAAACAGAAAGGCCTATGGAAATCCCCTGACTTCAGATTTCTAGTCTTCCCAGTGACTGTGTAATCACCTACTGTTGTTGTTCTTATGCATCGTCGAGTCGGTTCTGACTCACAGCAACCCTACAGGGCAGAGCAGAACTGCCCCATAGGGCTTCCAGGGAGCAGCTGGTGGATTTGAACTGCTGACCTTTTGGTTAGCAGCTGAGCTCTTAACTACTACGCCACCAGGGCTCCAATCACCTACTGGTTCCCTGTATTAAATCCCTTTCTGCTTGAAATAGCTGAAATGGCATCTGTTTCCTGTATTAAACCCAGACAGATACAGAGATTTTTGATCCTATGAGTAGATATCTTTGACGGCCACTTCTGCGGGTTGGAATAACTCTCTCTTTGGGCACAAATACAAGCCTGGCCCATTGGTTTTCAGGGCAAAATGCCAATTTTGCCACTTCAGGTCTTTGTCAGGAAGTTAGAATCTTGAATGAATTTCTCCAGCACCTGTGAAAAGCCATTTTATAAAATAGATATCTGAGAACGCTATGTTAACTCTTCCTTCCTCTGATCCCTTTAGCTTCACTCCAGCAATATGATTTTTATAGAAGTTATTATTCATGATGTCTTTTACATGACCCTTGTATAAGAATCTGAGTGACCAATTTCTATTAGCATTTATTGCCAGAAAAACACTTGTCTCTCTAGGTAATCGTGAGAATAAGAACAATGTAACCTATTTTATCTCCCCCTACCCATCCCCCCCCCTTTTTTTTTTTGCTCGGGTTCTTAGGAAGCTGAACGTCAAATTATAAGTTAATTTTAACAGTGTTTGTTCCTGGCAAGATTATTTTTATCCTCGTTCCTCATGGTTTATGATCCCTTGGCTCATCTCTATTTTAACTTTATTTAAACTATTGTAACTAATTATCTTGTAAATTAGGAAATATGTACATAGAATTTATTGAGGAAGAAGGGATACCTGGACAATAGATAAATTAAATGGAAACATTTCTTCCTTCCTTTGTATAAATAACTACTATTAGCGTCAGCGCTATTACCTTGTATATTCCAACAATATCTCTCATTTTTATATTTCCCAGACATTGATGGAACGTTTTGGATGGTCTGTCTTATACATTAAACAAGAGCTCCAAAGAACTCTTTAAAAATTATTTTCTTAATGGTCAACAATAGTTCTAGACTGATTCACAAAACCAAGTGAATCAAAACTAAGCAAATCAGAATTTTGTAAAGAGTTAACTTTAAAAGTGCGAGTGAAAAACGAAATACAAAAACCCCTCTCAGCTTTTTTTCTTTCAAATATTCTTCTCACACAATTTCCTGTTAGTCTCTCTGACTTATCTGAGAGATATTATTTTCCTTTCCACTGACAATTTCAGCAGTGAGGGCCTAAAAGGTTCTGGTGCCCCAAGTGAGACTAGATTATAGGACTCCATATGGGGTGAAAGATAGAAGGGTTCTTAAGGATTTTTACCAACAAAATAAAAGCTGTGGGGTTTCACTTCACTTCAAAGTAACGATACCAATACAAGCAAATTCGCTCCTTGTCATATTGATAAAGAAGCAAAAAGACCCATTCCACCAAGCTAGTGGAAGCACTGACTTCTCGAGTGGGGAATTGAACTGTAAACTGGGGTGTATACACACACATATTTGAAGCTGATGTATTTAGTAATACATATATTTAGTTATACATGTTTTAACTGTTAGTAAGCTATTCGTTATATACCAAACCCATTGCCGTTGAGTCAATTCCAACTCACAAGTAATTCTATAGGACAGAGTGGAGCTGCTCCATGGGGTTTTCAAGGAGTGGCTGGTGGATTCAAACTGCCCACCTTTTGGTTAGCAGCAGAGCTCTTAACCACTACTCCATCAGGGCTCCATTCTTTATATACTATATTTATAAGCTATTCTTCATATACTATTCCAGGAGGTATAAGATAAGCACCAGGGGCTTCTGGGGAGAGTTCAGCATCAACCTTAAGTCTATGTCCACCTCTGCGACATAAGGAAGGAGCCCTCGTGGCACAGTGGTTAAGTGCTTGCGTGCTAATTGAAAGGTTGGCTGTTTGAACCCACCAGCTGCTCCAGGGGAGAAAGATGTGGTAGTCTGCTTCTGTAAAGAGTATAGTTTTGGAAACCCTATGGGGCGGTTCTACTCTGTCCTATAGGGTCGCTATGAGTAGGAATTGACTCAGTGGCAATGGGTTTGGTTTTTTGGTGAATAAGGAATTAAACAATCATAAAGGGAGGTTGGGAGCAACGAGTATCGTATTATCTTCTGTCTGTTTTTATTTCCAGAAAGACTCATGTTTACTGGGAGTCACACTGTCCTGTTGTCCAGTGATCAGTAAGCAAAGTGATTCAAAGCCTTCTGGTGAATTTGTCTTAATAACTATTGTCTCAAGACATATAAGCCACTTCTAATGATCGAGTGTTGTAGATCTCCCTTGTTGGATGGTGGTAATCTTTTTTTTTAAATTGTGCTTTAAGTGAAAGTTTACAGTTCAAGTCAGTTTGTTATACCGAAATTTATACACACATTGTTATGTGACCCTAGTTGCTCTCCCTACAATATGACAGCACATTCCTTCTTTCCACCCTGGATTTCCTGTATCCATTCAACCAGCTCCTGTCCCTCTCTGCCTTCTCACCTCCCCTCTGGACAGGAGCTTCCCTTTTAGTCTCATGTATCTACTTGAGCCAAGAAGCACACACCTCACGAGTATCATTTTATGTCTTATATAGTCTAGTCTAATCCTTGTCCTAAGAGTAGTCTTCAGGAATGGTTTTAGTTTTGGGCTAACAGAGAGTCCAGGGGCCATGTCTTCTGGGGTCCTTCCAGTCTCCATCAGACCATTAAGTCTCATCTTTTTACTAGAATTTGGACAGTGGTAATCTTGAAGGAGGAAGTAAATAATTAGTGCTTTTCAAGGTAATGGAGAAATCGCAGAGAATATCTGTATTCATTTTCCCATTCTGACGCCTTGCAAGCCAATTATGAATTCCATTAACTAAGAATTTTTCGCCTTCACTTAACAGTACTCTTCTCAGTTTCACGATAGGTAGAGTCAACACTAAATCAGAGAAGGCTTGTTTCCTTCAGGACCAAGAGCAAATGATGCCTAGGGCTGTAATCAGAGGTTCTTTCTGGCTGTTTTCTTTGCCGGCACAACACAGACTTTGTGATCAGATAGACCTTGGTTGGAGTTCTGGCCTCTTCCCATCTCCAAACTTCAGTATCGTCACATGAGAAATAGGGACAATAATAGAACATTTTTCATATGATTATGAGGATTAAATAAAATAATGCATGTAATGTGTTTAACCCAAGACCTGGCATATAGTAAGAACTCATTAAGTACTTCTCATGAGACTCTGAGGCAGCTGCAGGGACTGATTCTCTCTCTCCCATTCAATCTCTCCTGGTGCCACTGCTTCTCTCTCTTTATCTGCCCCACGCTCTTTTCACTACTGACTGGCTAGTTCACTATATGTTTTATTTAAATTTCAGCAGGGAACTAATATGATTAATTGACTAAGCTAATTACCATCTTAAATCCCTTCAGATTATCTGTCAGCTAAGGGTACTGAATAAGGAGAGAATAATATGAAAACCCTTTTATTATAAGAAAGATAGTTTATTCCTGGGCCATTAAGGAATGCCAGTCAGTTATTATTAATACTTTCATAGCATCCTCTATTAAGCAAAATAGTCCCACATATTCAGGACTGAGATTAGGATTGACTGGCATACTTGGATTATTTTTTTTTTTTAAATTTTTTAAATTGTACTTTAGATGAAGGTTTACAGAACAAATAGTTTCCCATTAAACAATCAGTACACATATTGTTTTATGACATTGGTTAACAACCCCACGACATGTCAACGCTCTCCCTTTTCGACCTTGAGAACTTTTTTTGGTGAAAATATACCTAGCCGAAGTTATACCATTTCAAAAGTTTCTACATGTACAATTCAGTGACATCAATCATACTTGGATTATTTTAAAGACAGACTAAGAAAAACTTCTTTCCACGAGTTAGCATCTTATTTCAGTGACAGAAATACTCTTCATTGAGGCTAAAACAGTCAAACTCAAACCAGAGACACCAACTCTTTAGTAAACTGCAACATAGACTCTCTCTAGAACTAGCTCTTGCCTAACACTAGGAGGGAAACAAACAATGCCAGACTCGGCTTCCTAATCGTGTGCATTTCTAATTAGCTGCAGAATTCTTTCCATTTCAAATGGCCCCGAGCACCCAATGACAAAAGCAATCCAAACCAGCTTTTAATTTTTGAGATGTCATATTAGTGAAGTTCTTGTTACGTCATGTGAATTGCTGCTCAGCTGTTTGCCAGAGATGTGTAAAGGCAGCCTGTTACTTTTTGTGTGGTTAATACCTGAGGCAAAACCAAGGAAAGAAGCATGAAAGTTCTTGTATTACTCAGTTAATTACCTGTGTGGTGAGGCTTAAGTATTCAGTTTATGTGCAATACTGATCTGTTCATCTCTCCATCTAGATGGGGGTGCCTTGAATCTAAGATATGTTTGTTACCATCAGTGGAGTCTTAGGTACAGAATTCTGTGAGTGCATATCGATGAGTGCTATTTTAGTCTTTAAAAAAACATATTTTTATAAAACAGAACAGCCAGGATATAAACCAGGAGTAGGTGAAATTTCACATATGTGAGAAAATCCAAAACATCTTCCTATTTAGGGTTAAAATAATTTCCATTTCTTTGAAAGGAAAAAAATTTAGATTTCAGCTTTTTAATGTACCTACTGTCTTTATAGGAGCCCTGGTGGCACAGTGGTTAAGAGCTAGCGCTGCTAACTAAAAGGCTGGCAGTTGGAATCCACCAGTCGTTTCTTGGAAACCCTATAGGGCAGTTCTACTCTGTCTTATAAGGTCACTGTGAGTCGGAATCGACTCGACAGCAACGGGTAACAATGGGTAACGTCTTTATGTAATGTGTTCAAGAGAATTATAGGAACGAATGACAATTATTTTAATTGCCATTAATTGTGCTTATTTTTTAACCTGAGATTATATGCAGTTATTATATGCGTAGATTTTTTGTACCATCATTGGTTTTAAAATTGAGATAGCTACATTTTAGCTTTAGTATTGGGCCAGTAGCTAACACACAGCTAAGTAAATTTAAAAGAATTTGTCATTTTGCAGAGTATTTGTGAAATTGACGGGTATTTTCATTAAACAGATACAGGTTATAATCTCCTGTAGAAAATTATATATAAGTATTATCAGGACGGTTCTGATCCATCCACAGAGAAAGTGTTAACCAAATCAGCACGGAAATGTCTAGCTTGTTCTCCTCTTCTTGGTATGGAGAACTGACCCAGGAATGGGGAATATGTTGGCACAGGCTGTCCTCTTTCCTTTCTCTCACTCTGTGGATAATAATTTATGGGCAATATAATATTCAAAAGTCCAGGTGGCACAGTGGTTAAGAGCTCAGCTGCTAACCAAAAGCTTGGCAATTTGAATCCACCAGCCATTCCTTGGAAACCCTATTGGGGCAGTTCTACCCTGTCCTATAGGGTCACTATGAGTCAGAATCGACTTCACAGCAATGGGTTAGGTTTTGTTTTGTTTTTTAATAGTGTTCAAATTAAGCTACCATGAATGATTGTTTGAGAGTATTTCTTGCACCTTTATTGAAACTTACTTGATTCAGAGAGAAATAATTCAAATATTGAATTTATGAAGAAACACTGATCACAGAACTGATGGCAATTAGGTTTATGCTGAGTTTTCAGAGCTTTTAAAGATTCTGCTAGCAGTATGTTGCTTTTGTAAGCAGGGCACGTGATGTCATTTGAGTTGGGTTTTAAATGTAGAGTTTGAAATATTCGGGATCTTTTTAGTCTGGTTATGGGATATGACAACAATAAGAAGTGGGTGTTTTCATGGCTTAGAATGCCTGCTTTGGAACTGTTCTTTCTATTTTTTCATGTTTACTGCAGGTGAACACAATCATTTCCCATCTAAATAGGTGGAGTGTTGACCATAATTTAAGTGAAACCCTACTGCTCCTCTCTGTGGTCCCTGGTGCTCAGATAAAGTGATTGAAGAAAATAGCCAGTGCAGTATAGGGGATGGGCTTTGGTGCGGAGGGACAGGAGAGCATAACTGAATTGTTCCTGTGGCCTCCAGACGTCTCTGTTACCGGGTTCTTCAGTGTTAACTTTTCCATTTTTTCTCTTAAGAAATCAAACCAGAGGAGAACCAATTTAAAGATACTCCCTTTAGTGCTGATTTCTTTGGTGAAATGTACGAGGTTTTCAGATATGAAAGAGGCTTCCCAGCATGGAATTGGGTGGAGGGATAGAGAAAGGCAGGGAAATTATTAGGTTGTCCTTCTGATCCTTCCTGAGTTTTATAAAATAGCCATTTGAATAGAAATAATGACAGGCAAGCCTAGCAGGAAAACCAACCAAACCCAAAATAATACCCACAAACACACAGAACCCAGAATCTATTATTTTTCTAGTGTGTGTGAAAAGGATATGAAACAAGAAGTCATACAAACTATCTGCATTTAAACAACAACAACAAAACAAAAAACAACAAACAAACAAACAAAAACCCTGCATCCTAAAGAGCAAACCAAAAATAAAGTACCTAGGGAATCCACAGGAATATTACACATTTTCCTAGCAGCTTCCAAAAGAATGAGGAGTAGCTAGTCTGAGAATCCTGCAGCCAAGCTTGAATGATGGTCCACAACACAAAAGAAAAGTCCCTCTCATCTGGTCTTACACATATTTTAATTCCCTGAGTAGAGAAGAAGCAAAGGAAAGACAATTGCTTGACACTGTTAACCATGATCATCTGATAATGTGTTTTGCATACACTCTGTGTATATGATGCTATACTATGATTTTGGTAAAGATCGGCTTCCATAACAGAGATCTTTGTGGCACAGGGAGTTTACAGGATTTACGTTCTAAAAAGTGCACATCGACTAGGAACGTAACGTCAGCCCAACTCACCTTCTCCTTTTGACTGCTTTTAACTTCTTCAGCATTTCCTGGATCAACATATGGCTGTGGTCAGACTATTTCGGTTCCAAAACCAATTCTCATTGAGGCAGGGATTGTATCAGCAGCTTCACAGTGGTGGGGGCCTTTCCAGAAATAAATTGCACTTCCAGACCAAGAATGCAGACAGGTATCCATCCTCTCCTCCCTCAAGCCTTGCTAGTGGTTATTAGAAAATAGTTGAACCTACCCACAGGGTTTTAAGGAAGTCATTAGGTGTTCAAATGCATGCTGTAGAAATGAGATTCTGTGTTTTCAAGCTCTTCAACCAGGGACTATCTTGCAAGATTCAAGATTCAGCAGATGACTGACTACAGGAGAATAAATGTTAATCCTGAAGTTTATTGGAACTTTAGTAAGAAAAAAGAAAGAGAAACTATAAAATTCATTGTGGTATGTATGCATTCATTCACTCACTCATCCATTCACAGGTTAGTCGTGAAAAATATTTATTAGATGGTATTATGTGAGTATTAGTCGGGTGGTATTAGTCACAAGTTTAATTTAGAACTTCAAGAAATCCGAGTGTTATTAAATGATTCAAACTATGCTCCATGTATAACAGTTATTTTCTCTAGAATGATGTTTCTCAAACTTTCAACACGCGCGCGCACACACACGAATCACTTGGCGGGAGTCTTGTTAAAATGCAGATTCTGATTTAATTGGGATGGGGCCTGAGATTCTGCATATCTGACAAGTGGCCAGGTGATTCTGATGCTCTGGGCCACGGATCACACTATCGGTAGCAAGGCCTTAGAAGACATGGTTCTTGCTCTGAGTGACTCAGCTTAAGAGATCAGGCCTAACCAAATGAAAATCTGTGCACGGTTTAGGTTCTTCCTTCCCAGTGTAATACGCTGGGCAAACAAGCTTCAACTCTTTGAGTGTCCATAAAATGGGATAATAATATCAACTCCGCCTAACTTAAATGGGATTTTAAGATCAAGTGAGATATAGTTTAGCTTAACTAGTAAAAAATGTCTGCCTTGAACATTATGCTCTTTTAAGAACTATCTATATGGGATCAAAGTAACAATAGCAACTCGAAAGATTAGATAGGACATTTAGAGGGCAGTGAGTTTATGTTAATGGAGGAGGAACAACCCAGAAAAGAAGGGTGAGAATGGTTGCACAACTTGAAGAATATAATCAATGTCACTGAATTGTACATGTAGCAACTGTTGAATTGGTGTATGTTTTGCTGTGTATATTCTCAACAACAAAATAAATAAAAGTTTAAAAAAAAAGATCAAATAAGATACATGTGAGAGCACTCTACAAGCAAAGGGCATTATGATTAATATTGATAATGATAATTACTAATTTCACACTGCAGTTGAAATGTGGAGACTTGAATCAACGGACATTTCAAATGGGAAAAAGACAAAAGCTTTTATAACACAAATATCTCACTGGTCTGATTTCCTTGGCAGACAGGAGAGTTGTTGGCTTCTGACAGATGGGGTGGCACTTTGGTGAGAGAGAAAGGTTGAAGACGGTTTCTGGAAAGCTTTGCTGTGTATTGAGTGGGGCGATTCTCCTTTGATGCCACTAAAATGGGACTTTAGTAAAGAAATGAATTCCACACAATGGCTTTGGTGTTGAATTTTGAGTTTATACTTCTATATTATTTCACTCGCACTTCAACTCGAGGCATTGGTATTATTTATTCCCATTTTAAAGATGAGGACTCATGAGCTCCCTAAAGGAACAGACTGTATTGTTTTATCAGTACTTCTCCAGCAGTAGCACAATGCTGAAACAGAGTGGGCATGCAAAATCATTTAATGAACAAGTCAGACTCAGAAAGATGAAGTGACTCAGTTAAGGTCATACCCAATTAACTGGTGGAGCAAGGCATTGCCCCACCTCTATTAGGCTCCGAAACCAAAGAAATTGCTTGATCCTAAGATTCCCTTGAAGTCCTTGTGAGAAATACAGGTTCCTCAGCTCCTCCAGGCCTCTAATTCAGCAGAAATTTGACTCAGGAATTTGTACTTTTATTAGGCACCCCAGTGGATCCCTCTGACACATTCATTTATTCAATACATACTTATTAAGCACTTAATATATGGCAGGCACAGTTCTGGGTGCTGGGCCTCCAACAACAAAAGAGATAAGAATCCTTGCCTTCCTGGGGTGTTTGTGCTATTGGGACATCAGGCCATTATGATACTGGGTTCAGTTTTCAGTTAAAATTAGTATCAGATTTCATTCTTCCTTTGACCCACATTTATTCTGAGAAGAAAGAGCATTCCAGGCAAACAGAGGTGCAGTTACTAAAGGTGTCCTGTTTCTCAGCTGGGATTATTGGTTTTTTGAGTGGGGCACTTTTTCATTTCATAGGCTTGTTTGGCATTCCTGGCCCCTGACACTAAATGCCAATAGCACCCCATCACCCTCATTGGGAGGACTGAAAATGTCCCAGCTCCCCCTCACTCCCCTTTCCTGTTGAGAACCACTGTGTTTTCAGTTGCTGTTGAGTCATTTCAACTCAGGGCAACCCTATGTGTGCAGAGTGGAATTGCTCCATACAAGCTTTCAAGTCTGTGCTCTTTTGGAGAGGAGCCCTGGTGGTGCAGTGGTTAAGTCCTGGGCTGCTACCAGAAAGCTCAGTGGTTTGAACTTCACAAGCTCCACGGGAGAATTGACTCAGCATTAATGGGTGGCCCCTTTGGGAGCAGATCACCAGGTCTGCTTTTTGAGGCATCTCTGAGTGGGTTCCAACAACCAACCTTTTGTCTGGTTGTCTACTGCTTAACCTTTTGTGCCACGCAGGGTCTCCTTGAGAAGCACTGGAAGGGCTGAAGTAGATATGGCTGCTGGGAGGAAAGTCAGGCCAAGCCTGAGCTCCACCATTTGAGGGCCTTTCAGACCCTGGAGAGGTTTTTTTTATTCCATCTTCTGAGGATCAGGGTCTATTTAATTATATGGAGATATTTTATCAAGACAAGGTTGTATTTTAATTATCTCTAAAGATAATTCATTCTAAAGATCATTCATTTTAGATTTTTGAACTATTGCATTGAGGATCTTGATTGCTATCATTTAACTTGCATTGCTTTTTTTTTTTTTTACATGAATAGACATTTCAGGCAGGTGAAGAAAAGGGGCAAATGACTCCCTGCGTTTTAAGTGTCTGCTACTTTAAAAACCTGTAGTTAGTTATTCACTTAAATGAGTAACCTGCATAATTGTCATATTTTTAGGCCTTAAAAATCTGTTTTTGCAATGGAAATCTTCATGCAATCAGTATAATCAATTGCAAAATTAATAAACTAGGGCGATCTTAAACACAGCTTTTTCTGCTTTGAGAAATGAGGAGAAAAATACCTCCACGTGTGGCTTAGTCCTGAAAGACTTTTAGTAACAAATTCTGAATTGTATAGCCTTCCTTTGAAGTTGCTGATGACGATCATTTCTCTGTCATTTTCTTAGATATTTTCTGTGCCAAACTCAGCATTTAAAATGGACAGAAGGCAGCAACTTAGAGAACCTCTTAGAAAAGAAAAAAAAAAAGCCCAATTTCAATTTTTGAAAGAACTTCCCATAAAATTTCAGTGTAAAGTATTCCCTATTTTAAAAAAAATAGCACAACTAGTTACATGTTCATGGGAACATGTGAAGACATGAAAAGAACCTCATATCTAAAGATTTTCATCTTATTAGATAAGATCTGTGCTTCCTTTATAACCGTAATCTCAGGAACAAAATTGTTAAGGGAGGTCCTATAAAAAAAAAGAGAGAAAGCTCAGATTCAGATTGTTGAGAAGTATGCCTTTCAGGGGTGAATCATCCAATAGGCAAGGTAAGCCCTTGCTTACCAGATCATCTGTACTGAACACTTTCACTACAGACTAATAAGTAATCATTACAATTGTTCACTACAGATTAGTAAATAAGCACAAATAAACCCAGGTTTACCTTGTTTACTGGGTCATCCAACCCTGTCAGGGATTGTAACTTTGAAAAGAGGCTTTGATTCTGTAGGAAGGTACTGTGAGGTTGGGAGAGAGACAAAAGCCAGCCATACCCAGAAGCAAGAATCTTTGATGTGGTTAAAAAAAAAAAAAAGTGGAATTGTTCAGTACAGATGATCTGGTAAGCAAAGTAAGTACCAGGTTTACCTTGCCTACTGGATAATCTGCCCCTGCTTCCTATTTGCAATTTGAAAAAGTGTTTAGTGGGGTTTGTGCTGGGTGGGCAGCAACTAAATATTGCTCTAAGAAATGTGATTAGTCGCCAACAAATGGCTCTGTTTCAATGTTCATAATGGAACAAGTGTTAAAATGTCTTTGGGAGGCAATATTCAATTCACGTTATTGATGATGTTGTAAAAGGGGCAAAGACAGATGCTTTTAGCCCGTTCTGGGAATTGCTTGTTTGGCGAACATTTAATTTCTTTTTTATTTTGTGATATAAAACGAGCCTTAGTGTCCATTATTAAATGCTCGATATTCTTGTTCCACCGAAATTTGACAGCTCTCACATGCTACTGAAGTGCCTACTCCTGAATAAGTCAATCCTGCCTGAAGCCTTCCTAGGGAAGCTAAATCCAGTAATTTCTGTAGTCCATGTGTAGCACCAAATCAAAGTCTGCTGAAAATTTTAGACATCGATATCTATATCAATATTATATATAAAACCTGGTCAAATTAAATAGCGTATTTTTATTGTAAAAATATATAACACAATCTTTCCCAATTCAACATTTTTATGTGTACAAATTCAGTGACACCAGCTACATCAATCATGTTATGCAAACCAAGTAGCATATTTTAAAGGTTTCATCCAAGGTGCCTGGAGCCCTGCTGGAGCAGTGGTTAAGAGCTCGGCTGCTAACCAAAAGGTTAGCAGTTCAAATCCACTAGCTGCTCCTTGGAAGCCCTATGGGGCAGTTCTTCTCTGCACTATAGGGTCACTAAGAGTCAGAATTGACTATATGGGCAGAGGTTTTTTGGTTTGGATCCAAGGCATCGTATTCAAATGGAGAACAATTTTAAATCAATTTAAAAAAAAAAAACAAAAACAGTTTTTGTTTTCTTTTAGCCAGTCTCTAACTGAAGATAGTAAAACGAAATAAACTCATTGCTGTCAAGTTGATTCTGACTCATAGCGACCCATAGGACAGAGCAGAACTGCTATAAAGGGTTTCCAAGAAGTGGCTGGTGGATTTGAACTGCCGACCTTTTTGGTTAGCAGCCAAGCTCTTAACCACTGCGCCACCAGGGCTCCAAAACTAAATAGATAGGGGTAAATATTCTGTTCACAATAAATTTTGTTTTGCATAGCACAGAACTGCCCCTAGTTTAGGTTTAGTCAGTGAAAATCAGGGCAGTGCTGAAAAGGCAAACTCAGGAGTAGCTTGCCATGGAAAACCCAAGTCAAGACTGGTTCCATCCAGAAAAGAGGTGGTTTTCATTTTTCTAGGTTAGGGAAAGAAAAAGAAAAAAATTGATAATCTAAACCCTCACGCTCAATTGCTGCTAGTGTTGATAATATAAAAGTGTTAATTACGTAAGTAAAAGTTTTAAACAAATATAAATGTAATTGTGATACAGTTGAAATCTAATTTTGAATTATTTTTTCGTCTAATGCCAAATAAGAAACCTGGCAAATTAATGGAAGTAACTTTTTGAAATAAAGCCTTGTGGATTTTGAAAAAAAAATTTATTCGTACCACTGGAAACATAAGAGTAAAAGTAACGTTTTTTTACTCAAGAGTTTATTTCTTTATTTCTTCCACGTTTTTGAAATCAGAGTTGCTTTTTCATGACCAGTGAAGACACAGGACACGGTGAAAGGTAAAGACAGATACCCTCATTTAACAACTAGATGCTATAAAAATAAATTATACTGCTTGACTCAGGGAAGTTGTCAATAATTCTACTTTGTTTACATTATGCTTAGAAAGCAACATAGCTTAATGAGATTGGATATTAAGTTAAAGGTATATCTGGGGGTCATAACGTTTTTAAGCTCTGCCAAAACCGTAGGCAGGTTAAATAAAGGCAGTTTTTACTGATAGTGTTTTTCAAAAGAGGAAATGAATAAGGCCCTGTTCAGTACAGAAGCTATGCATTCACCTAAGTACCCACAAATTACTGAGCTGCTTTGACAGGACACAAACAATTCAAATAAAACCAATGGGGAAAAGCTAAAGAACCATGGACGTATTTTTAAGAACTATGAATAATAATAATAACAAATGAAAACAAAACCTATAGAAAGTCCGTAAGTGACCAAGTAGCCAAAAAACCATGAGGTCATGTTCTAAAGCAGGTGAACGGTGTTTAGAATTCTAATTTTCTACAAAATAAAGTTTCTCCTGACTCCCTGAGCTCTTAGGATCGATTAGTTACAATGAAGTGGGCTATAGATAGTTTTTCATTTGTATGTTTCAGAAGCATTAAACTTCTTAGCCTTAGATTTGTCTGCTTGATTTTTAAAATAAATGTGTTATTCCAGCAGATAACGCTCACTCTCATTCACATTCTAAGGACATGACTAATTGTTAACATGGCAGAGCAATTTCTCATTATCTTAATGAAAAATACAAAAATAAAAGTTATTGACTGTTACTTCATTGCCATGATGACTGTCTCTCAGATACAGCATTTAATAAGCACCATCACCCTTGCAGGCAGAATATCTAACAGTAGATTCTTTACAGCAGGTTTGTATTTTGGTTTTTTTTTTCAAAATTATTTTAGGATTGCTTCTTCTCTCTCCCGACTCCCAAGCTTTGCAAAGTGCCAAAAAAAAAAAAAAAAGGAAAGAAAAGAAAAAGCAATCTCCAAACACCCACTTTGCCAAATTAGTGAGAAGAATGGGACTCTGAAATGTAGAAATTACCCATTTTACACCAGAACATTTCAGCTGTGTACACTCAGCTGCCATGTCAAGCATGGCACTTTTTCTAAGGGAAAGGTACAGCATGTGTCAGTACATTTGACTTTACACAAAAATAAATACATTTCAAAATAAATAAGACAAGGACAATAAGAAAAACATATTTTGCAAAGCTGATTGCTAACTAGTGAGGAGATGACGTGATGCTACTTTGTTCTCACATCCAGAAAGTGACAGTATTTCAAGGGTTGGAGGGAATACATATCATATAACTTAAATGTGATCTAAATGCAGTACTGAAATGCATTGCATACCTTGAAGATAATGCTGTCAGGTGAGTATAAGCGGGGGAATACTGTTCTTGTAAGATGTATGTGTAGGTTATTAAGCCATATGACTTCCCATTTTCTTCTACAAAATTAATTCATGTTAAAGGAGCAAATGGAAGTAAGTATCATGGTGGTCAATTCATCATTCCCTCAATCCTTATCTTGCCAGTAATTACAGATATCCCAGAGAAATCAATTCACAGGCTTGTTTCGCCTATATTGTAGGGAATAGTGTCTATTCTGGTTATTATTGCTGCAAAACAAACCACAGCAAAAGTTAACAGCTTAAAACAACAACAATCACATTATTATTTCACAGTTTCTATAGGTCACAAATTTGGGATGGACTCAGTTGGGTGGAATGGCTCAGGGTCTTTCACGTAATTGTGGACAAATAGTAGCTGATAATGGAACAGTGAAGAGTGGTTAAAGGCTGGACAGACATCTCTGCATACCCATCTATATCTATCTATCCATCCATCCATCCATCCGCCCACTCACCCACACATCCATCCATCCATCCATCCACCCATCCATCCATCCATCCATCCATCCATCCATCCATCCATCCATACATCCATCCATCCATCCATCCATCCATCCATCCATCTCTATCTTAATCTATCTACCTACCTACCTACCTACCTATCATCTATCTATCTTCAGATAGTCTCAGGGCTTCTCCATATGGTCACTCTGGGTGGGCTAGTTTGGGCTTCCTCACAGCATGGTGGCCTCAGAAAGTCTGAGTGCTTACATGATGGCTCAGTACCACGGTACTGAGTGTTCCATCAAGCAAGGTGAATGATACAACATTTTTTTTTATGATTTAGCCTCAGTAATCACAAATTTCTGCCACATTTTATTGGTTACAAGTGAGTCACAAACTGATCCAGATTTAAGGGGAGAAGAATTAGACTCCACTTCTTAATTAGGGAGTGACAAGATTTAGAAGATCTTGGGGGACCAGAGATATTATGGTGGCCACCTTTGGAAAATACTGCCACAGTGTCTTTTACTCTGAAATAGTAATCTGGTGATATGACATTTTGAGTAAAATTCAATGCATCCTTTGCTACTAGATGGTAGAAGATGAATTATTATGATTAGAATTTTAAAATAATAAAAAAAATCTAGTAACTTCTTGATTCCTTGAGGCAAGATATCTTGCTTGTCAGTGATACCTCCACTTCATGGAAATTCCAGTAATTTCCCACACTATCAGTAGACCTTTGTTATTTCTTCATTCTCAGGCTTCCCAGAAAGTCTGGAATTACACCTGTAGTTGAAAAAGATTTGTTTTTATTACAAAGATCTAGCAATGGTGGGAATAACAGAAAAGTGGAGGCCATTTGGCTCAGTTAGAGGAGGAAAGAGGAGAACACTGATGCCGCCATTGAATTCACGAATGGATTGGACATCTTATGCCAGGCTGGTAGTCTTTTTGGGTTTCATTTTCCCCTTCTATGAAACAGAGAGGAGCACGCCTGACTTACCTCACAGAGGAATGGTGAAGCAAAGCTAAGAAAAATATTTGGGAAGCAATTTTCAAATATATGGTTCTGTCTGGATGCCAACTGGGAGATGCAATTATGGTGTTTGAATTGGCTTGCTTGCATGATCATGACGTGGCCTTTGTCTTTGGAAGGTGATTTCATAGATTTATTGCCCAGACAAAGCCCTCGTGGTGCAGTGGTTAAAGCACTCCACTGATAACCAAAATGTCAGTGGTTCGAACCCACCAGCCGCTCCCTGGGAGAAAGATATGGCAGTCTGCTTCTATAAAGATTTACAGCCTTGGAAATCTTATGGGGCAGTTCTGCTCTGTCCTATAGGGTCACCATGAGTCGGAAACAACTTGACGGCAATGGATTTAGTTTTTTTCGGTTTTATTGCCCAGACACTTGCTTCAAATGCTTTTTCTCTCTAGTGGGGATGGATTTGTGCTGAGCCACCCATGTTTCTACCCGGTCTTTCTCTCCAACAAGGGGATGTCCTTGCTTGGTGACTGGCAAGGTTAGCTAAACCTCCACCAAGAGGAGTAAAATTCACTGAATATTGTGAAACTTTGGGCTATTAACATCAAATCATAACCAAATAAGAAAAACAAGCCTGATCATGAAGGTCTTCAAAAACTTTCTAGGTAAGTGTTTATTGAAATCCGATGTATATTCTTGAGACTCTGTGGCAATAGGCGTTCGCAGACTTGAGAAGGTAACCTAAAAGCACAAAGATTCTTCCACTGCGGTAGTCAGGGCAAGTTCATTCTCTGCAAAAGGATTTCAGTGGTGGCCAGTGAAAGGGCCAGTTCACTGCTTTCTTAACACTACAGAATGTGTGAGTTGGAAGCCACCTCTTTAAGACCATTAGGGCTAATAAGCCAAAGTCCTTCTGAGCATGATCTTCTAATAAAAAAATCTGTGGGTGCTTAGAAAAACCATGGTCTTTTCAATTGCTTCGTATGTACGGGAAAGCCAGACAACGAAAAAAGAAGACACAAGAAGAATTGGTGGGTTTGAATAGTGGTATTGGTGAAGAACATTGAATATACTGTGGACTACCAGAAGAATGAACAAATCAGTCTTGGAGGAAGTACAGTCAAAGTGCTCCTTAGAAGAAACGATGGCAAGACTTCGTCTTGCTTACTTTGGACACAGCATCAGGAAAGACCAATCGCTAGAAAAGGACATCATGTTTGGTAAAGTAGAGGGTTGAAGAAAACCCTCAATGAGATGGATTGACACAATAGCCTCAACAATAATTTCGAACATATCAGAGATCATGGAGATGGTGTAGGACCGGGCAAATGTTTCTTTCTGTTATATGTAAGGCTGTCATGAGCTGGAGCCAACTCAACAGCACCTAACAACAACAACACGGGACATTTTAGTCACGTTTATCGCCAGGTCTCGGGGCGGATTTCGGTCATGGTCAAAGATCACCGTTTATCTTTGACACTCTCACCATCTTTCCATTTCCATTAAATAATTTCTAATTCTTAAGGTACTGGGAAGCCCAACTGATTTAAACAGCAGATTAGACATAACAGCAATTATTGTCTGGATAAAGAGATAAGAAAAGTTTCTAATAATCCTTTAAGTCAAATTATTTACTTGCAAGAGGCTCACCTGTGCGGCAAGCACAGCTTGATGCTTTTGTAAAGTCCTCTAACTCACTTCTAGAAGAAGCCGTATTTAAGTAATCATCCATTTATACCGGCAGATAACTGCACACCAAGCAACACTTTGTACTTCTCTGAGAAAATTTGAAAGAAACAGATTTTCCTAAAATGGGATTTCAGTGATATTTTGGGTTAAACACAGTGCTTCTATTGTTTCTGTAATTTAGAGTCTTTACTACCAGTGAGCAAAGAAAAGCAATTTCAGAGACTTTTGTAAGGCAGATAGTATAGATGGTATTTCACACACACACACGTTGTTCCTAGTGAATACCTTCCACTGGGCTAATAAGTCTTGGCAAGAATTTCAACTCTGTTAAACACTGTTAAAAGTGGATTGTAAGAACAAGCAAGGTATCCCCTGAATAAATATTCTACGGATTCACATGCATCAAGGAGGCATAGCCCCAGACTGAAAGACCGAGTTACTCTGGATAGAAAATTGATACACAACTTAGAACTTTGAAACCAAAAACCTGTCTAACTTTTGCTTAGCAATTCCTTACTGTGGTTTCTCAGTGTGAGTTTTGTATAAACAGATTAACTTTGTTTTCTAAGCATTTCCAAAGAGTCTAGAAACTAAGAATTAAGTACTGCTTCTGCCCATCCCTCAAAAACCAACAAACTCTTCCCCACACTCAACACCTGTTGTCAAATACATACCACACAGTGGCCTTCAACTTCTATGCTGACAGATGTGAAGATGCCGAGAGGTCCCTCAGATGTTTGTGCTTCTGAGCCTTGTGGGGGCACCAGGAAGGGAGGGAAAATGATTCCGGAATTCCAAAGGTCACTGCTGGACCAAAATAACGAAAATTGCCCACATGCTGAAAAAAAGTCAAATGTGATTACTGGAAAGTCTGGCAATCAGACCAAGAAGAACTAACCGTGCTAAAGTTTCATTTATACCTGAAAGAAAAAGAGAGAGAGGGAGAGAGGGAGGGAAGGAGAGAAAGAGGAATAAATTAAAAAGGGAAGAAAGAAAGAAGAGGAAGATGTTTCACAGCAAGAGAGAAATCACTATTAAGTTCCTCAGCCCTAGGGCTACCTAAATTAACAAGTTCAAGCATAAAATGGAAGGAATGTTTACTTATACCAAAAGTGATCGACTGTGAACCAGCATCCATACAAACATTTATTTCTGACAGCAAATAAAATAATTTGAGTAAAGAAAGAGTGGAAATAAGAGTAATTCTTTTACAACAAAGGAAGAATATGATACGTATTTGAGTTTTCTCTTAAAGCACTAGAACTCTGCATGGTGATGCTAACATTACTCTATATGTTAAAAAAATGCACTTTCTGCATAAATAAACTTGACAATGATCTGTCACAGCCTCTGCTTTGTAATTTCTCCATCTCTTTACTCTGGGTTGTTTAGTAGGTCACCTAGAGAGTAGTGGAGAGCACAGGGGTCTGCAGGCTCAGTCAAGGTCAGCTCCAACCCCAGCTGTGCGTTCTCTCAGGTAAGTTATTTCCTTTATTCATTCATTCACTTAAAAAGTAATAGAGGCACCTAGGATGTGACAGGCTCTGTGTGTGTGCTGTAGTTACACAGAGTTAGAACCCTAGCCTCACAGAGCTTACAGGCAATCTCACTTAGGTGTGCTCAGTTCTAGAATAAAAGAAGTACAACCTGACATGGGGTTTACTAGAAGGAGCCCCTAGCTGAATGCTGCAGCTGGGGTAGGGTGAGGCATGAGGTCAGCGATTGCTCCTAAGACTAGGACCTGAGGCTCAAGTGGGATTTAGCCAGTGGAAGGGCAGGGAAGAGTTGTGGAAAGAGTGCTTCAGAAAGAGGCACACCATTATGTGAAGGTCCAGAGGCATCTGCAAATACTTTTGGGGTGGGCTTTTAGCCGAGTGTATGTGTTTTCAGACAAAGAAAGATGCAAATATTGTCTAGAACTAGAATCTTGGGAGACAAATTGTAGAGATGATAAGTTTATGAATAGTGTCTGTTGTAGTTATCAACAGTTCTCATTCAGCTTTCCTCTTTTTAGTCCAAAGGTTTCATGGAAAAGTTCGCAGGTAGAGACCTAAGACTTTACTCAGAGTGACAAGAGTGACAAATGAGAACTTAAGTTATACCAATACCAGTACCCTTGAAGCTTCCCTAAGGTCAGATGCATCTTCTAAACATATATTCTAGAGAGAAGCTTCTAAAACTTTAATGTGCATAAACAGGGGCGATTAACCGGTAAGCAATGTACACATGGGCTCAATTGTGTTTACTTACTAATCTATAGCACCCAATTTCACATCAATGTGGTGAAGAACAGGTGAAATTGTGCTCTACAGATCAACAAGTAAGCCTATGTGTAACTTGTTTATTGGGTAATCTGTCTCTATGCATAAAAATCACTTGGAGGCCTTGTTAAAATACAGAATCTAATTCAGTCTGGGCTGGACCTGAGAGTCTCCATTCAAAGCTCCCAGGTGATGCTAATGCTGGTGGTCCAGGGATTCCACTTTAAATCGTAAGACTCAATTTACCCTGATTATTTCAGTCTCAGAAATGTTTTTTGCTCCTGACCTCTTCTCATCCCTGTGCTGGTTCCCTAGTTCTTGCCTGGGCTTTGCTAAAAATGTCTAATTGGTCTCCCAGACTCCATTCTCTCCATTTCTCAATCCATTGTTCATCCTGTCCCAGTATCTTCTAAAACATGACTGATCATGTGACTCAAGAATTTAATGGGTTTAATTATTTAAATAAGAAGGTTCTAATCCAACAGCTGCTCCTTGGAAACCCTATGGGGAAGTTCTACTCTGTTCTATAGGGTCGCTATGAGTAGGAGTCAACTGGACGGCAACAGGTTTTTTTTGGGGGGCGGGAGGTTAATTCCTTAGCAAGGCATTCAAGGCCATCTATAATTTGGACTACCTGATCAATTCAGCTGCTTTGCTACCACACCTATCCCTTGCCTTTTACTCCTGCTATCTCAATCTATTTATACTTCCTCCAATACAAAGCATGTTTTCACATCTTCATGGTTTTAGTCATGTTGGTCTCTGCCTGCAATGTCTTTTACCCCTTTTTTATTGTCGAAACTCCACACATCCTTTGAGGCTCAAATTAATTAGTGTTTTCTCCAGGAAACTGTCCTTGGCACCCTCAATTGTGATTGACAGTTTCATATTTTGTAACCCCCAAGGAAATTCTTGGATTTTATTTCCTTCATATTTATCACATTTTGTGTTATTTATCACTAACCTTCCCCAATAGATTGTAAGCTCTATGAAGGCAGGGAAAATATTTGTGTTCATTTCTCTACACTCACCTGATACATAGCATAGGGCTGTATATGGTATAGGTGGTCTATGGTCATTAAGATGAACAGAGTTTGTCAAGTATTAATCCTGTAAGAGTTTTGAGTTTGGAAACATGTCACCATTTAATGAATTTTAATCTACTCATTTTGTGGAAAATGTGACTTAATGGTTCACAGAATCAACGTATTTAAAAGCCCATTTCTTTCTTGGTCATAAAATAGGTCCTAAAAAATATTATGAAAAATGAAGTAAAAATTAATCAGAGAAGTGAAAATTAAATTCTCCTTGAAATGTCTTCAGAATTAAAATTCAGAGAAACCATTCAGAAGGCAAAAATGTGATTGCATTTGCCAAATCTAAAATATTTTTAGCAATGTTTTATGGTGAATGTCAATCTTCTCAGGGTTCAGACACTGAATATAGAAGTAGCTGGACCATTTTTCTAAACCTGGAGGAAAAGCTATTTGGAAATGCAAGTGGCCTTGTAATTTGGGAGACTATATAACAAAGTACAGAACATTTGAGAAGTGGCCAACACTAAATAAACCCAAACCTTTCATTACCTTTACCTTCTTCCCCAATTATATTTTTTAAAATTATACTTCTGGTCCACATTTTTCTCCCTATCAGTGTTGTCATACTTTAAAAAAAAAAATTGTTTATTTTGTTGTTGAGAATAAACACAGCAAAACATACACCAATTCAACAGTTTCTACGTGTTCCATTTAGTGATATTGATTACATTCTTTGGGTTGTGCAACCATTCTCACCCTCTGTTTCTGAGTTGTTCCTCTTCCATTGACATAAATTCACTGCCCCCTAAGGTCCATATCTAAAGTTTCAAGTTGCTGTTGTGAATTTAATTCCATATAGATAGTTCTTAAAAGAGCATAATGCTCAAGGCAGACATTTTTTACTAGTTAAAAATGTTACTAAATTATTGTTTGGTTTTAAGAAGACTTCAGGGGATATTTTTGGTTTAAGGTTTAAAGATTTTTTCAGGGCAATAGTTTCAGTGGTTCATCCAAGCTTCATGTCTCCAGGAAGTCTGGAGTCCATGAGAATTTGAAATTCTATTCTGTATTTTCCCCCTTTTGATCAGGATTCTTCTATAGAATCTTTGATCAAAATGTTCAGTAATGGTAGCTCGGCACCATCCATTTCTTCTGGTCTCATGGCAAAGAAGGCAGTTGTTCATGGAGGCAATTAGCCACACATTCCATATTTTCTTTATGTTCCCTTTTCCTCTGTTGCTCCAGGTGAATAGAGACCAATAGTTGTGCCTTGGATGGCCGATTGCAAGCTTTTAGGACCCCAGGCACTACACAACAAACTAGGAGGTAGAACAGAAACACTAAGCAATTTATTAGGCCAGTTAACTGGGATGTCCCATGAAACCATGACCCTAAACCTCTAAACCAAGAAACCAAATCCCACGAGGGGTTTTGCCGTGCATAAGCAGCCTTACCAGTGATTACTTCTTCTTTTTTGTTGTTGTTGTTTTCGTAAATACGTTTATCACACAACTTTTGCCAATGCAGCTTTTTACAGGTGTACAACTTATTGACAGCAATTACAATAATCAGCGGTGCAACCCTACTCTTACCAATGTGCTATTTCCATCACCACAAACTCCCTTTTCCCCTCCCTCTCACCTCTGGTAACCACTAAAAGGCTTTGTTCCCTATACGTTTACCTTTTCTTGTCTTTTTTGTAAGTGAGGCCATACAATATTTGTTCTTTTGTGATTGACTTATTTCACTCTGCATAATGTCTGCAAGCTCCATCCATATTGTGGCATGTATCAAGACTTAATTTCTCCTACTGGATGACTAGTACTCTATTGTATGTATATACTGCATTTTTTTTTTTTTTATCCAATCATCTGTTGATGGGCATTTAAGTTGTTTCCACCTTTTGGCTACTGTGAATAGTGCTGCAGTGAACATTGATGTACAAGTCTCTGTTTGAGTCTCCGCTTTCAAGACATTTGAGTATATACCTAGGAGTGGAATTGCTGGGTCATGTGGTAGTTCTGTTTTTAGTTTTTTGAGGAACCACCACACTGTATTCCACAATGGCTGTATCATTTTGCATTCCCACCAGGAATGGGTAAGGGTTCCAGTTTCCCCACATCCCTGTCAACATTTGTTATTTTCAGGTTTTTTTTTTTTTCCACTCCCCATCCTAGTGGGGGGGGGAATGGTATTTCATTGTAGTTTTGATTTGCATCTCTCTCATGGCTAATGATGCTGAGCATCTTTTCATGTGTTTGGTGCCCATTTGAATGTCCTCTTTGAAGAAATGTCTATTCAAGTCCTTTGCCCATTTTATGATTGAGTTGTCTTTTTGTTGTTAAGGTGTCAAAGTTTTATAAATATTTTGGTTATTAGATTCTTGTTGGATGTATGGTTTCCAAAGGTATACTTCTAGTTGGTAGCTTGTCTTTTCACTTTTTTGGTAAAGTATTTTGTTGAACAGAAGTTTTTAATTTTTATGAGGCCCCATTTATTTATTTTGTCTTTTGCTATTTGTGCTTATGTTATTATATTAGAGAATCCATTGTTGAAAGCCAGGCCTGACAGTGTTGCCCCTGCTTTTTCTTCTAAGAATTTTATGGCTTTAGTTTGCACATTTAGGTCCTCAATCCATTTTGAATTTGTTTTTGTGTATAGTGTGAGGCGTGGATCCTGTTGCATTTTTCTGCATGTGGAAATCCAATTTCCCAGCACCTTTTATTGAAAAGACTCTTCTTTCCCCATTGAATGGACTTAGCATCCTTGTCAAAAATCAGTTGACCACAGATGAATGGATAAACAAACTATGGTACATACACACAATGGAGTACTATGCAATGAGAAAGAACAACAATGAATCTGTGAAGCATCTCATAACATG
>NW_004444092.1:3414859-3444070 GCF_000243295.1 Trichechus manatus latirostris
AGCACAATTGGAAGAGCGTAGTCAATGTCACTGAACTGTGCATGTAGAAATTTTTGAAATGGTGTATCTTTGGCTATGTGTATCTTCACAAAAAAAAAAAAGGTTGAGAAGTTAGAGGGTTAATATGTTGTGGGGTTGTTAACCAATGTCATAAAATAACATGTGTACTACTGTTTCATGAGAAACTATTCGTTCTGTAAGCCTTCACCTGAAGTACAATAAAAAAAAAAAATCAGTTGAGAATGGATGTGTGGGTTTATTTTTGGACTCTCAATTCTATTACATTGGTCTATGTGTTTATTGTTATACCAGTACCAGGCTGCTTTGATTACTGCAGTTGTATAGTATGTTTTAAAATCAGGAAGTGTGAGTCCTCTTACTTTGTTCTTCTCTTTCAACATTGCTTTCGCTATTTGAGGCCTCTTGCCATTCTATATAAAGTTGAGGACTGGTTTTTCTGTTTCTGTAAAGAAGGCTGTTGAAATCTTGATCGGGATTGTGTTGAATCTATAGATTGCTTTGGGCAGTATTGACATCTTAACAATATTAAGTCTTCCAATCCATGAACTCAGAACATCTTTCCATTTATTTCAGTCTTCTTTAATCTCTTTCAGCAGTGTTTTATACTTTTCATTGTATAAGTCCTTCATGTCCCTGGTTAGATTTATTCCTAGGTATTTTATTCTCTTAGATACTATTGTGAATGGAATTGTTTCCCTGATTTCCCATTCAGATTTCTCACTACTGGTATATAGAAACCCAACTGATTTTTGTTTGTTGACCTTGAACCCTGCAACTTTGCTAAATTCCTCTGTTATCTCTAGAAATTTTCTTGTGGACTCTGGGATTCTCCATATATATAGGGCCATATAATCCTCAAATAAAGATAATTTTACTTCTTCTTTTCCAATCTGGATACCTTTTATTTCTTTTTCTTGTCTTATTGCTCTGAATAGGACTTCTGATAAAAAATTGAATAGAAGTGGTGAGAGCAGGCACGCTTGTCTTGTTCCCTATTTCAAGGGGAAAACTCTCAGTCTTTCTCCACTAAGTATAATGTTGGCTGTTGGCTTTTCATATATGCCCTGAATCATATTGAGGAATTTCCCTTCTATTCCAATCTTCTTTAGGGTTTTCATCAAGAAAGGATGTTGGATTTTATTAAATGCTTTCTCTGCATCCATAGAGATGATTGTATGGTTCTTTTCCTTTATTCTATTGATGTGGTGTTTTAATCAATCATTGATTTTCCACCGTTGAACATTCCGGCATTCCTAGAGTAAACCCCACTTGGCCATGACTCTTTTAATATGGTGTTGGATTCTGTTCGCTAGTATTTTGTTGAGGATTTTTGCGTCTATATTCATAAGAGACATTGGCCTGTAGTTTTCTTTTCTTGTGGTATCTTTGTCTGGTTTTGGTATCAAGGTTATGCTTGCTTCATAGAAGAATAGAAACAGTATTGGTGTCAATTCTTCTCTAAATGTTTGGTAGACTTCCCCAGTGAAGCTATCTGGTCCAGAATTTTTTTTGTTGGGAGGTTTTTGCTAAGTGATTCAATCTCTTCACTTATTATGGGTCTGCAGAGACTTTCTATTTCCTTCTTGGGTAGGTTGTGTGATTCTAAGAATTTGTCCGTTTCATCTAGGTTATCCAGTTTGTTGCCATACAGTTGTTCATAATATTCTGTCACAATTCTCTTTATTTCTATCAGTTCAGTTGTAATGTCCCGTCTTTCATTTTTCGTTTTGGCTATTTGCATCTTTTCTCTTCTTTTCTTTGTCAGTCTAGCTAAAGGTTTGTCAATTTTATTGATCTTTTCAAAGAACCAACTTCTGGATCTATTGATTGTTTCTATTGTTTTTCTGTTTTCCATTTCATTTATTTCTGCTCTGATCTTTGTTTTTTCCTTTCTCCTGGTAGGCTTAGGCTTAGTTTGTTCTTCTCTTTCTAGTACCTGGAGTTGTTGAGTTAGGCTGTTGATTTGACAGGTTTTTTATGTAGGCATTTATTGCTGTAAGTTTCTCTCTGAGCACTGCCTTCACTGCATTCCCTAAGTTTTGGTATGTTGTACTTTCTTTTTCATTTGACTCTTGGAGACTTGTGACTTCTCTTTTCATTTCTTCCTCGACCCATTGGTAGTTTAATAGTGTGTTGTTTAATTTCCATATGTTTGTGTATTTTCTAGGTTTTTTTCTGTTACTGATTTCTAGCTTCATTCTGTTGTGGTCAGGGAAAATACTTTGTATGATTTCAATCATTTAAAGTTTATTAAGACTTGCTTTGTGACCTAATATCTGGTCTATCCTGGAGAATGATGCATGTACAATGGAGTAGAATGTGTATTGTGTTGTTTTGGGGTGGAGTGTTCCATATATGACTGTTAAATTTACTTGGTTTATGGTGTCATTCAAGTCCTCTGTTTCCTTGTTTATCTTCTTTCTATACGTCCTCTCCAATATTGAAAGTGGTCTATTGAAGTCTCCAACTATTGTTATTGTTGTTATGTGCCATACAATCAGTTCTGACTCATAGCAACCCTATTTACAACAGAACGAAACACTACCTGATGTTGTGCCATCCTCACAATCGTTATGTTTGAACCCATTGTTGCAGCCACTGTGTCAATCCACTTTGCCTAGGGTCTTTCTCTTTCTCTGACCCTCTACTTTACCAAGCATGATGTCCTTCTCCAGGGACTCCTCCCCCAATACATATGCAAAGTACTTGAGATGAAGTCTCGTCATCCTTGTTTCCAAGGGGCCCTCTGTCTGTATTTCTACCAAGACAGACCTGTCCGTTTTTCTGGCAGTTCATGGTATATTCAATATTCTTCACTAACACCATAATTCAAATGCATTAATTCTTCTTCGGTCTTTCTTATCTGTTGTCCAGCTTTTGCATGCATATGAATCTATTGAAAATATCATGGCTTGGGTCAGGCCCATCTTACTCTTCAAAGTGACATCTTTGCTTTTAAACGCTTTAATGAGGTCTTTTGCAGCAAATCTGCCAGAAGCAATATGTCATTTGATTTCCTGATTGCTGCTTCCATGGGTGTTGATTGTGGATCAAAGTAAAATGAAATCCTTGACAACTTGAATCTTTTCTCTGTTTATCATGATGTTGCTTATTGATTTAGTTGTGAGGATTTTTATTTTCTTTATGTTGAGGTATAATCCATCCTGAAGGCTGTAGTCTTTGATCTTCATCAGTCATGCTTCAAGTTCTCTTCCCTTTCAGTAAACAAAGTTATGTCATCTGCATATTGCAGATTGTTAATGAGTCTTCCACCAATCCTGATGCCACATTCTTCTTCATATAGTCCAGCTTCTAGGATTATTTGCTCAGCATACAGACTGAATAAATATGGTGAAAGGATACAACCCTGACACACACCTTTCTTGATTTTAAACCATGCATTATCACCTCGCTCTGTTTGAACAACTTCCTCCTAGTCTATGTACAGGTTGCACATGAGCACAATTAAGTGTTTTGGAATTCCCATTTTTGCAATGTTATCCATAATTTGTTATGATCCACACAGTTGAATGCCTTTGCACAGTCAATAAAATACAGGTAAACATCTTTCTGGTATTCTCTGCTTTCAGCCAAGATCCATTTGACATCAGCACTGATATCCCTTGTTCCACATCCTCTTTTTAATTTGGTTTGAATTTCTGGCAATTCCCTGTTGATGGACTGCTGCAACAGCTTTTGAATGATCTTCAGCAAAATTGTACTAGCATGTGATATTAATGGTAATGTTTGATAATTTCTGCATTGGATCACCTTTCTTTGGAATGGACACAAATATGAATCTCTTTTAGTCAGTTGGCCAGGTAGCTGTCTTCCAAATTTCTTGGCATAGATGAGTTAGCACTTCCAGGGCTGCATCTGTTTGTTCAAACATCTCAATTGGTATTCTGTCAATTCCTGGAGACTTGTTTTTGCCAATGCCTTCAGTGCAGCTTGGACTTCTTCCTTCAGTACCACTGGTTCTTGTTCATGTGGTCCCTCCTAAAATAGTTGAACGTCAACCAATTCTTTTTGGTACAGTGACTCTGTGTATTCCTTCCATCTGCTTTTGATGCTTCCTGCATCATTCAATATTTTGCCCATAGAATCCGTCAAAATTGCAACTTGAGGCTTGAATTTTTAATTTAGTTCTTTTGGCTTGAGAAATGCTGAGCGTGTTCTTCCCTTTTGATTTTCTAACTCCAGGTCTTTGCACATTTCATTATAATACTTACTTTGTCTTCTTGAGCTGCCCTTTGAAATCTTCTGTTCAGATCTTTTATGTCATCATTTCTTCCATTCACTTTAGCTACTGTACGTTCAAGAGCAAGTTTCAGAGTATCTTCTGACATCCATTTTTGTCTTTTCTTTCCTTCCTGTGTTTTTAATCACCTTTTGCATTCTTCATGTATGATGTCCTTGATGTCTTCCCGCAATTGTCTGATCTTTGGTGATTAGTGTTTAACACATCAAATCTATTCCTAAGATGATCTCCAAATTCAGGTGGGATATACTCAAGGTTGTATTTTGGCTCTTGTGGACTTGTTTTAATTTTCTTCAGCTTCAACTTGAACTTGCATATGAGCAATTGATGGTCTGTTCACAGTCAGCCCCTGGCCTCGTTCTGACCAATAATATCGAGCTTTTCCATTGTCTCTTTCCACAGATGTAGTCGATTTGATTCTTGTGTTTTCCATCTGGTGAGGTCCAAGAGTATAGTCGCCGTTTAAGTTGTTGAAAAAAGATATTTGCAATGAGTAAGTCATTGGTCTTGCAAAATTCTGTGATGTGATCTCCAGCATCATTTCTATCACCAAGACCCTATTTTCCAGCTACCAATCCTTCTTTTTTGTTTCCAACTTTCAGATTCCAATCACCAGTAATTATCAATGCACCTGGATTGCATGTTTGATCAATTTCAGACTGCTGAAATTGATAAAAAATCTTCCATTTTCTCATCTTTGGTATTAGGAGTTGGTGCATAAATTTGAATAATGGTAGTATTAACTGGTCTTCCTTGTAAGTGTATGGATATTATCCTATCACTGACAGCTTTGCATTTCAGGATAGATCTTGAAATGTTCTTTTTGACAATGAACGTGATGCCATTCCTCTTCAGCTTGTCATTCCCAGCATAGCAGACCCTATAATTGTCTGATTCAGAATGGCCAATACCAGTTCATTTCAGCTCACTAATGCCTAGTATATTGATCTTTATGCATTCCATTTCGTTTTTGATGACTTCCAATATTCCTAGTTTCATACTTCATACATTCCACGTTCTGATTATTAATGGATGTTTGCAGCTGTTTCTTCTCATTTTGAGTCATCCCACATCAGCAAATGAAGGTCCCAAAAGCTTGACTCCATCCACATCATTAAGGCTGACTACTTCGAGAAGGCAGCTCTTCCCCAGTCGTATTTTGAGTGCCTTCCAACCTGAGGGGCTTGTCTTTCAGCACATATAGACAATTCATATAGACATACAGACAATGTTCCACTGCTATTCATAAGGTTTTCACTGGCCAGTTTTTTCAGAAGTAGGTTGCATGTCCTTCTTCCTAGTGTATCTTGGTCTGGAAGCTCCACTGAAACCTGTCCTCCAAGAGTGACCCTACTGGTATTTGAAATACCAGTGGCAAAGCCTCCAGTATCACAGCAACACGCAAGCCACTACAGTGTGGCAAGCTGACAGACGCTTCAATTCTATCCGTGTTTGATTTATATATTTAGATGCCCCAATGTTGGGTAAATATATATTTATTATTGTTAAATCTTCTTTGTTATTTGATCCATTTATCACTTTATAATGTTCATTGTTATGTCTTCTAACAGATTTTGTCTTAATGCCTACCTTGTCTGATAATAAATTTCCACCCCAGCTGTCTTTTAGTTATTATTTGCGTGGAATATTTTTTCCATCCTTTCACTTTCAACCTGTTTGTGTCCATACAATGTGTGCCTCTTGTAAACAGTATATAGGTGGATCATGTTTTTTTAATCCATTCTGCCACCGTCTGCCTTTTGATTGGAGCATTTAGTCCATTTACATTCACTGTTATTACTGATAAGAAATGACTTACTTCTGCCATTTTGTTATTTGTGTGTCTTAAGCCTTTTTTGTCTTTTCACTTTGCTACTGCCTGCTTTTGTGTTTTGTTGGTTTATTGTAATGAGACTTTTTGGTTCCCTTCTTCTTTCCTTTTGTGTATGTTTTTTAATATATTTTCTTAGTCGTTACCATGAATATTACAGTTGACATCTTGTATTTAAATACCAACTTAACTTCAGTAACATACAAGAAATTCTGTATCTATACCATTCCTCCACCCTTTTGTTTTGTTATGACTAATTACATCTTTATATTTCATGTGCCCTGAAACATAATTTTATCCTTGATTTTTGTATAATTGTTATTGAAAAACATGAAGGACAAAACATTTAGAATTATCAAACGTGAATACCTTATTACTAGCCCTTAAATGTTTCCATGCATTTCCCTTTAGTAGGCATCTTTCTTTTTATGTATTGCTTTGAATTACTTTCTAGTATCTTTTCCCTTCCACCTACAGAACTCCCATTAGTATTCTTGTAGAGTCAGTGGTGGATGTTAATTCTCTCAGCTTCTGTTTGTATGGGAATGTTTTAATCTCCCCCTCATTCTTGAAGGATAGTTTTGCTGGGTATGGTATTCTTGGTTGGCAGTTATTTTTCTTTCAGCATTTTAAATATATCATTCCATTGCCTTCTGGCCTCAAATGTTTCTGAAGAGAAATTGGCACTTAATCTTATTGGGGATCTTTTGAATCTGACTGTTTGTTTCTCTCTCACTGCTTTCAGGATTTTCTCTTTATCTTTACTTTTTGAGGACTTAACTATGATGTGTCTTGGTGTAGATATCTTTGAATTTTTCCTGCTTGGGGTTCTTTGAGCTTCTTGGATTTGTAGATTCATGTCCTTTGTTAGATTGGGGAAATTTCCTGTCATTATTTATTCAGATATTCTTTCTGTCCCTTTCTCTCTCCCATTTCCTTCTGGAATTCTCATGAGGGAATTGTTGTCCCATAATTACATTATTGTGGAATTCCAAACTGTGTTCAGCCTTCTTGAGCTTCCATTCTTGTTGCCCTTCAGCAGCTGTAATTTTAAATGTCTTACCCTCTAATTCACCGATTCTTTCTTCTGCCTAATTAAATCTTTTGATAAGTCCTATTATTTTTCTCATTTCAGTTATTGTCCCTTTCAGTTGCAATATCTCTTTTTTTTAGAGCCTCATTTTGGTTTTGCATTTTTTTCCTTATTTCTTTTAGTTCTTTGTCTATGTTGCCCTTAGTTCTTTAATTATGTTTAATGTTTTTATATTATATTCAATTTTTTTTCATTATCTGGTCATCCCTAGATGCACTTTCACTCCCTTTGTCATGTTTATTTCAATGGGGCATTGTTTCTCCATTCTTTGTGTGTATTGAGATTTTTTGTTGGGTCACTGGAATTTTTGAGAGTGTTAACTTTATTAGTTTTCTACAGTATTTGGTGTTTCTGCCTACACTACTTTCTACAAAAAGTCTTACGTGGGTAGAGCTTTCAGCCTTTGCTTGTCATTTCCTCTCCCTCTTTGTGATAGCTCCTTCTCATTCACTGGTTTAATTAGGATTTGAAAGGTCCAGGTCTCAGTTTTCAACTTTCAATCTCTCCCAGACACAACAGAGAACATGCTGTGTTCAGTCTGTCCCAGTTGGCACCACCACTCAGGCGAGATATCTTGTACTAATCAATCTGTCCATCAGGGGGTACAGTCCTTTCTCTCTAGTTATTACTCCTTTCCCTTCTCTGTTTCTGCAACCATGTTTTTAGTCAGAAAACCTACACCCAGCGAGCTCCCTTTGGGGTTGTGTGTTGCCCTTCGCTTTTGCCCAAGTTTCCCTCCCCTGCTCTGTAGGGGCTGCTTATATCTTATCTGGCATTCAGGGGAAGCACAGGCTGACTTTCCTGTGTTTCAGGAGAAGGAAGGGCTGGCACTCCCCAGAAGGACCTCTGAGAGATCTATCTTGTTGGTTTCAGAGTCCCAGTGGCCCTGTGGTGGTTGGAGGAGCAGTCTCCACTTAGGTGACCCCTCTCCTGACTCCACTGTAGGGAACCTTCTGTAGGAGTTTGTATCAGTCCAGTAGCTGACAGTTACTACTAGGGGAGGAATTGTCATACTCCAAATGGACCCACAGGGAGGTCTGCTTTGTTGCCATCAGAGCCCACCCTGTACTATGTTGGCTGTGAGTGTCACCTCCACTCAAGATGTCTGCTTTCTAGCACACAGCTGCCTCAGTCAGCATTCCTCAGCACTGACTGGAAGGGGAAGCAGATCGACCTAAAATGATCCCCAGGGAGGTCTGTCCTGTTGCTTTCAGAGGCCTGATCTATGGGGTGCACAGGGAGGCAGGTAGAGTACTGTCCATGGGAGAAGACTCCACTGTGGGGCTTCTGTAGCAGTTTGCAACAGCCTGGCAACCAACAAGTACTAGGTGGGGGAGAAGGTGTCATGCTCTGGTCAAATCCCCATGGAGGCCTGCCTTGTAGCTATCAGAGTCTCTCCTGATAGATCACTGACTGTGAGTGCAGCCTCCACTGAAAACTCCTGCTTCCTAACACATAGCAACCTCAGTCAGTAGTTCTCAGCACCAACTGGAAGTGGGGGTAGACTAACCTTAATTGACCCCCCAGGGAGCTTTGTCTTGTTGGTTTTAGAGGCCAGAGTTATGGGGTACATGGAGAGGCAAGTAGAATACTGACTATGGGAGCATACTCCACTGCCCAGTCCTTCTGCAGCAATTCACAACAGGCTCACAGCTCAGAGTGTCTGGGTGGGAGAGGTGCTGGCACACTCCAGATGGACCCTCAGGGAGGTCTACCTTGTTGCTATCAGAGCCCCACCCCCGCCCATAGTATGTTGGCTGTGAGTGTAGCATCCACTAAAGACTTTTAATTCCTAGCACACAGCAGCCTCAGTCAGCAGTCCTAGCACTGACAGAAAAGAGGAGCAAACAGATCTAAACTGATTTTCTAGGAAGTCTGTCCTGTTGGTTTCAGAAGCCTGATCTATGGGGTGCACAGGGAGGCAGGTAGAGTGTTGACTATGAGAGCAGACTCCACTGCATGGGCCTTTTGTAGCAATTTGCAGTAGGCTCCCTCCTGACAGTGTCTGGGTCAGGGAGGTGCTGGCACACTCCCAATGGACCTTTGGGGAGGTGTAACTTGTTGATTTTAGAGCAGAGGCTTGGGGTCCTGTCTCTTTGTACAGGCAAGGGCTGTTGTGGTTAGGGAAGCAGGCTTCTTTTCTGGAGCCACTTCCCCATTTCACAGCAGCAGGCAGCCCATGTGGCTGGGGGCAGGGGCAGGGATGGTGGGAGAAGCAATTTTCTTACCTTATGGGATTTGTTGTTGATTTGTTGATTCTTGCCTGTCTGTGGTTCCCTGCTTCTTTCCTCTGCTCGCTCAAAGCTGTGTACCTTTCCTTGTTGTATTTCTTTTATTTGTGGGGGAGGGTCAGAATGACAGTCTATTTATGCTGCCATCTTCCCAGAATTTGTCCCGAATTATTTTTGAAATCAAGTTCAGTTAGTACCATTTACTGCTTGAATAGAATCCTATGGAGTCATAGTCTAACCCATTAAATGTTCCCAAATTGTAGACACTTTTTTTTTTTTTTTATTGTACTTCAGGTGAAGGTTTATAGAACAAATAGTTTCTCATTAAAAAGTCAGTACACATTGTTTTATGACATTGGTTAACAACCCCACAACATGTCAACCCTCTCCCTTCTCAATCTTTTTTTTTTTTTTGGTGAAAATATACATAGCCAAAGATACACCATTTCAAAAATTTCTACGTGCACAGTTCAGTGACATTGATTACTTTCTTCCAGTTGTGCTCCTATTCTCACTTTAGATGAAGGTTTACAGAACAGAATAGTTTCTCATTAAACAGTTAGTACATATGTTGCCCTATGACAATGGTTAACAACCCCACTACACGTCAACACTGTCCTTACTCAACCTTGGGTTCCCTATCACCAGCTTTCCTGTCCCCTTCTGCCTTCTAGTCCTTGTCCCTGGACTGCTGTGCCTCATTACTTCCGTTTTGTTTTATGGGGCTGTCCAGTCACCAGCTGAATGGTAAACCTTGGAAATGACTTCACCACTGAGATAAAAGGGTGTCTGCAGGCCATACTCTTGGGGTTTCTCCAGTCTCTTTCAGGCCAGTAAATCTGCTCTTTTTTTCGTGTGTTAGAATTTTGTTCTACATCCTTCTCCAGCTCTGTCCAGAGCCCTCTGTTGTGAACCCAGTCAAAGCAGTTACTGGTGGTAGCTGGGCACCATCTAGCTATACTGGACTCAGTCTGGTGGAGGCCTTGGTAGCTGTGGTCCATTAGTCCTTTGGACAAATCTTTTCCTTGTATCCTGTTCTCCTCATTCTCCATGGACACTTTTTGCTTAGCTTTTATTGTGTTTTTGTTTTCCCCTTTTTTCTTCTGAGATGAGTTCTTGTTGTGAAATCTGAGAACTGGATAAAACAGAGTCCAATGTAATTTAAATATCTTATATTACTACAGTATTTACTTTTTAAAAACTTCCAAAAGATGCCTTCAGAGCCCTGAATGTTCAGCACCAACAGTGTAAAAATTACTGATTTAATATCTTAATTCAAGTTTATGGAAGAAGCGTAATATTTGTTTTACTCTGACAACATGACGTCTGAATGTCTACACTCCTTAGTGGTTTATGAGGCACCTCTTCAATAGTTTTCTAAGATCTGGACAAGAAGGACCTCTCATAATGGTGGTTAAATGAAATCCAACCAAACAATTTGACAGAAGATAAAATATTTGGCATTCTCCAGTTACTCATATATAATTTTCTCCACAGATGTGCATTTCATTTCTCTACTTTAAGCCATAATTAACTGTAGACTGAATAAATAAAATCTTGTTAATGAGAGAATATTCGAGTAATGCCATTATCTTCGATGATACAATAGCCCTATGGAGTAGATATTAGGTAGAACCACATGAAACTGCCATTTATACAGTAAAAAATCTTGATGTCAGCAATTTCATATGGTTGAAACTTTATTATTAATATCCCCATTTTACAGATGAGAAGCCTGAAGCTTAGAGGTCAAGTAACTTGCTGAAGGTTACAGAACTGTTAAGTAGCAGAACTACACTTGGAACCTAGGAATGTCTGACTCCAAAGCCTTGCTCTTTTCAACCATGCTATACTGCCAAGAGAGGAATGCATTTAGGATAAGACAAAAAGATGTATGACTTTTTTATTTTTTATTTTTTTGCCCATTGACACAGTAGAGAGATGGGCGGCATTTCTCTGTTGTAGTCATATTTATGACTAAGACAGATAACAGACTTGTGCAACTATCCCCGTGAGCTTTAACTGAGCTAAATAAACAATGCTGCATAGCTCTTGATCCATTGGTTAAAATTGCTTAAGACATAGATCGCAATGGTTTTAAATATGTAATATATTAAGTTGCCAGTGCTGCAGCTGGCTGGAAGACTCTCAGATTGCTTTGGGTTGTCTCATATGTTTTCCTTCTTAGATTGTAAACTGCTCAAGCACAGGTCTGCCTTTCTGTGCGAGATCTCCCTGCCAGTTGGCATAAACAGATGATTAACTGACCTTTAGGGCTCAGGTGGTGCAACAGTTAAGCACTTGATTGCTAACTGAAAGGTTGGCAGCTGAAATCCACCCAGTGACTCTTCAAGAGAAAAGACCTGGTGATCTGCTCCCATAAAGATTACAGCTTAGGAAACCCCATTGGGGCAGTTCTACTCTGTCCTATAAGGTTGCTATGAGTCAGAATCGACTCAACGGCATAAAATAACAGCAAGGACTATGGCATCAGGCTGAAAGTGGTGGTGGCTCACTACACCAAAAATATTGCTGCCAAGATAGAGCAACTCCATCAAAACGTGTATGTGCACGTGGCTTAATAATACCCCTGCTGGGAGTAGGGCCTAGTGTGTACTTCAGTTTCCTAGCTTTGCTTTCCTTTTAGGAGGGTTGCTTTTAATTCCTTTCTCTTGTTAGTTTGGCAGCTTTGTAGCTACGGTCAATCTCCTCCACCCCAACCCTAGTTCTGCCAGAATAAGGGCAGTTGATTTATGCACCAGAAGTCTGATAGTATATAGAAGGTCATTCATGGAGAACTAAGGGGCCTGTTTAAACAGTGGTCGTCATGCAAATTAGTGTGATTGCTGGCCCAGGTCCTGAAAGAAATTAAGTTCAACTGAATAGAAGCCAAGCTGTGAGAGAGTTTGATTTTAAATAAGGGTTGAAAGCATACGTTCTCACCCTGGTACCAGATTTTTTCCACATCACTCTCAGGCGTTGCATGAAACTAACAAATGTGTATAATAAGGCTATAGAGATTGGTTGGGGGTTTGTGGTAATAGCACTGTGGACAGGGAGATAGGGAGATAGATATTTTTAATTTATCTTCAATGGTTTGTTAGAGAACATGAAATAATTTTGAAATAGACCTTTTATTTTTATCTTCTTGCACCTGCCTCCTCTACCTCATAAGAAAGCCTGAGACCAAAAGAAGGAAGCAATGATAGAAGCCTTCACTAATGCCAGAATTCCTTTAGAACTTGTCTTTCTGTGCTAATTTGACCAGAGTTCCCTTCCAATTGGTCTTTTTCTGCCCTTGACTGTTCTGTCCCACCTATTCCAACAACAATGGGAAACTTGGGCAATTGACAGGGCGAAGCTCTTGAAGTTCTGTACTTACGCAGTGAATAACAGGAAGTGGTGCAAGACACTTTTGGCTAATCCCTCTGAAGCCCCACCTCCCCATTCCATTAATTTCCTTGCCCTATTTCTACTTGGCAGCACTTCTCAACATCTTAAAGAGATAGTAATTGGATTAAAGAGATATCCCTAAATCTTAGTGGATAAATCTTATTTCCACTTGTACATACCCTTAGTTTTCATGTCTAGGATGAAATTTCATAAATAACATCAGAACAATGTCTGTGTTGGATCAGCTAATTGAAAATAAGAAAAAAGAAAAGACACATAAAGTTCTCACTGTATGTATGTCCTTTCTCAGGGTGACTTTTTTTTTAAATTGTGATGAGTATATAAATAACAAAACCTTTGCCACTTCAACATTTTTACATGTACAATTCAATGACATTAATTATGTTCATCATGTGCAGCTATCACTACTATCCATTTCCAATTTCTTCCATCACACTTATAATCTCAGTGCTCCTAAGCAATGACTCTCCCTTTCCCTCTCGCTTCCACCCCTGGTAACCACTAACAAAATTTGGTCTGTATATATTTGCCGAACTAGATATTTCATATAAGTGGGATCATACAATATTTCATTGCAGCACTATTCACAGTAGCCAAAAGATGGAAACAACCTAAATCTCCACCAACAGATGAATGGATAAACAAAATGTGGTACATGCATATGAAGGCATAATACTCTGCCATGAAGAGAAATGCAGCCCTGATACGTGCTACAGCACAGATGAACCTTGAAAACACTATGCTGAGTGAAGTAAGCCAGTCACAAAAGGACAAATACTGTGTGTTAGGGTGATTTTTAAACTTTGAAATATATATAAAACAATGTATATAAAGAAAAACAAAGTCAACAGCCATGTACCCACTGCCCTGCTTAAGAAGTGTTGTTGTTGCGTGCCATTGAGTCGATTCCAACTCATAGCGACCCTATAGGAGAGAGTAGAACTGCCCCACAGGGTTTCCTAGGCTGTAAATCTTTACAGGAGTAGACCTCCAGGTGTTTTCTCCCAGAAATTAGCTGGTGGGCTCGAACTCTCAATCTTTCAGTTAGTAGCCAAGTGCTTAAAAATATGTTGGAATTTCTGTGTGAAATTTTCCTCTCCCCAATCCCATCACCTCTTGAGTCACAAAAATAACCATTGAATATTGTGTTAATTTCTTTGCTTTGTTTTGTCGTTATACCACATACATATGTATCCTTAAACAATAAATTGCTTAATTATGTCAGCTTCTGAACTTTATATAAACTGAATTATATCACTGGAAACCCTGGTGGCATAGTGGTTAAGTGCTACGGCTGCTAACCAAAAGGTTGGCAGTTAGAATCCATCAGGCGCTCCTTGGAAACTCTATGGGGCAGTTCTACTTTGTCCTATAGGGTCGCTATGAGTCGGAATCAACTCGACGGCAATGGATTTTTTTGGGTATATATTTCTGTTGCTTGGTGTTTTTTTTTTTTTTTTAACTTAATTCCAGAAACATAGTGCTAATCCATATTGCTGTGTATAGCAGGTGATTTATTTATGTCTATGGCTATATAGTACTCTATTGTTTGACCTCAATTTTTTAATCCATTCTCCTGTTGGTGGATATGTGTGTTGTTTCAAGTTCTTTGATATTATAAACAAGGCTACTGTAAACATTCCTGTGCTCTGAGTTCCTGGGACATACGTACAAAATTTTCAAAAATATGTATTCCTAGAAGTAGAATTGCTAGATTATAGAGTATGCATATACTAAATTTGACTAAGTAGTGCCAAATATTTTCTATAGTGTTTAGATTATTTTTCATTCCCACCAGTAGTTTCTGAGATTTGCTATTGTTCTACATCTTCACTAAAATTTTCTATTATCATACTTTTTATTTTTTATCAATCTGTTTAATGTGAAATGATATCTCATTATGGTTTGAATTCAAATTTTCCTGATCAGTGATGATGATGAGTCTTTTTTCATAGTTTGTGAGCCATTTATGTTTCTTCTTTTATGAAATGCCTGTTCATGTGTTTTGTCCATTTTTTCTATTGAGCCATTCATTTCATTCTTATCATTGTATATTCTGGATGCTATCTTTGTTGGTTCCATGCTTTACTCGTATGTTGCCCTAGTTTGTGGCTGTGTTTTCACTCTCATTTTATAGTATCTTTTAATAAACAAGGTTCTTAATTTTAATATACTTAAATTTATCATTTTTTTCCTTTAGGGTTTGAGATTTTCTGAATCTTATAGATATTCTGTATCCTTAAGAGTTTGATCTATCTGAACTTGAATTTGGTGGATTTTTTAGAGTAAATGTATTTCAATTTTGATAACTATTGTCCCAGTACCATTTATTTCATGTTGTTATTGTTGTTAGATGCCATGGAGTTGGTTCTGACTCATAGCGACCCTATGTACAACAGAATGAAACACTGCCTTGTCCTGCGCCATCCTCACAATCGTTGTTATGCTTGAGCCCATTGTTGTAGCCACTGTGTCAATCCATCTTGTTAAGGGTCTTCTTTTTTTTTGCTGACCCTCTACTTTACCAAGTATGATGTCCCTCTCCAGGTACTGACCCCTCCTGATAACATGTCCAAAGTATGTGAGACGAAGTGTCACCATCCGTGCTTCTAAAGAGCATTCTGGCTGTACTTCTTCCAAGACAGATTTGTTTGTTCTTCTGGCAGTCCATGGTATATTCAATATTCCTTGCCAACACCATAATTCAAAGGCATCAATTCTTCTTCAGTCTTCCTTATTCATTGTCCAGCTTTTGCATGCATACAAGATGATTGAAAATACCAAAGAAAGGTGATCCAACAGAATGTGGAAATTATTGAACAATGTCATTAATATCACATGCAAGTAAAATTTTGCTGAAGATAATTTTAAAAAATGGTTGTAGCAGTACATCTACAGAGAAGTGCCAGAAAGTCAAGCTAGTTTCAGAAGAGAATGTGGAACAAAGGATATCATTGCTAATGTCAGATGGGTCTTGGCTGAAAGCAGAGAATATCATAGAGATGTTTACTTGTGTTTTATTGACTATGCAAAGGCATTCAACTGTGTGAATCATAACAAATTATGGATAACATTGCGAAGAATGGAAATTCCAGAACGCTTAATTGTGCTCTTGAGGAACCTGTACGTAGATCAAGAGGCAGTTGTTCAAACAGAACAAGGGGATACCGTGTGGCTTAAAATCAGGAAAGGTGCGTGTCAGGGTAGTATCCTTTCACCACATTTATTCAGTCTGTATGCTGAGCAAATAATCTGAGAAACTGGACTATATGAAGAAGAATGCAGCATCAGGATTGGCGGAAGACTCATTAACAACCTGCAATATGCAGATGACACAACCTTGCTTTCTGAATGAAAGTGAAGAAGACTTGAAGCACTTACTGATGAAGTTCAAAGACTACAGCCTTCAGTATGGATTGCACCTCAACATAAAGAAAACAAAAATCCTCACAACTGAACCAATAAGCAACATCATGATAAACAAAGAGATTGAAGTTGTCAAGGATTTCATTTTACTTGGATCCACAATCAACACCCATGGAGGCAGCAGTCAAGAAATCAAATGATGTATTGCATTGGGCAAATCTGCTGCAAAAGAACATCTTTAAAGTGTTAAAAAGCAAAGACATCACTTTGATGACTAAGTTGTGCCTGACCCAAGCCACGGTATTTTCAATCACCTCATATGCATGCAAATAACCTTGAATAACAATGAATAACCTTATAGTGACCACATTTTCAGATCCTTAAATCAGAACATATGGTCTGACAAATATGACTATGTACTTATAGACAAATGGATAGACTCTTTGAAATTTAGTCTTACGGAAAAAAATGGCTAATTGTCCAGTGTCTGGCAATTGGCTCACCATTATTTGTTTAACAGTGTGACATGAGCAAGTTATTTATAGCTGATACCTTCAACATCTCTATCTGTAAAATAATATTGTCTACATCATAGCACTGTAGTGATAATTAAATGAAATAATCCATATAAAGTACTTGGCCCAGTGTCAGGCATATAATAAGAGTTCAGTAAATGATATTAAATAGGAAGAGTTTACATCAACTCTCTCTGAATATAGAGCCTCAGCTCTTCATACAAAGCTAGGAAGTAAAAATTGGTGAGTAAGGTGTGCAGCAGTAGTAAAATGGTCAGCACACAAATATACAAAAATCACTTTCCCCCACCATGTTATTTTATCAATTCTTCTGTCGTTTTAAAATTTATCATTTATTCAACCATTATCGTAAAGTTTTACAGCCAGTAACTGAATCACTAACCTATCAGTTCAAAGGAATGGCAGTTTTGATGGGTGGGGGACCAGGTAATTTTGCAGTAGAATGTACTACAATGCTGAGTTATAATGATAAAAATAATACCTTTAAAAGCATGGTATACATTTGTACTATACTTCACAATTTCATGAGTGTTTTTGCATGAGTTATCTCATCTGACCCCCATAGAAATCTTGTGAGGTCTTCAGGTTGAGCATAACTGGGCTCCTTTTAATAGACGAGGAGACTGAAGCTAAGTTGCATACCACATGAGATGCCGCAGATGGGGGCTTCAGACAAGCAGAGAGCCCCAGGAGATGAACCAACTAGAGGTGGCAGAGGGGCGCGGGAAGGAGGGGACCCCTCTTTAACCTACTCTGCCATGGACCCTGTGGGAAGCGAGCATCTCATTTGGTTCTGATGCCTTAGCCTGTTGATTCTTACCATATATCCTTCCAGTCACACTGTGGACGTCTTATGATGCTGACACCATAATGGAACTTTATCTACAAACCTCATTGGTCTAAGAGTGCAAATTGTAATAATACTTCTTTTTCTTCTACTGTGATATAAAGAACACAAATGAGTTAATCAAAGAAAAAACTACTGTGCTTTTTTCTTAAGAAACAGAAAAGATTTTCTCGGGTTGATTTTTAATAACTAAGGATTGTTAAATATGCCTGTTGTGGTTTCAGAGCACAAGGAGACCACAGCCAAGCAAGACCTTTTATACCCAAGTAGACCAGCAATGGTACATTTTATTCAATACATTAAATTACATAGACATTAGCCACAACATGTTGATTCAACTTCACAGGAAACGAAAATCAATACCATCTGTGTGGACAGCCACTCCGTATTACCACAGCGTACACTGTAATGTGTTCACTGCATCTCCGCTCCAAAACCTCACTTCATCAGAAAGCCATCGTTGTCAGTTTTTAAAAAGTCACTTTAATATTTACATGTGTGTGTATAAAATGAAGAAGTCAAGATCAAGAGTTTTTGAATCTGAATTTCAGCAGCAATGTTCTCTAGCCAGCTTGATTTGCCTAGTGTTTCATAAAGTCTGAGTTTCTTATGAGATACATATCTTGAAATACTAAGATGTGACCGTAACCATACTGCAAGAGAATCCTTTAAACTCCCTAATCTTAACTTTAAAGAAATACTTTAGTGCATGTTTTGTTTGAAATAGCCTTATGTTTTTCTCCCAATGGGTACAATTTGATTTGATGAAATGTCCTATTATATAAATTGATTAAAAATTCAGTTTAGTTCACTAAGACTGAAGTTCAACAACATAAACTGTGGGGTGTGTGGGGGGAGGGGGAAGGGGGGAAGGAGGTAACCATATCATCCAATTCAGATAATTCAAGCAGAGGGTAATTTTGATTTTGTGTTTTAATTTCACTAAAATATTGCCCTGCATGAATGAGGGAGAGAAAATAGCTGAATTTGGTCTCTACTCTAAAGGACTATGTAGTAGGAAGCAAGTCATAGGCACTGTGCTATATTTCTCAGTTCTAAGATGTTACTTTTCCCAATTTATAGTTATTTAAGTCATTTTTAGTTTGCTTATTTTTGTCTGTACCAACAGAGTGCAACTCCATTTGGCAAAAACCATACCTGTTTTTGCATTGCCCAAGTACCTAGCATGAAGCCTAGCACACAGCAGGTACTCAAAATATAATTGTTGAATTAACGAATCAGTACAGGATTTACTATCAATTTAATAATGTATTTTTGGGAAAAGACAAATCTTAAAATAAATATATACACTGATTGTAAGGTCCATAATATATATATGTTTTTTAATGTGTAATTTATCCAGGAAAAGCAATAGTGTTCTAATAGAGGCAGTGACAAAGTGTGCTGAAAGTTTGGAGGAGAAAGAGTTAATTTTCAGCTAGAGGAATCAGCTGATTTTTTAACTATAATTATCATGGGGGTGTGTTAGGACGGGCTCCTTTTTGAGAGCTCCAGAATTCCTGGGTAGAGGCGACTGCGGTGACAGTGTGGTTGGAAGAAGGACGGACACGCAACAGAGGGACTTACCCTGAAACTGCATTTGTATAGCCAGCACACTGATTTTATTTAGATTGTGTGTTTATTTGGGAGGGCTTGGATTGGACTGGGGGAGGGGAGCTGGGGAAGTTGATGCAGATAGTGTAGATTGAAAAAGTTTTTCATTTTGAGCATAGAATTTATGTCTTTATCTATACTTTTCTCTATCTATCTAATGTCTATTTGTCTGCTTGTCTCTCTTTTCTTTTCTTTAAGCAATAGACTCAAATTTTTGTATTTCTTTACTGTAAATAACTTCTGTTTATACATAGTCTATCCTATTATACATTAGTCTCTCTCATATTCAGAGAATTTCTCTATCAAGTGTCTTTGTCTTCTTGATCTTCAAAGCCACACCATTAGCATAGAGCCTGACTTTCAGTAGGTGTGAAATGAAGTTATTGAAATGAATGCCCTTGAAGAGTGTAGATGGGAGGGTTAATTCTTCTAAGCACGCTCACATGTCAGGTCATTCTCCATTTTGTGGAGAGGATGATGAAGCAGATGAGAGACCCAGCCTGAGGGCATAAATAAAAGAAGAAAACCTGAGCTGGAGTACAGAGGATGCAAGTCGAAGTAGTGTGCTTTGCATCATATTGCCTAAGTTCTAGCAAAAGTCGCATCAATTGTTCTTTGTACATGAATATGTTCTTTGCAGTTTTGGGAGTTGGAATTGTTTTACTTTTCTTATGATTTCCAATTTTTAAAAGTCAGACATGTGCTTTAAGTTGATTTCTTGGGTAGGTTTTGACTTTTCTTTGAGTTACTCACGCTCACCTTGTGCAAGATGGCTGGTGGGGAGGGGTTGTGCGTTTGCTTCCATATCACTACAGGCAATGGAGCTTCATCTTTTCTGACTCTTCCAGCCAAATTTCTTAACCAACTCTTTTCACATTAGGTCGTCAGCACAGCCATGCTAATCCTAAAGCTTCAAAACAAAGTCGTTTTTAAGCTATTTGAATATGGAAAAAAATCTGAAAGATTTCTGAAAGCACAAAGCAGATATTTTCTTCAAACTCGAGTAACTGAAATAACTGAAGAGATTTAGTTCAAATTGCAAATAAATTCGCCTTTGGATTGAGATGAGGCAAGAGAAATATCAGACTTAAAGGTCAAAAGGAACACTTTGGACTAAGTTATAAAGAGAAAATAGGGATTTAGAATGGAAAAGCTGAACTCAACAATCAGATGGGGTCATGACGCCTGATAAGTGTTTTTTATTATTTTTTTAAACTCACTGTGTTAACTCAAGACTTTATTTTCACTGACTCTAATTGAATATATTTTAGTAATACCTCCCCCCTTTTTTATAGGGACAATGGTATGATACTTTGTACTTTGTCATGTTTTGGTTTAGAGAAATTGAAAGCATATAGAAAAGTTGGGCCGATTCTCATCTATATTCCCTATCTCTCCCTAGAATGCTTATTCCAAACGTTACTAATTTTTAGTGGGATGAGTCTTGGTCATAGCTGAGAAAAACGAGTACATCTGTCCAACCCTCCCTCCCCCTGCTCCAAAAGAAAAATGATATAAACATTTATTTAGAGTTAAAGAAGTAGCCACCAGTAGAGTCAAAAAACTCTGAGGTGCTTTGCTAGGGAAAGGATGAGGCGGGGACTGTGGCTCTTTATTATGAAACTTTTTTTAAATCAGATTTAACATTTTAAAAATGCATAACATGTACAATTCATATATTTTTAAAAATAACTGTGGCACTTTCTAACCCAGCCGTGCCCTATATTGTCTCTTCATTATCTACTATTCTTTTCCAATCTAATGATCCACTTTACATCAATATTTACATAAACACATCTAAGTTGCTTTCTTATTTATTTTTTTAAAAAAAGTCTATCCTAACTCTTACGTAGTTAAGTTTTAGTTCAGCATTTCTATTACAAAACATACTTTTCACTATTTTGCAACAGTCTCTCTCCCCAACTCCCCCCCACCCCAATCCTTTTGGCTGGAATTTGATTTAAATTTATTTTAGTTGTAAAAGAGAAAAAGAAAAGTTATGCTCTGGTTTTGTGCTGGAAAAATAAAAAAAATCATTAAAATTAAATTATCTTTATGGTTTTAAAAACGTAATTGTTTATAATCATGATAGGTAGTGTATGGGAGCAGAGGTCAGGGTGAGGGGAGGTGGGTTCTTGTTAGTTTTGCCCAAAGGGAAGTCTTTTTCTTTCTAGGCCTTGATTTTCCATTTATAGAATATGCATAATGCTTGTTTGATGGTTTCACAGAGAAAGAAAAGGAAAATTCCAGAATTTTTGGAGCCAGAATAACCCTTAGAGATCATCTTGTTCTTATTGAAGAGAAGACAGAGGCAAATGTGTGTTGAAAAACTTGCTCAAGGTCAAATACTGAGGGGATGCATATAATCACTGTATTTACATTTGGCATTGATAATGCAAAGCTAATATTTTTATTTTTATAACCCCAGTGAGTACTGTGTAAACTCATTATACCAGTATGAGCTTTGTGGGCCACTTACATTACAATAACATATTTCTGTGACAGAAATCTCCTGCTGGTATGGAAAATGCCTACTTTTTAACTGGGATCAATTCTCATTTCCATAAAGTGTCCAATCACTGCATTATCAGTTCCTACATCTTGCCTCTTTCGGTAAGTTACCAAGTTCTTTAAGTGCATTTTTCATAAGATCTATAAGCAGAGTCAGGGTCTGTGAGCTGAAAATTAAAGAAGTGGGAGTTACAATTGGCATGACACAGCTTATAAAAGCAATGCTCTACATTCTACCTTGGTGAGTAGTGTCTGGGGTCTTAAAAGCCTGTGAGCGGCCATCTAAGATACTCCACTGGTCTCATCCCTTTGGGAACAAGGGAGAATGAAGAGAACAGGATACAAGGAAAAGATTAGTCCAAAGGACTAATTGTCAACAGCTACCAAGGCCTCCACCGGACTGAGTCCAGTACAGCTAGATGGTGCCCGGCTACCACCGCCGACTGCTCTGACCAGGCACAACAGAGGGTTCTGGACAGAGCTGGAGAAGGACGTAGAGCATAATTCTAACTCACACAAAAAAAGACCAGATTTACTGGCCTAAAGGAGACTGAAGAAACCTCGAGAGTATGGCCCCAGACACCCTTTTAGCTCAGTGGTGAAGTTACCTCCGATGTTCACTGTTCAGCCTGGGAGTGGACAGCCCCAAAAAACCAAATGAGACTAATGAGGTACAGGAGTCCAGTGACAAGGGCCAGAAGTCAGAAGGGGACAAGGAAGCTGGTGATAGGAAACCCAAGGTTGAGTAAGGATATTGTTGATGTGTTGTGAGATTGTTAACCATTGTCATAGGGCAACATTTGCAGTAACTGTTAAATGAGAAACTATTTTGCTCTGTAAGCCTTCATCTTAAGTGAGAATAACAGCACAATTAGAAGAGTGTAGTCAATGTCACTGAACTGTGCATGTAGAAATTTTTGAAATGGTGTATCTTTAGCTATGTGTATTTTAACCAAAAACAAAAGGTGAGAAGTTAGAGGGTTGATATGTCATGGGGTTGTTAACCAATGTCATAAAACAACATGTGTACTACTGTTTCATGAGAAACTATTTGTTCTGTAAGCCTTCACCTGAAGTACAATAAAAAAAAAAGAATAATAAAAAAAAATATTAAAAAAAATTGAAGTGGGAGTTAGCAAGATGGATGAGAAGGGTGTTGCAGGCAAAACAAACCCAATGGATGGAGCTACAGAAATGTAAAAAACAGTAGTATGGTCAGGGCATTACAAGTAATTTGCTATTGGACTCATCGTTTTCATCACTAAAGTCATTCATCTTGTGCTCTCCTTCCCAGGCACAAGGCAGAATTGATTGGAGGGGCATACTTGGTTTCCTTATCCTTCTCACATTTAATGGAAGTCTTATTGATTCTGATGTTTCCAAAACATGGTCACTTGACTTTATCTACATTGCCACACTCTTAGTTGAGGTCATCACCACTTCTGCTTAGTTAGTTGATGCTGTTGTTAGGTGCCATCGCATTTGTTGTGGTTAGGTGCTAATGAGATGGCTCAGACTTATAGTGAGCCCATGTACAACACAACTAATCTTTGCTGGATCATCTGCCATCTTCATGATCATTGCTATGTTAGAGCCCATTGTTGCAGCCACTGTGTCAATTCATCTCGTTGAGGGTCTCCCTCTTTTTCACTGACCCTCTAATTTACCTAGCATAATGTCTTTCTCCAGCAATTGATCCCTACACATGCAAATCCAACCTGGGTTTCCCACATGGAAGGCAGGAATTCTACCTCGAAACCACCACTGCCCTCATGACAGCTAGTTACTAGATTTCAATTAGCCTCCTAACTAGCTCGCTGCTCTCACCCAATTCATTTTCTACACTGAGGCTGAGTGGTCTTTATAAAACACAAACATTACTATGTTTCCTAGCTACTTAAAAACTGTTAACCTAAAGATAAAGTCCAAATTATTTAACGTGGTATTTAAGGCTGATTCCTGCTTTCCACCCTGGACTGAGGACTCTCCCCCTGCTTTCTGGGCTCTTGTGCTCTGAGCACACAGGCTGCTCTGGTGGAAGCTCCCTCGCATAACCAGGGGCTCTTCCTGTGAGGCCCTCCTTGTCCTCCCCTTCTCCTCACCTGGCTAGGAACTGTTGTTGTTAGGTGAGTTCATGTGGATTTTTGACTCATGGTGACCCCACATGACAGAATAGTACTCTCCCATAGGATTTTCTTGGCTATAATTTTTATGAGAGCAGATCACCAGGTCTCACTTCTACAGAACTGGCTGGGTGGGTTCAACAGCCAACTTTTCGGTTCGCAGCCGAGCAGTTTTAGTCTGTCACATGGGATCTTTAAAAGTCCAAATCGACCTGACGACACCTAACAGCAACAAAGGGCAGTATGGTTTCTTCAGCACTAAAGGGCTGTGGGGAGCTGTATACTCTGATGCTCGTCCCTTTGCCGAGCAACGACATGTTAGAGGAGTTCATTGTTCCAGCGAACCAGGCATGGCAGAGAGGGAGACTTTGGAGATGTCAGGCAGGATCACTGGGCTCTTGTGAGATGTGACGGGGTCTAGGCAGCTCTTGATAATTCATGAAGGAAAGAATAAGTGATAGAGGAAGAGTGAGCTCAAAACTCCTCCCATACATTTCTATGGAGCTATGGGAACTGGTTTGTTTAGAAAGACAAATGGGAGAGAGTTGTGAGTTAAACAACAGATTGATACAAGGTTTGCACAAGTCAGCCTTTGGTGAAAAAGTGGGCAGACTCAACTGCGAGGACAAAAGACTGAAATGAGACATGAAACTGTTCTACGAACACATACAAGGATGTTATAAACGAGAGAGATTCCCATTACTTTCATTAGTAAGTAATGGGATGAAGCTTCAGGAAAATTACAAAATTTAAGATATTTGAAAAGGATACCCTTCTACAGACTCAAAGATAGGAAAAACAAATTCCTGTACTTCTCCAATCAAACTGGCAAAATCAGAAGTTGCATAGCTAATTCTGAATGTTTTTAACCCAATACAAATGAAGAACACTTAGATTTATGACTCAAGCCTAATTATCTATTTAAATGAGTAGTCTTTTGTTTTTAAAAAAAAAGAAAAATAAAACCACAGGAAGGAGAAATACAAATTCATCATCCATAGGGAAGACTTCAAATCTGAGAAAGAGACTTAGAATTTAAGACAGTTAAAACAGGAGCGAAGCATATTTACATATTATTACAAACTAATAAAAATGAAGATTATGATATAAGAGAGCACTAAACAGTATGGAAACCATATGATATTGGTGGCTTCCATAAAGGACAAGAGAAATTCACTCACTAAACAGAAGAGAAATCCTTGCAAATTCATTACAAGAAAAAGTTAAAGATGCAATTTTTAGGACTTTGCAAGGGTTCTCAGGCCCTACCATAGCTCTGAAAACTATACTGAGAAAGCTACACTAATCACCTACAGTAGTCTAGATTATAGGAAAAGTCAAGAAAGATGAATAAGCCACAGTGAAGCTGCCAAAACGAATCCTAGAAGCTGAGCAGAAAGTGGGTCCAAAATTTGATCTTGACAAATGTGTCAATCAGATTGGAAGAATCTTAAACAAGAGCAAACTGGAGCCATAAGACAATCACAAAAGAAAAGCTAAAAATCAAAAGGTTTTGAAAACCCTACAGGATGCTATAGAAAGAAAAGGATATTAATACAGACCACTGCAAAGAATGAGTCTCTAGAGGTGACCAAAATTACAAAGAAAATCTTGTGGAATAATAATGGTGAAAAAGGGACACAACGATTCGAGGATATGGACTCAGGGTGTATAGTCAGGGGACTTTGAGCAAGCTCACCACATGCAGGGAATTAAAGAGAGGGTGGCTGACAGAAAAGAATAAAACGTTATTAGAGAATGTGTCTCTGTGCCAAGTGCTATCTTCTGAGTCCAAACAAGTGGATGAGTGAAGGGAAGATTTGTGGTTGGATGAAGGGCTTTTAAAAGGTACATCCCTGAATCACAGAAATCAGACCCTGACAAATGCCTGTTGGGTAACGAGAGTTCACCATGTCTCTCACTGCAGCGTTGCTCCCGGCAGGCGGTTGGCAAGTGCTCTGTCCAGATGGGTTCCAGGCTAGCAGAACAGAGTCTTGTGCACAGCAGGCAACCATTCATTTACTATATAAAAAATGAGGACGTTAATACTCTTGTATTAACTACTTTTGACAGACAGAATAGAAGTTTAGTTCCTTTGGAAAAGTAGCAGAGAATCTCTGGGAAAAAAAACTCAGGAAGACTGTGTATGTTCACTGCAAGGGGAAGTGAAAACAAACAAAAGGCTAAGGGCCATGAACAGAGGCTACTTGAGGGAATGGTACTAGGAGAACGACTGGCTGTTTTCAAAGGCGCCTTGGTGAAAATATACATAGGTAGATGCTTAATACAGCAGAAACCACTCAATCAACACTGGCAAGTAACTCGAATGAAAGGCTCACCCTTAAGCAAAATAAAACCTAATCTTGAATACTGATGAGTTCTCTAATAGCTGGTCCATGCATATTTAATATTGTTACATAGGAAGTGGTATGGTATAGTTTTTACAGCAAATGATGGTGGGGTGGGGTGGGATCATGATGAGTACTTGTGGAATTCTAGTTTTGGTTTAGCGACCACCTTCCCCCTCAACAAGGGTGCAAAAAAAACCTCTTCTATTTTTACACAGAAGGAACACAGAGGGAGCTGGTTAGAACAGTGCTCAGGGCAAACTTAGGGCAACAAATAGAGAAAGCATGCATTCCTGCCTTGTTACGTAACCAGGGAGAGACTTTTGCTAGGGAAGTCAGAAGAAGCACACATCTTGAAGAATACTATTAATAGATAATCCCTGCTTTGAGTGAACTTTGGGCAACCACAGCTGCAACGACTGGGAAAACCCGCTAACCCTCAAAAGCCCTGCTATGAGATCGGCAGAACCAGAGGAAAAGGTGACTCAGATCTGAGAGCACCCCCTGAACCACATCTACCTAAGACTTTCACCACTTCTTTGGTGGAGAGGAGCACTGAAATTATCAGAACCTCATTTGAAGTAAAATGTTTGAAAATAATTATTCATAGCTGTATAGTAAAATGGAAACCCTGGTGGCGTAGCGGTTGAGAGTTTTGGCTGCTAACCAAAAGGTTGGCGGTTCGAATCCACCAGGTGCTCCTTGCAAACCCTGTGGGGTAGTTCTACTCTGTCCTCCAGGGTCGCAATGAGTCAAAATCAACTCATGGCAATGGTTTTTTTTTTTTATAGTAAAATGTGTAGTCCTCATTCCTTAGGATAGGCACTTTTGTGTGTTCATAACAAAATCACCTATTGCTGAAAGTAAATATTTTGACTAGACAGACTCTGTCTGATTATAACAGTCAAAATTCTAATATGTAGAGGTGGAAAAGCTTAGGACTCAATGTGTCAGTTACAGGTTAAACCGTGACAAACCATGACTAAACTACAATCTTTCTTAGTGGCAGGATTTTGTAACAAAAGACAATGTAGGTTTCTTAGAACTCCATTTTCACTTTTTATCTATGTTAAAATTATTTGAGAATAATTTGGAGGTACAAAGTTTCTCCAATCCAAATAGAACTTGTATCAGAATTCTGCTGCTGGTCACACCCACCCTATGTATTTATGTTCTAGGTCTAATTCATCAGTATTCACCACAACTCTCTTGGAGACATCAGCTCGTGGTCACAGTCTTGCCATATAATCATGGTTTTTTTCTGGGTTATACTCCATACTTGCTATATAATGGGTGAAAAAGAATCTAAATATGTTCCTTAGTCTACAAATTTGTTAACTTGATATAAGGAACTAGGTATTTCCTAGCTTTGGAAGGCTGCAGTGAAGGTTAATGAATAAATATAAAGCACTTTAAAATGTAACAATGACAGCCATAATGATAACAACAGAAACACCAATATGCCCAAAACCAAAACAGAAAGAGTAGTGTAAACTTATATTTTTCAAAGCTACGAGAGAGGGAAAATTTTCTCGCTTATTCTTTTAAATAAAGGAGAGTATTTAATCCTTAAACCTATCTATGTTTTCCCTTAGAGATTATCCTATGACGAGCCAGTTTAAAGAATTTGCTAAATTATTACATTAGCGATAATAACGGAAACCATCAAAGTCTGACCTTGGCAAATTACATGCTTCTACATGTAAAGTTTTAAAACGCAAAGGTGTCACTTTGAGAACTAAGATGCGCCTGACCCAAGCCATGGTATTTTCAATTCCTTCATATGCATGTGAAAGCTGGACAATGAATAAGGAAGACTGGAGAAGAATTGATGCATTTGAATTATGGTGTTGGCAAAGACTACTGAATGTTCCATGGACTGCCAGAAGAACAAACAAATCCGTCTTGGAAGAAGTACAGCCAGAATGCTCCTTAGAAGCAAGGATGGCAAGACTTCATTTCATGTACTTTGGATTATGTTATCAGGAGGGACCAGTCCATGGAGGAGGACATCATGCTTGGTAAAGTAGAGGGTCAGCGAAAAAGAGGAAGACCCTCAAGGAGATAGATTGACACAGTGGCTGCAACAATGGGCTCAGACATAACAAAGATTGTGAGGATGGCGCAGGACCGGGCAGTGTTTCATTCTGTTGTATGTAGGGTCGCTATGAGTCGGAACCGACTCCGAGGCACTTAACAACAACAGCATGTATGCATTAAATATTTTTTCAAACTAAACAATTGAGCAGCACTTTAAAATTCATGCCCTCCAAAATGTTCCATATCACCAGTGGATTTCTGAGTTTATAATAAATTATTGTAATTTACCTGACCTCTTTAACATTTTTGCTAATGTTATGGTAAACACTGTTGACTTGCGATTTATAAAAGTGTAATGATAACAACATCATGATTTAATTTCTTTACATTTTTACAGGGTTTATCAAATTCAAGTTTTAAGATACCATCATACCATTCATAATCTCTTGAATATCATAAATATTAGCTATCACAAAAACTAACTGGATGCTCTGACAAAATCACCTTTAAATGGGAAGTAAAAAGCTAACAGTAATTATGATAATATAAACTTCATATTTTTTTTTATTGTACTTTAGGTGAAGGTTTACACGACAAATAGTTTCTCATTAAACAGTCAGTACATATATTTTATAACATTGGTTAACAACCTCCCGACATGTCAACCCTGTCCCTTCTCAACCTTTCTTTTTTTTTAGTGAAAATATACATAGCCAAAGATATACCATTTCAAAAATTTCTACATGCACAATTCAGTGACATCAATTACATTTTTCCAGTTGTGCTGCTATTCTCACTTTAGATGAAGGTTTACAGAACAAAATAGTTTCTCATTGAACAGTACACAGGTTGCCCTATGACAATGGTTAACAACCCCACTACGTGTCAACACTGTCCTTACTCAACCTTGGGCTCCCTATCACCAGCTTTCCTGTCCCCTTCTGCCTTCTAGTCCTTGTCCCTGGACTGCTGTGC